>NW_026294739.1:36296961-36569461 GCF_026119805.1 Tympanuchus pallidicinctus | reverse complement strand
TACGTCACCCATGGTCACATGGTCACATCACAGCATGTCTCTCCCATCTGACAGGCCAGAAATAAAATTTTCACTAGCACTGCAGTGATTTGAGTCAAAATCAGGCATGCCTAGTCAAGATGACAGCAGCATTAGACTGGCTTTTGCTAACTTTAATACAACAGACCCAATTAAAAACACTACCCAAGTCACCTGGCACTAACTGCATTGTGGACTACTAAATGAAATATAATCCACTTAATGGACCCTTCCTTTGGCTGCTGCTCCATGCTGGAGCCCTTCACACAACATCTTTGCTACTACTGTTACTGAAGATTAAAGCTAACTGCAGTGTACGTATCTGGGCTACAAAGGCACCGCAACTTTGATGTGTTGATGCAGGCTAAATCTCACTTTTCTAAGCAAAACAGGCATTCACAGGTGGAAATGTTTCATAGAGAGTCTGTGGGACTGAGACATGTGGGCAATTTACACAATTGTTGTTCATACAGCCAGCCCACATTTCCCACTTTCTGCAGCAAACTTACTGCACCAGTTCTACTTGTATGTAAAAGAATAAAATAAAAAATAAAATAAAATAAAAAAAACAACAGTGCTTGTGAACACTTAAAGTTTGAAAAATAGCTACAAATTGTCTCTATTAACATAGCCCTTAGCGGAGTCCTTTGTAAGTCAAAATTAAGGAACTTCAGAAAACAGGAATGTTTTTAGCATCCTCAGACACCAGAATTTTCAAATTTCCTCCCTGAATTTATAAAGCTCGTACTGAAAATCTTTACACAGTGCACATTGTTCTTACCTGCACTGCATACAGTGCATGTCACCAAAAATAATTCTGTCTTACTCCTTTGTAGTGTCACATACAGACTACTCCGATTAAACGTACATTTCCTAATCACTACTTCAGTGAAAAGATTTAGCCTCTGTTTTGACAGGGTAGAGCATATCACAAAGTATCTTGATCCCCGCTTACTAGATTTACAGAGCAATGTCTTGGGTAAGCAATCACGATACACAGACATCTGTTATCTTTCTTATTCACCCAACTTCAGAGGGAAATATTATTATATGGTGAGATTTTCAAAGGTAAAAAGAGTGAAGTATTCAGCTGACACGGATTTTCAGTCAGCTGTCTAGCTGCCCTTTGCAGCTTCAAAAATTCTCCATTAACTATGATATTTTGCAAGCAATGAAACAGCCTCATCAGAGATGTGTGCCCATTTTGGCCAGTGTCAAAAAAAGATAACATTTATGACGGGTTCAACAGTGAAATGTTAGGGTCAAGGACAAAGGTAAGAAAAGAAATAAAGGGATGACTGGTGATTTATCTTCAAAAGGAAATAAATATAGGCTAGTACGACAAAATTTTACAGCTCTGTAGAATGTAACCCAGACCCTGCTTTTTACCCTTTTCTTTAAACAAAACCATTGGCTCACCCAGTGAGATAAAAGCCAACACATCCACACCTCTCCATACCTTTTCTAGGTAATTTTTCCACAATGCTGAATTGATCAATGTTAACTCTGGCAGTGAATAAATAAACCATGAAAACAAAGACGAAAATATTATTTCGTGGAAACAGATATGCCATTATTTGTCCACAGTACTACTGAAAAAAAATAATAAATAAATTAGAATTTCAGCACTTCAATTTTCTGTGTGTATTGAAATCTTTCCACAAATCCTTACACCCTACAGATACATATTAAATGTGATCTGTGTAAACAGACTCAATGTTGCTTTAAAATGACTATTATGAAGATGTACAATCTACCAGCACAAAGCAGAGTACAAACAAACCATGACAATATTTAGCTGACACACTTGCAGGTGCTCAAGCTCCCTCTAATCCCTGTGTTGTAATTAATGGCCCAGGCCAGCCCACTTGGGCATACCCACACCATGCTGCAGCAAAGTTTGTCTGTACCAACCATTACAAGAATAAATGACAATTGCATAACAGTGTGTTGTGCATTATCATATTTCTATAGCTACTACATGAGAGCTTTTAGCAGAATTCTAACCACTTAGAGATGCAAGTCTCTAGGTGCTTGTAGGGCAAACACATCTCCTAACTGTATGGCAGCCTGGGAAAAGGCATAAAGATCTCATCAGATTCATTTCTTCTCGTTCTTTTATGAAATGATGAGTTTGATCGATGAAGTTGGGAAGTATAGACATAATTAACTGCACTGCTGCAAGATCTTTGATGAATACCCACTTTTCATTTAATTAAAATTTAGTGTGAAAAAAAAAAGCCAAGCAAACATTAATGAATTACAAAATGAATCATTAATAAGAAAAGAGGTCAATGGTGTTTCACTCTTTCAATGTTGACAAAGAAGAAAAATTCGTAAATATTGATCAAGTCTGCAGATACCATTTGGTGGAGAACTAAGCCATAGCACTAATAGGTTATCCATATCCAGCTGAAAAAGATGTTAAAAAAAGTCAAACATGAGCTCCTCTGCAAACACATCTGGCTGGTCACACTTCCAGAGTGAAGTATCCTGGAAAACAGTCACTCTGTAAAGTGCTTTAGAGTTGTAGCAGGTAGCAGACAACTCAGATTCAGGGGCAGAAGGCCACAAGAACAACTGAAACACGTCTTCTGTTGCATAAGCAAGGAAGAATACTATCCCATTTGCTTTTCAGATCACTACTAGGGTACAGATCACAAGGATCTACTTTTCAAAAGGATTAAATACTGACAAACATTTTTTTTTTTTCCCCACCTCCACAGGACAGTTAAGTGTCCTTCATTAGAAACAAGTGAAAGAAAACTGCAAAAAAAGAGCAGTTACATGCTTAAAATCCTTGTGGAATGCTGCCTTTTTGTCCATTTCTTAAAAACAAAGAAACAAACATGCTTTTATAAGTAAGGTTAATAAAATATTATTTAGGAATCATAACACTTTCTTTAATAAGAGGAAAACAAATGAATTGACTTATATTTCCCACTGCACAATGCAGAACAAAAGATGTTTGCTTGGAGGCCACAGAACACCTGATATACACATCTATATTGAATAGTGGTTGGCAGGGTGATTACAACTAAATACAGATTTAGAGGGTTCCCTGTTGTCAGGCAGATTGTAGTTGAGAATTTTAGGATGCTTACAGTAGTTAATTAAAGAGAAGCACTGGGAGCATCCCAAGGCTATAAATTCCTCCCTCATACCTTGTGGGGTTCAGTGCTGGAACTTTCCATATGTCCGTTTTTAACTGGCATAAACTTGTTTTGACCTTAATCAGCATTTTAGACTACCGTTACATGGGGAGGAGAGGGAGAGAAAAGCAAGGGAGAGATCATTAATCAAAGAGGCTTGCTGCAAGATGCACGCAATGAGAAGGTTGGCACTCCTGATCTATCCACTGGTATGTCAAAAATGTCAAAACAAAGACAACACAACATTTTATAATCTAACTGTTCTACAAGAACATAAATTAACGTACATTTTACAATCAAACCAGCAAGAAATTGAAGAACAGGTTCATTGTATCTGCAGGTATCAAGTATCATAAAACATATAAATTAACAAGTCTGTAGATTATTAAATGACAGTTGAGATGCCAGCTTTCCTTTTTTTATCATGGAAGATATTCCCAGGATCTGTGACATCTGTGGTGGCTAATCCCCCATAGAGAAACTGACATTAAAAGGAATTCACACTGTGGTAAAGCCATACACCATTACAATGTCAGCTATGGCTTCCCAAAGCTTTCCTGGATTCTAGGCTGTGGTGTGGATTATGAGTGAAAAATGACAAGGCTGGTTTCCTATGTGCATTGCAAACAGCAGCTCATATGAATGTGTCTTTGAATGAATTTGCTGTGGTAAAGATTTCTAACCTATCTTTCACAAGAAAAAAATACATCCTACGCACCACTGTTCTCATCTGCTTTCCTGAATGCCCTGTTATTCTCAAGAAACTCTTTTTCCAACTACTACTTGCATCATTTTCAGCATATGAAGTAAGCACGAATTTGATAAACATGTAAAGATACCACTGTGCAGTATCCCTGCAAGTTCCCCAAACACTGCACAGTTGGCAAATGTGCAGGTTATTTCTCGGAGAAAGGCTCAGAATAAGGAATACACAAGCCTTCCCCTACACCATCTCGACCAAGGTAGTTAATAAGTACAGTCTTGTTCCTGTTCTAAGTCCTCTGTGCACACCTTCTATCGCTGACCTCAGAAAGGTTCCTGAATTCATGTTCCAAACTTGATCCCTCTGACCAGGAACGTAGGAACTTCTGTTCTGGCTTCCTCTGACAAAACCCTCCAAATTAACAGATGATTTTTCATTCAGCTTCTGATCAGGACAGTATCATTGTCTTTTTCCTTCTGCTTTTGGGTTGCAAACTTTACATCTCAGCAGGACATCATCACTCTGACGTTACCAGGTCCTTGCTGCATTGTAAGCTTCCAACACAAACTAGCTCAAAGACTGAAGGCTCACGTCATCGAAGAACTCCATCATTCTCCCAGAAATACAACCTATACAAGCAATGTAGATCAAATGATTTTCCACTACTTACATGGCCAAAGAGAACAAATAATAATAAAAAAAAATAACAGATGACTTTAAAAAAGACCTTTGGTTTCAAAGTGCAGCTTCTTCACTGTAAGCAGCTGCCTACTTGTAAGTGGCTGGGCCAGTGGTGGCAAAAAAGTAGCTGTAAGGAACAGTGGAAGAAGAGGCAAATACCCTGTACCAAACTGCCTCTGGAAAGAACAGAAATGCTACAGAACCCAGCTGAATTTGTAGTCAGCATTTGACAGGAAAAAAAAAGAAAAAAAAAAAACATTTCAAAAAGAAAAGTATTTCTGCACCATTACTTTTAGAAGCAAAACTCAAAGAGACATAACCTTCAAACGTCTTGGACAAGGAATCATCATGCTCAGGCTTATTTACCACCCAAGACTAACTCTTCACGGCAGTAACTCTATACACACACAAAAACATCCCAAATACATCATTTCTAAAGTGTTAATCAAACTTTCCATGAGCCTTGAAACACAGCATTCTTTCATCCAAAATAGCATCCTCAAAGTAACACTACATATTTTTGCTTTGCTGCTATGACGAGAATGGCAATTACTGACTACATGCAGTTCCCACTTATTTAGGCAAAATTACTCTTTCTTTTAAAAAAAGAGTATTTTATGCTAGCTTATATGATAGTGAAGATACAAATGGGAACCAGTGCTATACCATATTTACCTTCCATTGTAAATTAAATCACTTACTATGTCTATGATGTACACCTTGATTGCAACACCGTGCTATAATTATATATATATTCACATCTCACTAGGCTTCCATCCCTTAGCCCAATATGCCAAATAATCTCTATGAGTGCTTCCCCATGGACCATACAACATCTAGGAAAAAAAAAGCATAATTAATTAGCACTGGAGAGAGAGAAGAAACTTCAACAAGAAGCCTTAAATAATTAAATAATTAAAATTAAGATTCAAGTTAAATCAGAAGAATCACATTAAAGAGAGATTGACATATGTCATTATAAAAATAATATAAACAATGTAAATAAAGTGCTGATACATTTTTCTCCCTGGAGTCATCTAAGAAAGGAAACAGCTACCTGGTGCTAAACGCTCTAACACCACCACAAGTAGGGCCTGCACCTAGCACCCTTTTTGTAGTATTATTTCTGTGGGAGCCACAGGAAAAGGCTGCTATGGCAGCAGCCTATCCTCCAGCACCACCACGTCAACTGCATTCTGTCCCACAACCCTGGTTGCTTTGACATACAATGAAAGTACTCCAGGCTTCTCGTGATTACCAGATCTGGTGAGAACAGCAACAGTCACAGTGAGCTGGTGGTCACTGAAAGTACCTGCCCTACTGCACACCAATGCTGCAGCAGCTCGGCACAGTGCAATGGCTTCTATCAGAACTCTGCTGGATTTCACAGGTTCAAATCCTTAAAAAGTAAAGGAATTTTCTTATACACAATATGTCAGCTCTTAGTGTTCTATTTAGTTTTAATCCAGTCACATCATAAATCACATAAGCATGAATTACGAGCAAATAAAACTGTGAGACGGAAAGTTTTCCTAAATTTTAAAAGCTTTAATTTCTTAACGGGATTTGATGTACACTACATTTTGAGTCACTGAAAATATGATTAGATAAAAATATAGAAAAATATTCTGGGCCATAACTTCACCAAATATAAAAAGCTGTAGCTGCATTATGGTTTTTATTTAGATAGCAAGCTATTTTGGGTAAGGACGAATGAAACCCTGACCTCTACAGCAGCACAGTCAGAGTACGTGTCAGACAATGTTGTAATTTGCTATATTCTAATGCTAATCAAAACCAAAAATAAGGTTAACAAAATGCATTTTAAAAGCAGCATCAGTTGTCACACGAATGCAAAATCCACCAGCCTGTCAATATCAGTCTCAAAATCACTAAGCATGAAAAACTCTTCCTTCAAAACAGTGGTGGGTTTTCTCTGCATGATTAATAACGGCCATAGATCCATAGATTCTCCCTACTGTTAAGCAAATGCATGTCTGATTATGGAACTAAGATGCTGAAATATGGAACTTCAGTTCCACATAGAAGCCACAAATCCTATAATCAGTATCTGAAGTCGTATGAGATATCCTTTCAATAGTGTAAAAACCTCTGTTCTATGCAATCTTATTGGAAAAGTCAGTGCTGACCTAAATGCTGAATAATGTGCTCAAAGAAAATGAGTGAAGAGGTGGCACAGCAGTAACATTCCAAGTGGTATGTGCTGCACACAGAAGTACTAATGCTGCCTTCTCATAGTAAGGTGTGTGCAAGAAGCATGTATTCAAGCTCTTCAAAGGCTTAAAGGCTAAAATGTCATGCTGACAACAGGGTAGCTCCCCGGGAACGGGAGTCTGACCTACAGGTAATCTTATAAACTGCTCCAGGCCAGGAGGTAGAGCAGCCACGTGCCATTAAGAGAACAGCTTAAATTCCATTTTGTCATGGTAAAAGCTGGACGAGGAAGCCACCATTTTCAACACAGTCCTGCAAGCCTGGTTTGACGTTCTAGAGGTTGGGACAGGTGGACTGAGGTTTTCCCTCATGTCTGAATGCTAAAATCAGCCTAGAGATTTTTGGTGGAGTCACATGCAACTTAAAACTGAACACTAAAAACAGCTTGAGGCAGCCAGAGGCAAAAAATAAAATAAAATTAGGCAGCAGGAAAGTCAAGGACACAGGAAGAAAGGCATGGTAATACAGCCCTGAGAGAAAACTGGGAGAGAAAGCAAGAGCAACTACACCTTCCAAAACAAAAGATTAGGAACTATAAGCCAGGAAATTATTTTGCTGCCATTTAATTCCAACCATTGCTAAGACTACACATATTCTCTGCAAATATGGAGCTGCTCTTACGTCTTCTTACATAAAAAAATCTACCCTTAACAGAAACAACCTGTAAAACGCTGAGTAGCAAGAAATAAAGCTCTTATGCTGTTAATATCCTGCATGTATGAAATACCAGTTGTCATCAAGAATACTGAATGTAGTAGCCACTCCCAGAGAAACAGACCCATCTAAAACATTCAGCAAGTGGTTTGGTGATTAGGAACATCTATCTACATCTGGCTAAAAATAAACAGGGAAGAAAGAACATGACCAGATTTGCTATAGATGCCAGAACTTCAAACATCTCTGTTTTGGAAGACATTCTTCATAAGCACCCACACAGACAGCCAACAACCTACATGATTTAATACACTGAGGTGATTTATCATAAAAGAGCAGTAGGATTTATCATTGGACCCGTAGTAGAGGTGGCACACAACTGGTACCAAGAGGTCACTTCAGTGTTTTCCTTCAAGATTATTTTATTCTGAAGGTATAAAACGCTCACTCTAATAACTCAGATATTTTAGGGACAACACACTACCAAAAACATCCCTTCTGTGGTCTTACATCACACGGAGCCCTAAGCAATGGCTGCGCAAGAAGAATCCCAGTTTAGTGGACAGTTTTACAGCCTCTGTATTGTGCAATGGTTGAGGTATACAGAACTGCTTTTGTAATCCACAGCATTACCTTGCAGCGCCATCTTGTATTTAGTTAGACTGTGCCTATCTTCCATATTACTAAGGAACCAGACTGCCTTGATCAAACAGTCAAGATCCACCACTTCCAGTTATTCTGAGCAGTGGAGTAGCTCCTATATAACAAGCACGCTTCCGCCAAAAAGATAATCAGTGGGACTAACCTGAGAAGTAAGGCTGACATTATTCAAAAGTATTAACTAGAATATATGCAAAAATTAAAAAGAAACCCAACAACCCAGAGGTCCAGTGCAGTTGCTAACATTTTTCCCCTTCGCGTGTTCTCTAGAGGGGGAATCAAAACTGAACTGCAACCAGGAAACCAACATAATAGCATGAACTGAAGTTTCTTTCATCTAAAATGACCCAAAACGCCCTCCTGAAAAGAAAAAAAAAACTTGTCTTCCCACACTGCTGCTAAATCTGTGTGTTAGAAATCCTTGCAAATCTAATGCGCTGAAGAAATGTGATGAAAATGAAATTAATGTACTTTTGTACATTTGAGGATTTGGAAGAATCCCCTTTCTTTTGAACATATAAAATGAAAAGATCCACAACACCCAGAAGGCTGTGAATAATTATTTTTACTAACAGGACTGCCAGAAATTTTTAAACACTTACTAAGCACAAGATTTCAAGATAAAAAAAATTAACTTTTAAGTTTTTTTTCCCCAGATTCCTTTCCTCAACAGACTTCACATAAAGAACTTATTTCAATTTTCGCCTCTATTAAAAATAAATGACATTAATAAAGCCAAAGAGGAGGCATTTCTATTCATCTAAACTCTGTGAGGAAGCATATTTATGCAGATAGATGTGGTAGCAAACACTACGAATCACTCAGAAGTGAGGCTGCACTCTTCAGTTTTGGCCTTCTTGTGAAGTAAACAATATGCTTGATTCTGCTCTGACTTACTGATTGCAGAGGTGTCATTCAACAGCATCTTTTCACAGCTGCTTCAAGATACACATTCCTATTATTGCTTGTGTATTTTCAGTAGCTGAAGTTCTGTGCTAGTCACTGTAAAATGAAGGCTATAGAACAAAACTCAGAATTATTTAAAATGAAAGTCAAATTCTTATCTTGTTTGTACTGAAGTAATCCTACAGTAAACTCAATTTCAAGAGTAAAACTGAGCTTTGAATAAATCTGAGCTAAAATACTCCTAAGTTGTGCTAACAAACTGTAAAAAGTCTTTGTTTGTTTGTTTTGTGGGTTAAACTAACTAAACTCTGATCTCCTAAACTCTTAGGAGGAGATAGCATTAATTGCTTGTGAAATACAGTGCTCTTGTTAAGAAACAGTAGTGCTGCCTATTTTACTCTACTTTCTGGTCAGCAAATATTATTATCAATACTTGCTCCATAGAACATATCAGTGTTGGCTGTGAAACCCCCATCTGCCAAGCTTGACATAGGAATACAAGTACTTTTAACCTCTGTAAATCCAGATCTTGGTTCAGTAGCCAAGGCAGACAGTCATGTTACAAAAGCAGGAGAACATCCTGGCTGCAAAGTGCCCTGAACACTGCATTCACAAAATAAGCTTTTTCAGCACGAGGAAAAAGATGTAATCCCTATGGTCAGTGTGTATTGCAATCTCCTTCTAATAAAAAAAGGCTTGAAATCTATCAACAGGGACTACGAGAAGTTTGACTTTATTTAAAGACTCACACATTTAACTGAAAAGGTTATTACTTAATTAACTGCCTGCTGGCTAAGTGAAGTCATCACACTTACACCCTTACTCCCCAGTTCAGCTGACACGAGCACACAGTAGCCCAGTTAGGCCATATGCTTCTTTCTTTGATAATAAATTCAAAGGCACCAGATATCTGGCTGGCTTATGGAGGAAAATGCACTGAACTCTGACAGCATTATTACTGCCAAAGTGTTAAAGCAAAAAGAGTTGACTATGGCCAAGAAAAAGCTATGGAACACCTTTGCAAGAATGTGAATTATACCTGAAGGCCATTCAAGTCAATTAATCACCTGTGTAAACTTGTAATCTCCAAAAATATTAGCACTATCATCTAGTTTACATTGGATAAACAAATGCTCTGCTTTTTCTTTTTTAACTCAGATTGTGAAATAATGTTAGAGTTACATAGCTGTAATGAAGATTTGAAATAGCTGGGGAGACTGCTAAGTAAGCCATTGTATGAGAGCAATCTGTATTCCTGTGAAATGCTGTAACGCTACAGTGATACTAACAGGAGCATGAGAGGAAAACAGCTTCCCTTCAGAGAAAGCTTTTTGCTTTGTGTTATCTTCAGCCTTAATAATTATTCAGACTCACTTTATGCATTAGACCTTTTCTCACAAAATAATGCTTATTTTAATCACTGCAGTAGAATATGCCGTGCCACTTGCAGGCAGGTGGGGAGGTGTTCAGGCACTGTTGAGTCAGGCATCAGCAAGCAGCTGTACAACATCATGTTACTTTTAAAGATAAGAACCATGCAGAATCTTTAGATACCCAAAGAACAGGAGAAATATGATTTATGTATCTAGCATTTTTTCCTGTAGCTCTTCTGAATACAGTATTTTCCTAACTGGGAAATGTTAGTAAAAGTAGAAAATAATTTTAAAAAATACTTGCAGAAGAAAGATATTCTCCTTTACATCCTTGGAGCATCTCTCCTATGAGGAAAGGCTGAGTGATCTGGGTCTGTTCAGCCTTGAGAAAAGGAGACTGAGAGGGGACCTGATCCAGGTCTATAAATATCTAAGGTGTGGGGGGCAGAATGGCGAGGCCAGACTGTTTTCAGTGGTGAGTGGAGACAGGACAAGGGGAAACGGCTGGAAACTGCAGCATAGGAAGTTCCGCACAAATGTGCGCAAGAACTTCTTTACAGTAAGGTGACGGAGCACTGGAACAGGCTGCCCAGGGAGGTGGTGGAGTCTCCTTCTCTGGAGATGTTCAAGACCTGCCTGGATGCCGACCTGTGCAACCTGCTGTAGGGAACCTGCTTTGGCAGGGGGGTTGGACTCGATGATCTCTGGAGGTCCCTTCCAACCCCTACAATTCTGTGATTCTGTGATTCTGTGATCCTTCAGCTTTTATCAGTATTATCATTACCCAGAAGTTGTTTCTTCATGGTTATTGTTAGAAACGCGCACAAGTTTTTCAAGATCATGTGTCAAGCAACAATCAAAAATAAATTATACTCAGCAAGGGGTGACAGAAAACAACTGCTTTCTCTTCCTTTTTGGTCCTCAGTTCAGCTTAGCAATACATCTCCAGAGAATTTAATTTCAGTTTTTGCCATATTGCTTATTGCTGTACTAGCATTATTCCCATCCCAGGTCTTACAACATGAATTATGTCAGAGTAATAATGAATCAAATCAAAACACAGAGTGACAGTGTTTACCTTATGTGAACATGCTATGAGACTGAAATTAGACTTGCTAAAATGCACATGCATAAAACTCACTTCATTTAGATACATAATGGCCTACCATTTGTAGTCTTAAAAATATGTATGCATGCATTACCAATGAATTATAGCTCAGCACAAAGTGAAACAATGTTGGACCTGTTAAAAGTTCACCATCCAAAAAGATTTTTTTTCACATGCTGTGGGAATACATTTTATATCATTATTTAAGCCTTAATGTTGTTTTTTAGTCTTATCACTTCTCCTCAAACTTGGCTTTCTGATCTTTGCACAACTGTAACAGAACTTGACAATTCCCAGTTACCTGCAGTTCTTCCCCCTGCTTGCTGTATGCTCACCGATGTGCTTAGCAATGCCCATTCTTCCTAAGCAATTTCTACTTAAATACTTCCTATTTTTCCTCTCTTTCCTCATTGCATAAAGTTTGCGAAACCAAATCATTTATAAGCATATTATCTGTCAAATTTCAGTGCTTGTTCTGCAAAGATGTATTCACATCATTATGGTTGCTCAGATGAGCGTTAAATTGAGCCACATAGAACTGAGATCCCAGCACTTCTTAACAACCACAACGAGGCTGCTAAGAATTGGATCATCATGCAGGCTGCTGATGAAACCACTCATGTTATTGTCTCTTTTTTTTTTTTTCCTTCCTCCTATTAAAAAAGGCCTACGAATGGGCCTGAAATAGTAAAAATTATATTGCACTTCAGTTAAAAGTCCCCCAAGTAATTATTTCAATCGCAGTGTTTTTGATGTTAAAATCATTAATTATTTTTCACACCCAGAATAGATTCCAAGTGTTGTCTAATGCAGGTACAGACCAAAAAAGAAAAGTATTTCAGTAAGAATTAAAATAAAATATTTATTTTAATTTAATCAAAAAATAAGCAACCTGATTGGTAATTAAAATATTAAGCCTAAGAAAAACTCTGTAGGACTTATTTTATCCCATAATTGCTCTACATAATTTTTGTTTGTGTCAGTAACAACAATCCCCATGTGTTAAGTATGAAATCTGTAGGCTGATCAAATAAACTACTGTATCTTTAAAAGGCCTTCAGACTTGTAGAGAAAACACTCATCAGTAGTTTGAAAAGCATGTTATGCTACATTTGCATTTGATAAGGTAACAATTTACATTTATGCAGCACCTATTATTCCAAAGCAATTTACCACTCATAGCCTGAGATTATCACTTCATCTCCAGAGAAATTTGGCAGCTACAAAGTGTTACTCTATAATATAAAGCAAGAATTCTGGCAGGTAGCAATAAATATAAGGTTTCAGTCGAATAAGCATGACTTGTATTTATCCCTACAATGAAATCAAGTAGAATTTCAAATTATTTTTCTGAAGCTGCATTGTCTTTTTGTATGTAGCATCCATTGGCAAAACCAGGAATAGTTTCTACAGAAAGCAGAAGAATATTTGCAACATACTCTCCAACAAACCTTCCCAGCAAGAACTCTGAAGTGCCATCTACTGTGTGCTTAAAACTTCTTCCTGTGCTGCTTCCTGTGCGTATGTTTGGCTTAAGAATACTCATGAATTGTTCCAGTTTGGGAGATACATTTAGAAATATCTCCAGCTTTCACACAACTGAATAAAGATATTTCAATAAGGACAAGATTTAAGAGAAAAAAAATAGAAACATCAATCATTCAAAACGCCACAATTTCCACAAGAGAAACTGTATGATCTTAAAACAAATGTAAGTTGTACACTTTCATTTTTTGTTAATTTTATCTCTGGAATACATATTTCCAAGCTTTGCTTTGCATCAAGAAAGATGAGAGAGTGCTAAAACCAAAGCAAAACAAAACCCTGAAGGCTAGAAGTTACGTGACTCAATGTACTATGGGTTTGGGGGCCATCTTGCTGTAAGGTTCAGCACAATTTTCCAAGACAGAGAAGCTTGGCATGAGGGTAGCTCTAAATGAAATTCATGTACTCTATATGGGAAAAAAAAAAAAAAGTCATATTAGCCACATGAGGACAGAAAAAAATCAGTTTTTAAAACTTGCCCAGTCAGCCCATGGAGCCACCTGTCATAAGACAACAGAATAAAAACAACACAAAAAAACATGAGTTTAAAATTTAAATTAAAGTGGATCATTCCATTCTCAGTACGGAAGACAACGTCCTTCAGAGAAATCAGGGTATAACATCAGGAAACAACCACATCACCATATATCCTCCCAGTTGCCTAATGCAGGTCTATGTAAAGTTCTGTAACCCTGGCAGGCAGTTTTTGGAATTAGCAGTCTCCTTTGGAGGCATGGAAAGAAAGAAGAGAAAGAAGGACTTACAGAAAGGCACACAAGAAGTCCATTCCAGTTCCAAGATCACAATCTGGTATTTCTCCCAGGCCTACAGCATGCTGTAATTCAGTTAACTTTCTACCAGAGTGGGGAAGAAGGAACTGGCTGCAGTGAGGGGCTGATCTCTAAAGCTCATTGCAGCAGTCAGCTCAATCGCTGGAGTGACTGATTTCATTTAATAGGAGATACAAAAATCCTATGAGAAGCACCCTTATTGTTGTTTTCATGGTTTAAATTAACAGAAAGAATAAACAAAACATTGATTGTGATCAGATGACAAAATTAGGAGAAGTACTTCAAGCAGCAACATGAATACCCTGTGGGAATAAATCATAAACATGTACATCCACCTGTATCTCCGAGCGAATCCTTCATGCGGGCTGACAAGGCCATTTTGAATTGATCACATCCAGTTCTTGTCAGACAATCATGCACAAACACTTGGCATAACAATCTTAATAAGCAGTGACAAGGAATTTGTGTCTATCCAAACAGACCACATCCGAGCAGTTACATGATAAAACCCTTTAACTCCTTCCCCCGCTCTCTGGACCAAATTCTTTAGTTTTTTAAAGGCGATTTTTACAAAAACGGATCATTTACTGGTCATTCACTGCAGTCCTTTTGGCAAACTCCCTCCATAAATGTGCAGCGTAATAAGAAGCATAAAAAGGGAGTAGTGGAATCACATTCCTCTCAGCAACTGCATCCATATTCCCTCCCATATCACAACACACTAATTATTGTTAAAGAATTTGGAATAACTAGAATTTGTACAGCGATCCAGTGCATCAGCCTAGTCAGAAAACATCTCTCCTGGTTTTCATTTCATTTCAGCTATTCTCAACTTCCAACCCCAGCCTGACTTCTTAAAAGGATCTGCATCCTGCTGCATGAAACAGATTGAGATATGTGTGTACATACGTGTGTGTTTATTATTATATTAAGGAATTTAAACACAGCAAAAGTTAGGGAGCATTAATAGCGACTACTGAAATGACTACTTCACATTCCCACTTCACTGCCTGTACCAAAAATTTTAAGTAAAAACTTAGGAAAATAATGAAGCCTTAAATATTTATGAAGTTGTAAAACCAAGGAAAACAGAAGCATTTAATAAAAGAAACACCTATGTCTTGTTACAGAACATCATAACAGTCGAGTGAAAATGCAAAAAGAGCCATCAGCTGTTCCAAGAGCCATATTCAGAGAACAGAGAAACGCCTTGAAAGAAGTGGTTCATTTCTGCTCAAGGCTGCAGAGCACTGCACCTCTCTGTACCAGTGTGCCTGCGCTTCAGTGCTGTCGCTGCTGCAGGTGAGTGTGCTTGCAGTCACACTGTGCACACTGTTGGCACCCCTTAGTCCTGCTCTCACCACAGCTTGCCGCTAGAGGTATCTCCCCAAGCAGTCCCATGGCACAGCTTCTCCCCAGCTTCTGTCACACACAAAACAGAGCTAAAGAGAAGCTGCTGCACCTGTGAGAGATGCCCAGCCCGCAGCAGATGAAAACCAAGGCTTTTACTGGGAGACATACACCATGGGGGCTGCAGATGTGGTCATCTCCATTTTTAAATTTTAGCTTTTCCACTGTGAACCTTTTCAGGATTCCTGAACTAGGAAGCAGAACACCAGCAAGTTGAATGCAGGCACCTTCAGAGAAAGCTGAGCTAAAACCACCACTGATCCTAGCAAATGTACTTACTAGGCTTGCAATTAAAGGTCTTAAAAAGTGACTGCTCATAGTAATACCACGTACTGGGTTTAATCAGATAACCACTACTACTTGAGTAAGCAAATAAATGTGTCTATGTGTACATTCCACTAACTTTGACATGACTGGTTCATTTTCCTTTGCATATTACACCACCATGTGGCCTAATGCTCTTCATATTTTCTTCTATTTACCATGTTTCCTCTAGAGATACCAGTACAGAAAACAAAATAAAATTAAAAAGCTGAATTGCTATGTAAGATAAATGAACTAACCAGAGCATTACCTGAGAGATCCTGCTAGATACTTGCAGCGATTTTTCTCCTGTTATAGCTTATAAGTTCAAATTTAATACAAGTGTAAATTTGATTATCATTTTTCCCTCTCAGCATCAACTTAAAACTTATTAGAAAGAGGATCATCTTCACCTTTGTCTGGGTAACACATGTGCCTCTGCCAGGGACACCTCTGCTCCCTAAGTAAACTGCCTGCTGCAACTGCTGAGGCTGCCTCCAGTTCCAGCTAGTTTGCTATTCAGGCTTCTCCGTATTTTTGCTCCAAATCCTTTGAAATCCATATGACCAGGGAGCAATGCGGATAAGGGATACACGTTCCACTCACCCCCACTCATGAAGGAAGCCAGGTTGATCTAGTTGAATCCTGTTTAATTTTCCCAACCAAAGCAGCAATGCCAGCCAACAAGGTCATAAATGTTTAAATTTCATGCAATCTCATGCACATCTAGCAAAAATTTTGCTATTTAGGTTCCAAGTTATGCAACAAGGTATTCTTCCAGGAGCATAAAATCACTTAAAAAGAAATGTATTAAAAGAAGTCTCCAGGGGAGTTGGGCAAGATCACAGGGAGAATACTTAGAAAACAGACTTTTGCAAATACTTTTGCAGAAGTCCAACAGCATGATCAATACACAGCTCTGTGGAAAATAGGTAACCTTCCCTAATTACAAATGAATAAGAACCTCGTTGTAATGATTATTACAGCCTTAAGAATCCTGGCTAGAAAGATATTTGCTTGTTACTGTGAGTAAATGACATGGGATTACTTTTCGTAGAAACGAGTGTTCTTTCTTTGCCATTCAGCCATAACAATTTGAAACAGCAGAGCAGCACATTCAGGAAGCATTACAAACACCAGACATTCAGAATGTACACTGCATGCCAAACTAGGTCCAAATCGTAATGCCTAGAATATATGTACTATAACTATGTCACAGAACTATGAAATAGAATCCAATAGATGAATACTTAAGTTAGAGAGTTGGATTTCCAAACAAATCATCAGACTTTAAATTTAGACTATTTGAATATTTGACTTCTAAGATTCTAGGGAATCCTCCAAGTCTTTGTCGAGAATAATAGTATATAATAAGTTTTGTTTTAATTGAAGTTTAAAGTTACAGGTAAGTACACAACTCCAGCAGATGTGAATTTGGCAAAACGTTAAACAGTGTTAGACTTGCAGTAAGTCTGAAAGAATATTTCATCTTCTGAAGTTTGTAGCTCTGTTCACACTGACTGCTCTTCTGTGAAGGCACCAGACACTCATTGTACCAGCAAGGCATTAGCTATCTTGAGTCAACTTTGGAAACTACCAGTTTGTTTGTTTGTTCTTTTTTACTGAGTGAAGGTGTACTTTGGAAACAATGTGATTTGTTGTTGAAAAATACCATCTCATTTGAAAATCTTTTGCTAGAAAATAGGAGGCCACATTGTATCTTTCTCCTTTATGGCAACATAACAAACTACTACTGAAACACTTAAATGTTCCAAGTTGCATCCAGCCTCTGTGCCGATTTAAAGGACATTCAGAACTTCTATCTTTGTCCTTTGCACCACTGAGCCCCCCTGAAATTGCAAGGGCTTCCCCTGATCAGGGCTGGGAAGACATCATGTATTGGAAGAGGATGCAGGGATTTTTAGCCTTCCTCTGGTCCTACAGGTAAGAGCAGAGCCAGCTGAGTAGGCAGAAATGCGTATACACTCAGTTGTTAAGGAAGTGACAAAGCCCAACAGCAATACTTGAACAATGCACAGAAAAGCAGAATCTTTTCTTTACAAGCTTCTGACAGTTGAGCTGTACTTTGAAGGGCTACATTCGTATTTTTGAGGGGAAAGAAACACATATCTTTCAAACGGAAAGACAAGCTAGAGCAAAGGAGAGCATGGTGTAAATGGTGTATATTCTAGAAACAAGTGCCTCTACTACCAGTTAAAAAAATGTATCTTTCTCTGATCCAGGAGATGCTACTGAATGAGACACCTGGAAAAGGCAGCTGTCAGTGCTGGCACTATCCCACCTTACTCCTGAGCATATAGCTCTTTCAAATATGGTTAGATTCAGAGTAAGATTAGTCAGTAAATTTCAGAAAAGAAATTGAACAAATAGTTTTGCCATATACACTTAAAAGAAAAAAGCTTAGAAAGTCTGCCAGTCTTCTTGTGGGAACAGAGGATATAGCAACTTTTTTTTCATTATATAAAACATGTCCTTAAAACATTTACACTGTAGTTTCTACATGTGGCCTCGTCCCAGGCAAAAGCCCTCTGCATCTCACCAAAGCACGCTTAAGAGCATTCGCTGCTCGTGTGATGAGAGTACTAGAGGACCCAGAGGTAAATTAGAAAAACAACTGTGTGTTACAGCTGAATTTCAAACTATGGAATGAGATTAAGCAGGAGAGCTGCGGTTTGTTCCAGAGCACCCCAAGCCCTGGGAGCACCGCACCAAACGGCAGCAGAGCTCACCAGGAGAGCACACAGCATCACAGCTCATCGCGTTCCCAGCCACGGACCATGGACACGTTTCTCAAACCTTAAAAATCAGCTTTATGAAGATGTATAGATACGTGTTCCTAATTAACATCTAATGGTTACTTTCTTCGGCTATAGAATATCACAAGCGTTTCAACAAATCCAGGGAGTACTCACAGCATCACTGGGTGGGATTAAAACTACAGCTTGTCCTGAGATGGATGCAATCCCTTCCTGCACTCAGCTCCACATGGCGGCGTTTCACGAGGCCTCACAGAGCCGGGCCGGGCAGAAACAGCAGCTGGGGCAGCGCTGCCGAAACAGTAACGACCGCTAACTTTAAGAGAGCTCCCAGGAGGCCTTCGTTTATACCTAAAGCGCAGTTATTTGTAACTTGCGACGGACAACACAGATGCGTTCCCCGTGAACGTGCAACTGAGGAGCAAAGCGCTGCCCCGCCGCTGTGAGGCGCTGCAGGGAGCCCCGTCCCGCTGCTGGCTCCGCAGGGGCGATTTGCAGGAGCGGGGCTGAATCCCGCCGTCTGCCTGGAGTGGTACGGTATCCCAGAGACGGGAGGGACGGCACCGGGCGGACACGGCCAGCGGAGCGGGCGGTGGCTCCGGGCAGGATTTGCAGCCCGCGTTTGAGCGCGGCGGGATGTGGAGAGGCGCTGAGGAGAGGCGCGCGCGCGAGGCGTGCTGTGAGGAAAGGCGCTGTGAAGGGAAGCGCGCCCACGCGACCGTGAACAGAAGGGAGGGCAATGGAGGCTGAGACGGCTCTGCAGAAGCAGCACCGCCGTGGCACGAGGCCGGGCAGGCAGAGCCGCCCGGAACAAACACCGCCCGACCACGCTGCACGGCCCCGCCGCTCGGCTGCCACCACCCGCTTCTACGCCTGCGCCAGCGCCAGGATTTGCAGGAGCACCGCCGAGCCGCCGGGGGGCGCTGCAGGGCCGCGGCTCCCTGCGCCGCCGCTCGTGCCGGGTGCGCGCGGCGCCGCTGCTCGGCGGGGCCGGTATCCGCCCCGGCAGCGCGGTCTATCGGGCCGCCATGGGGAAGAAACACAAGAAGCACAAGTCGGACAAGCACCCCTACGAGGGTGGGTGGGGAAGGGGGTCGCGAAGCGGGCGCCGAGCCTCGGGCCTGCCGGCCTGGCCCAGCTCAAAGGCAGAGGGAAGCCGGGGCCGGGCGGAGAGCCGCGGCCGGGCCTGGGCACCCACGGCCGGGCAGGGAAGGGAGAAACGGCGTGGGGAGGGCCGGGGTTACGGGTCTGCTGGGCGGGGGTGGCGGAGGGACGGCCGGGGTGCGGGGGGAGCGCGTTGTCCGCGCCGCTCGACGCCTCGTTTCTCTGCTGCGTTAAAGAGTACGTAGAGAAGCCGCTGAAGCTGGTGCTGAAAGTTGGAGGGAACGAAGTTGCCGAACTGTCCACTGGAAGCGCGGGGCTTGATTCCAGTCTGTATGAGGACAAATCCGAGCATGAAAAGCACAAGGACAGAAAAAGGAAAAAGAGGAAGAAGGGAGAAAAACAAGTTCCTGGAGAAGAGAAGGAGAAAAGAAAGAGAAAAGTTAAGGTATGCATTCGTGCTTTTGTATATTAGCAAAAAAAAAACCAACACCACCACAGAAAAATACCTTCAACTTTGCCTGCCCCTGTTACCAGACAGAGAGCAGGTATGCCCGCCTGTAACTTGTGTCCTTAATCAGAGAATGGTTTTGGTTGGAAGGGACCTTAAAGATCATTTAGTTCCAACCCTTCACCGCCCTCTGAGTGAATACTCTTTTCCTAACATCTCTCCTAAATCTCCCGTCTTTTAGTTTAAAACCATTCCCTCCCCTTGTCTTGTCACTATCAGACCGTGTAAAAAGTCAGTTCCCCTCCTGCTTGTTAGCTCCTTTCAAGTACTGGAAGGCTACAATGCGATCTTCCTGGAGCCTTATCTAAGCTAAACAAGGGCAGCTCCCTCAGCCTTTCTTCACAGGAGATGTGCTCCAGCCCTCTCATTGCCTTCTCACGCTGCAGTGTGTTCAGACTCTGTGTGTTGGTTTTGCCAATTCCTTTGTTTCAGATGTTCTAGAAAAAGGCGTGAAAACTCATCTCAAATACTGGCTAGTGTAAACACACAGAAAGTTAAAAGCAGAAATAAATGCTGTGTCTAAATAAATCGATTTATATCAAATAGAATTAAGACATCACTGGTTCTGAATTAAGAAGAAAATGTAATTCCCTTCTTTATCTGATCTGTATTTATAACACATTTCTGTGAAGGAAATGGTTACAATCTCATTTTAAACTTTCTACCTCTCTCTTACTAATTTTTGTATAAACTTCAAAATCATCCCAGAGGTATCTCTGGAGACAATTCTCTGTGTGGAGGCATTCCTGTCACGCTCTAAAGCTGTCTGTCATGTTTAAAAAATAAACACTCAATGATAGATTGCATTGTATGCTGAATTTTTGTATTGACCAGTAGATGGAGACAGTACATAAAAAATGCAGGGTTTCTGAAGCCTTATAAACATGGTGTGCTTTTTTGTGGTTTGTTTTGTTTTCATTGTGCAAGGTTGTTTTGAAAAATCTGGAGTGTTACGTGCAGTCATAACGCTGGTTTTGCAGGTCCTGAGGTTTTATAGCAATTTTTCTCCTTCTAGGAGGATAAAAGGAAACGCGATCGAGAACACCCAGACAGTGAGGGAGAGCAGGAACTGAAATGTCAGACCCCTATCAGATTGGAATTATCACCAGAGAAACCATTAACGAGTACTTTATCAAAACAGGAAGGTAGAAAAAAAATCTTTAGTGAATTCTAATTTTCTTCTACTGGCTTCCTTCTTATTTTTGTTTGTTAACAAATATCTTGATATTTTTTGTCATCCCCATGTTCTTCTCCAGTTCCTAAAAGTATTGAAACTGTTGCCATATATTTGTTTTGAAAAAGTAGTATCTACTGCCCCTGTCAGTATGTGCAGAATGTTGAGGCCAATGAGAAAAGTATATCTACGTATCCTGCTTTTTACCACTGTATTTGTTTACGCTGAATTCTCAAGATCAGTTTTGTGTGGTTGATGACTAATATCTTGGAAGTTCAGTATCACTTGCAGTCAGTTCCATTTCATATCCCTCCTATCCACGATTCTTTTTGGTCTAGAGGTGGAGCAGACACCGCTTCAGGAAGCTCTGAATCAACTCATGAGACAGCTACAAAGGTAAGTGTCCATGCTACAGGCTTTCAGAGCTGCAAAATGAATTTAATGTACATTAAGGGAAAAGGCCTATAAAAAGTTTAGTTCAAATACTACTGGATAAAACATCATATTACTGGAAAGTTAGGTATATTTTCTATATAAGAACTTTTTTTCCCTGTGAGATTGGAATAAAGTTACCAAAACTGTAATTTCATTTCTTTACCTTGAGTTCTCCAATTTTTACTATAAAAAGGAAGTACGTGCTTCATAAATGTAGATTATGTCTTATTAACCAAATATATTTTGACTAAAATAATCAGATTTGCAGAAGCAGTTCCTTCAAGCAAGCTCTGGTTCAAGGTATTCCTTCTTAAAGTCAAGAATTAGTGTACGTCTTACAGTGGTTGAAAGACCTTTGTCTTATTTTACCAGATCAAGCTCAAAATGTTGTTTGAGAGGCATCTGCTTGATTGCAGATTGGGAAACTGACAGCATACTATCAAAATGTTTGTCTACACACACTTTGCAGCTAGGAGTGGAAATCCATACTAAGCCACAGGAGAAGGCCTGAAACAGCAGTGGTTTCACCAGCATGTAGTAACAGTGAGGAATTCAGCCACATTGGCGTGGGAGGCCAGTCTGAAACTACAGTGTTCAGGGGAAAGGGGAAAAGAAAATAAAAATGAACAGTTCTGGGAGAGAAATTCACACCAAGTTATCAATCTAGCTTTATCCCAAGGAGAGAATATCAGGGAATGTTTAATTTTAAATAAGCTGTTAGAGTTGTGTAAGCTGAAAATGAACATAACTCTGAATACATGGTTTATTGTAGCTTTTATTCCCTTTGATTTAATTTCAGAGTAAGCAAACTAGTTAATGAATGACAAGTATGCATTCTTATCACATTAATTCCCTTTGTTTTATGTTGACCTAACTTTAACTTAAAAAAATGTGAAGAGAAAAACCTCAAAAGCATGTTATTTGTATTTTTCTTTTTAATCTTCTTGGGGATAGTTACCAAAATGTAGAACTAACTTCTGTGATATTTTTGTAGCACTTTTCTGGTATCAGGGTTTGCTTTCCAGCTTTCAGAAGTGAAAGACTGCTGACAAAAGCCATTTCTGGCTTCATGTTTTTGATTCTTTTTCAACTTAGTCTGTTCCTTTCTATTTAACTCTGAGCTCAATATGTTTTTTGTTATAAAGTTGAAACATAAAAATGTCCTTTCATATCTTAACAGAAAGGATCCAAGTTCTTTCTTTTCATTTCCTGTGACTGATTTTATTGCCCCTGGCTACTCCATGATCATTAAAAATCCAATGGATTTTAGTACTATGAAAGAGAAGATCAAGAACAATGGGTACCAGTCCATAGAAGAATTAAAGGTAATTCTATGAATTTCTCTGTGACTACAGAGATGGATTGCGTGCAATGTACTTGAGCTCTACAATTTTAGGATAATGTGAAGTTGCCAAAAAGAACCAGTACTTGTGCCTGAGGAAATGTTTCTTACTGACTTATTTGTGAGCAGCTAAGCTGTGGAAGAGAAGAGGAAGCATACCTCTGGTTTGTAAATGTGTATTTCAAGATGACACAGATGTCTTCATTTCTTATGCAGGATGTATATCAGCTTGTCCGTCAGTGTGTCAGTTCAGATCTTTACTTGAATGAAAACGTTAGCATTTGTAGCAGACCTCCCCGAAAAACAAGGAGTTGGGTTAATTTGCCTGTCAGTTACTTCATCATTGGCATCCTGTCACCTCAGTGCTAGCTGCTCAGCTTACCTAGGGATGTAGAACCACAAGTAGCAAAGGCCAGACTAGCTCAGTCCTGTTCACAGCAGGCACTTAACCCTGTGCTGTAGTGTCTGGTGGATCAAAGGCCCTGAAAGTACCATGTGTGCAGTGGTTGGGGGGGGGAATTGGGGTCATGCTTTCAACTACTACTTTGTAAAACATGCTTATATGTTCTTGTACATTTTTATGCAGTAAAGGGATATAGGCAAGGAAACTGGCCTATTGTTAGACATCATAAGTTCACTGGTTTTTCTTTGAAGTTCTTTTTCGCTAAAGCTCTAGATGCACCATTTGCAACGAGGATTATAATACAGCATACTGTAAAACTTTAACTTTCATTCCAAAATCGTTTGTACAGGATAACTTCAAATTGATGTGTACTAATGCAATGACATACAACAAACCAGACACCATTTACTACAAAGCTGCAAAAAAACTGCTGCACTCAGGGATGAAGATACTTAGCCAGGTAATAAATGATTACAAAACAAAATATTGAAGAAAAAAAAAAAAGCTGCTTTGACAGAGTTGTATCACAGAATTGTAGGGTTTGGAAGGGATCACTGAGTCCAACCCCATTAAAGCAGGCTCCCTACAGCATGCTGCACAGGTAGGCATCCAGATGGGTCTTGAATATCTCCAGAGAAGGAGATATTACCAGATAACGTATTTGTATTTAATATTTGATTTTTCTAAATTGCCTTTATACTTGCAAGCATAAGAAAGAACTAAAGTTAAATTATTCTTTGTGGTTAAGTTAGGAAAAAATTAATGTAAGCAGGAAACAGAAGGATTCTATTGTGTTTTTTTAGGAGAGGATTCAGAGCCTGAAACAAAGTATAGAATTCATGGCTGATCTGCAGAAGACAAGGAAACAGAAGGACAAGGTAGAACTGCAGCTAAGTGGAGAAGATGAAAGTGGTTCTGGAAAAGACAAAGGAGAACCTGTGGATGGCGATACCAAAGCTTTCAAAACACCTAACAAGGAACACAAAAAGTGAAGTATTGTCTCAATGTTTAGAAGATGCACCTCTTTAATGCCACTGAAATAAGCTGACTTACTGGGGACTTGGAGGTGTGGTTTTCTTTGGTACTGGGTATACTCTAACAGTCCTTCATCTCAAGGGAATAACATTTATGTAAAGTCAAAATACCAAAAAAAGTATATTTGGAAGTCTTTTATATGATATCATCATGTTTCATGGGGATAATCTTTTACTGCTCAACAACCATTTCAGTTATTTTCTGTTATTATTACCAGTTATTGTTAGTTTTAGTGTCTGTTTAATGAAAATAGTACTGTTTTGAAGAAAACTTGCAAACATGACCTTTTAAGTATCTCTTTACAAATAACTCTTCAGCCAATTTCAAGTTCCAATTACTATTTTCGTTGCATAATACTTACAAATGTGTAGCTATGGAATATTTACTTTCTAATTAAATTTTAATGCCTAGAAACATTCCTTTCTAATGTTCAGAAAAACTTGGGAGTTCATTTTCCTAGTTTTGAAAGTATAAGTACTAAAATACAGACTATGAAACATTTAATTTTTACCAAAAACATCCTTGTTTGTTTTGTCAGAGCAATGATATAAATTTTGACATGCCAAACTGTATCCATCTGTATGGTTGAACTAAGCTAAACAGATACTTTTACAATAACTATCATAAAAAAAATGCATTCATGGGTTTAAGACTCTCACATTTTTTCCTTCTTTATTAAATAGTCCTATTAAGTGCATCTTTTTTTTTAATTGGGGGGGAAGCTGTCTACAAAAGCAGTTTGCAAAAAGAAATTATCCACTGCCCTGTTCCTGATACTTAGCCATTTGTGTCTGTTACAGCTATTAACTAAGATATATTGGTTTTATTTATAGGAAGGACAAAGATCTACTTGAAGACAAATTAAGAATCAATAGCTTGGAGAGGGAACAAGAGCAGATTGATCGTATTGTTAGAGAATCTGGAGGAAAGTTAACAAGACGACTTGCAAACAGCCAGGTAAATCACTTTTTCCTGAACTGGGCTTAGGTAGCATCACTGAATCTCAAGGCATGCTCTTACTGCAGTTTGTATCATTTTACACACGACTGGTAATGTCAGTGTAAAGGCAGGAGGCAAGAAGAATGTCAGTCGAATGCATGCTGAATGTCATCAGCAGAGCAAGTTCATGTTACGTTTTCAGAATTCTTAGATAAAGTAATAGAGGAGGATGAATGCTAGGGATTTCAAGAAAAAAAGTCCTGTGTTTGAAGCAGCCACATATCTGAGCAAAGGAGAAGGAATCCAGTTTGGTAACACTGGGCCCATTTCTACCAAGTATGAGTTACATATCTTATTATCTTTTATAGAAATGTTATTATTTATTGTAACTTCTTTATCCCTTGTGCCTGGATCAGTAACTGTTACCCAGTGAAAGGCTTTTTTACCAAAAAAAAAAAACCAAAAAAAAAAAAGAAGAAAAAGCAGTATTCACTTCTAAGTCTGACGGATATTTCCAAATCCATTTTAATTTCTATGGATAAGACAACTTTCATTAGCTGTTTCTATAAATTTAAGGACTGTGAATTTTGTCAGGTGACATAAATTGTAATTTTATTTCAGTGTGCGTTTGAAAGAAGAAAGCCAGATGGCACAACAACTCTGGGTCTTCTTAACCCAGTTGATCTTACTGCAGGAGGTAAGTTTGCATGGTTCAGGTAACAAATCACTTACACCAAAGTATTCTGCTGCTTTTTTTCCTGCTGGCGTAGATGGGCCTGTAGTTCTTAATAGTCTGATAATCTGAATTTAAAAGGCTGCAGCTGGTGGAGGCAATTGGGGCTGCATTGAGGAGCAGCAAGAGGGAACCATCAGTGGCCAATCCTCTTCCATTTTGCATGAGTTGTTTGTGGGAGATGCAACAGAGCTTTTGCCATGAGAGAAGGAACTACCAGCCATGTTAGGGTACACTTAATTCCTGGACTCTATAAGTCAGGATCAAGTACAGAGTGCAGTCTGTTGACCCAGAGGATCACAGACTCCCCATAACTGGGAATTGTCCGAGTTCCAAATGACTTTGTCTCATCACTGCCATCTCTGTGGTGTCACTAGCTAGAATGCAGGTGCTCAATCATTTAACTGTCACCTTACTGCAGAATTGAGCTGACTGTCTACATGAGACAGAAACTATTCTGAAAACTTCTCAATTCCTCTTATTTATGCAGTAGGAAACCTCAGCAAGACAGTGCAGCTTTTGTTAGGGGAGGCAGGAAGGAAGAAAACTAATCCTTAGCCAGTGTTGCCACTTAACCAGTGCATTATCGTGGGTTTGAATTCATATTTAAAACTACGTGTAGTCTTTAATATGAAGCAATTGAAGAACAATGCTCTGAGTTGTAGCCAGAAATTTCAGACTAAACAGGATGCAAATATTAAATAAGCTTGAACGTCTTCTTGTGTCACTTAACAGTGCCTTATTAGTCTTGTATTTTGATTGTATGCTATTGTAGAACCAGGTTACTGCCCTGTAAAGCTGGGTATGACAGCAGGAAGACTTCAGTCAGGAGTTAATACATTACAAGGGTTCAAAGAAGATAAAAGAAACAAGGTTACTCCAGGCAAGTGCTGATTGATTTATTTATTTTTGAAACACTATAAATCCTCCTTGTTATATAAACAAAATATGTTGATCTCATTACTATTATTCAGTTTGCATGTGTTTATGACACATCTGAAGAGCACATCACAAAATCTAGCTTAATTTACACATACAAAAGGGGAAGCGTATTCAATAGAAGATTGATCTAGAATGAGAAGAGAAACAATACCAGAGAGATGCAGGGGTTTCTGCTGGCTTTGAAGGAGCATAGTGGGAAACCTGAGAACTGGTTATGCCCAGACTGAATTTTCATATTGGGTTAAGGCATACAATACTGTTAATAGAACATTGTAAATAAATATGCATTTAAAATATGCATTATTAAAAATTTTTGCAGGGTGGAAAGATGGTATTCTATGAATATTTGTTTTCTCTTTAAGAAATAACATTCTTAGTTTCTTCTGAGGGATTATTTGACTACCTCATCTCACATTTATCTAATATGTGCATACCAGAGGTAATAATTAGTACTGTTGTTATTCATTAGTGACATACTTGAACTATGGACCCTACAGTTCGTATGCTCCAACATATGATTCTACGTTTGCCAACATCAGCAAAGAAGATTCTGACTTAATCTATTCAACCTATGGGGAGGACTCTAATCAGGGATCATTCAGGTAATCAGCTAGAGCATGCATTACAGTGGTCATATATGGAAACAACATGCAACTTGCTGCAGTATGGACTGTGCCTGTGCTGCTGAATGATGTCACTGTGTCCCATGTCTTACAGCTACTGCTTTTTTGTTAAGAAACGTCTAATCCCTAATGTTAAGTGTCTGCGTGTAACGCGATGGAAAGCACAGCAGTGACAGCAGGGTAGCAAAGTCCTAGGCTGTACTAAGTGAGGACTTGCTCAAATACAGCAGCTGTGGGCACAGAAACAAAGAAAAGAATCTGCTTACCTTCAGAAGGCCTCAGGTATACAGAGAGATGCCCTCACCTCCACTGCCAACACTTAAATGAGGTCTAGGAAGGGGTGGATCCTGGCTTCACCCCTTCCAGTCACTCAGGTACATTGCATGCACCTGAGCTCCTGGGTTGGTCCTGCTTCCCACCAGGTGCTCAATCACTGCTTCAGGCAGTGACTTTGAACTTCTGCTATACTATAGAAGTTTGCTTTCAGTTTAATGCAGATGAATGAAGATGCAGATTTTTGTTTTTCAGTTCTTGAATCTGAATGTTTTCCTAGGCTACAAGCTCTAGGCAATACAAAAAAAAGGCAAGCCAGTTAAATTCTTTGCTACTTTTTGTGTTTCCCATGCTGTAGGCATTGGTTACCCTTTATCTAACAAAACTTTTTTTCTCTTGAATACAGAATACAGAAGTAGTTGTCTTAACTATCTTTTGATCTTCTAGTATTCATGAATTTTTGATGAAATCGCAAGATTATCCTTTCTTAATGGCTGATAGCTTGCTTGATGTTCTAACTAAAGGAGGACATTCAAGATCTCTCAGAGAACTAGAAACGGTAAGGGTGAACTTGTGAGTTTTCTAGTTGTTACTCCTGGTGCACAAGCTACACAGCTAGAAAATGATGACACTGATCCTAGCGAGGGGTTCCCTTTTTAACGGTGAAATTTGAAAGTGAAGACACCTGTCTCCAGCAAATAGGTTTTCTAGAAAGATACTATGATAGTTTGTTAATTAGAGAAATGTGAAAATCAAATATTGTAGATGGAGTCAGAGTCTCATAGCCTTTGTCCAGCTGTTGTATTTGTGCCTATTACAGTAAGAAAGCAGCAGTGCTCAGCTTAGAGACAAGGTGATCACCGTTCTTTCTTTGTTTCCATGAGAAGTTTGCTAGCACCACTGCTTATTTTAAGAGAATATTAACTAATTTTCCCCATTAGTTAGTGCAGTGCTTTTAAACTCAAATATGTGCTATGGAAGAATAGTAAAAAACTTGCAAGACTTCAGTATCCACGTGTGCCAAACGAGACTGGAATCAAAGGGGCTGATTTGATGAGCAAGATATGGGACCGAATTTGTAAATCATCGATTAGTTGTGTCTCTCCAGAAAGTAGTTACCCCTAAATACTGCTTTAGCTTACTCTGACTTGAGTGGACACTCCGGTAATAAACAAATAATAGGTTTTTAGTAATGATTTGTACGTAAGTGAAACTAATTCTGGGAACAGCTCACAGAGCAAAGATCAGAGCCCCAGCCTCCAATTCAGACCTTTGCTTTGCATTACACGTTTATCACTTCTGTTGTACTCAGTTGTGCCATTGGCTTACAGGGTTTGACCACTGTTGTTGCAAATATTAAGAGAAATGCAGTTATGTACTGAAACAATATATTTCAGCCTGATTGTCATGCTGCTTTTTTTTCCCTTTTTCCCCCTTGAGGTGATATCACTGGGGAAAGACATGTAGATATTTACTGCAAAGAGCAGTAAAATGTGTACTATAATATATTTTGGTAAATATTGGTATCTGAAAAAAGCTGTTTAAAAACAGCTGCTTTGTAACTTGGTTTTACAGAGCTTGCATCATGTACCTCAGATTAAAACCACCACATTGTAAGGTTCACTTTGACCTTAAGGAAAAGATTAGTTTTAATGCCTGCTTTAAAAATCCTTTCTGTATTCAGCCCCTAGAGGAAGATGAAGGGCCCCATGAAAGAAGTGATGCATTAAAAGAGGTAAGGGTAAAATTTTTATATCTGTAAGCTGCTCGAAGAAACACGCGTCTAACACCTCACTTATCCCAACAGCCAAAACCCCTGCAGCTTGTGAAGCAGCGCTGAAACTTTGCATGTAAATGTGCTCTGTGTCACTTCTGACAAATGCATGGAGTCATAGAATTGCTCAGGCTGGAAAAGACCTTAAAGATCATTGAGTTTAACCACAACCTAGCCATACTATCCTAACTAATGAACCTCTGCTGAATCAGAGGGCATCTGGAGCACAAGAATATTCTAAAAGTCAGTCTTATGTAAAATTGACTTTGTCAAGAAAACTAGAAAAAAATGCATATATATTTGTGATTGCTTGACCACACCCTCGATCTTCTGGGTGGAAGCTGTAGTTGTACCATTCCCTCTAAAAACCTGATTTAACATAAGGTTGTAATAAGTGTCAAAGACAGTGATACACAGCTCCCTTTGGGATAGTTTCTTAAGGAGCTTGTGTCCCTGTAAGCATGCAGTGTAGCATTACAATCATTTCACCCAACAAATTTTGTTCAGAGAGAAAGTGCAGTAGTACAGGGAAAGAGCTGAAGCCTTCATCTCCTGTCAGTTCCCCATTGGTTTTAACTTTTATTGTCACATTGTTCATCAATTCAGTCTTAGGTGAGCTCATGTTTATAGTCCAATTGTTTTTGCTGCTGTTAGTTTACCACATCGTTTGTGCACGGCCCCACTGTTTTTGGCAGATGCCAATTCCTTCCTGTCTAAGTATGAAACATAATAATGGGCTGAGTAGCTAGAGAGCAATGAATGTTTCATATGTTTCATAGGGTATCAGTACTGCTTTTTTTTTTTCTTTTTTGAGCAGACTAATTTTAATTAACTTAGCATTCTGATTTACCCAAAACAACTTTGCTGTTTTGAGGTTGATTTAAATATTATCTATCTGAATTATTACTTGCTCTTTTAGATTATGGAAATTGATATCGCTGCAAGATTGGATTCTGCTAATAATGACAGACTAACAGCCCTAAAAGCTGTTACAAACTTTGGCATGCCTATGGAAGAGTTTGATTCTGAGGGTAAGTTAGCACAGTACTTGCAATTTTGATACGTGTCTTTAACTTCTGATGAAAGGTAGTTGATGTTCTCAATCTCTCTGCACAGTTAAGCCTTAGTACATTTTATATCATAAAGTAAAGCTACCCTCTTTACTTAGTCAGGGACTCTTCTTCTATAAACAGAGGCTGAAATCTTCCAGAGGAAACTTGATGAAACAACAAAGCTTCTGAGAGAACTTCAGGATGCTCAAAATGAACGGCTAAGTACAAAACCACCCCCTAATATGATTTGTCTTCTGGGTCCGTCTTACAGAGAGATGCACTTGGGTAAGATAATACTTCTTTTGCTCATTCTTGCATAATTGATGAAGTCCTGAATTATATTAAAGCAGAGGTGTGACAGAGTGGAATCTGTGTCCAATTTGATGTAGGATGTGAATTTATATTTCATTTTTTGTATGGAAAGCCAGATGAAGGTTTTAAACAATAAGTACAAGTAACTGAGCTATCTTATAGTTTATTTCAGTGCCACGGGGCAGATGATAGCCAAGCACCTCTAACTTCACGATTTTTCCAGTGTCTCTGAACAGATGTTTTGTATATTTTCCAAGTTTTTATTGTAAGGATAGTTTTATTCCAGGTTTGGTCTATTTTTATTATGGCAATTCACAGCAATCATTAATTTAATTATCTGAGCAAAGCTCCCTGCCTCATTGGTTTGTTATACAGGTAATGGAAGCCTTCCATGTTAGAACTATGCAGAAAGGGTGTCAGTTCTGGAAGTAAAACTAAATTGTGCAGTATCAACTGCAGTGTACATGATCTGAAGGAGCCAGCTCACTGAGAACAGATAAAATGCTTCAGTGTTGGTCCAATTGCATTTGTGTATTTAAACACTGGTTATAAGATGAGAGACTCGTGTCAGCAGTTTTGTGTGTGTTTGTATATGCAGCTTACAAGTACATCCACTTCTCTTTTTTCAGCGGAGAGAGTAACCAACAATCTGAAGGAACTGGCACAACAAGTGACTCCAGGAGACATTGTTAGTACGTATGGAATCCGGAAAGCAATGGGAATTTCAATTCCTTTACCTGATACAGAAGACAGTGGGGTAGATTTGACAGGTAAGTATCCAAAACTGTTGGGTAGTATCTAAAACAAAACCACAATCTGCAAATCATTAGAATGGCTTGTGGTACAACTTACCTGGTTTCAGCTTTCAGTTATTCTCCACTTTTAAAAATCTCAGTTCAAAATTAATCTTTTGGATATGTGGAACTTTGGTTCAACTACTCAGAATAGTTATTTTATATATTTGCCAAATTTTAAAGCTTGGCACTCCATTAAATTCTAGTTTTTGCATTTAGAGTGAAGTTACAAGAGAAGAGTTAAAATTACTTGCTGAAATAAGGACATCTTGCTCCCTTTTTGCTTACTTTGGCCAGCTGTAGTGCTTTTCTAGCTGACAGCATCAACTTCGTTTATCTAGCAAGAACCACTGATTGTGCTCGAGTCTGGGCAGTGGAAAATGAGTGCCAGAATCAGATCTCCCCCTTGTGGCAGTGGCTTAATAGGTCATGTAAACTATGAAAACACACCTAGAATTTGTTTGTACTCAGTTTATAAGGCAGGTAAGAATTCTGTTTCAAGAAAGATAACTCACACAATGAATTTACTCAAGGTGTGGCTTATAAAAGGTTTTAGTTAAGTTGTTTAGTAAGAACCAGATTGCTTCAATGAAACTGAGAAATCTTTACAATTACTGAGCAATTTAGTTTCCATAGCAGTGTACTGCAAGAGAGGCCACATAACAAACACAACTGAAAAAAGACTCGTGGACAAACAGAACACACACTGTTAACTCAGGACTGTCTACACAAATAGCAAGTGTCTGAGAAGTACTGTGCTGTCTGTGCTCTTCTGTCACTGAAAAGTGGTAAACGTGCTAACTGACCTGGTGTCTGTTGTGAACTTTCAGAGTTTCAAGAACCCAAAAAGACTGTCACCATCACTGAAAACGAATGTGGTCCAGTTACAGTCTGAAGCGTCAGTTAAGTTTACAGGTGTTTGTTTGATTCTATTTAAGAACCAGATAAACGTCCTTCAGGTGCATTCACTGGGCATGTGTATATTGTGTGTTAAAGAAACTACTTTTGTTTATTAAATTTTGGAACTGATGATTTTTGAAATTGAGTTGTTTGTATTAGAATTTCTTCTGCTTCAAAAATGCACTTACTATTCATTTGCCATTCTTTATTATTTTATAGGACTTCTGCTGCATTTAAATTCTCTTTCCATTATTGTGTGTCTGGAAAAGTCAGAGTGTATGTGAAAACGAGCCTGTATAGCGTGCAAAGACTCAGCCACCAATTTCCAAATGTGATAAGTACACCGTGTAGCTGAATCTGACTGAGACAATAATTAGTGTCTGAATGTGAAAGACTCCCTTTTCAAAATAATTCTGCAACAGGCAATGTTGGGTATTTTTAATTGTTGTTACCCTACAACATTTACTCACGTTAAGATTCCATGTTACTTTGGACTTTACAGCAGTGATACGCAGTAGTTCATCTCCATCTGATTAACAGTTTATAACATGTGAAGTGGCATGAAGCTGAAATGAAGAGCTAACTTAAAGGTAAAGCAGAATAACAAATTCCACTTAATCTCCAGCCTTATGTCCAACATAATCTTCATAATTCCTTTCCTCTTCTTCCTCCACTATATAAAGGAGCTGCAGAGGTGCTTGTCTGCTTTCTTGTTTGTTTTTTTTTTTAAACTTACACAATTCTTAAAATTCATTCCTAAAAAGGTTGAACTGTCACCCTGAATACTTCCCCAGTAATTTCAACTGTCGCAGACTGTTTTTAGTTTACTAATAAAATAATCACTGGGGTTTTCTTCCACATCAGTGGCTAATTGTAGCTGATTACCATGATGTTCTCAAAGGAGTGAGTTTTTCATTAATATTTATATTTAAACTTATTTTTGTGCTACAAGAGAAGACAAGATGTAAAGCAACAGTTCCAGCCAAATCATTGTTGGCTCAGTTTTTAGCATCTAATCACCTACCTCACATACCTATCATATAGTGCAGTAGGAGGCCACAGGTGGCAGAAAACAGCACTGAAATTATACTTCAGCTGTTGAATGCAAGTCTCTCAGTATGTATTTTCTACTTGTATGAATTCTCTTAAATATATGTATCAAATTCACTTTGCAACTAAAAAAAGTTTACTAATTCTATAGGGGGTATAAGCAATACAGCTCCTGTTCATGGGTATCACAGAATTGCAGGGGTTGGAAGCAACCTCAAGGGAGCATAGAGTCCAACCCCCTGCTAAAGCAGGCTCCCTACAGCAGGTCGCACAAGGAGGCAAGCAGCCAGGTCCTGAATATCTCCAGAGAAGGAGACTCCACCACCTCTCTGGGCAGCCTGTTCCAGTGCTCCACCACCCTTACCGTAAAGAAGTTCTTCCACATCTCTTTATGGGACTTCCTATCTTGAAGTTTTAGGCCACTGCTCCTTGTCCTATCACTACACAGAACTGAGAAGAGCCTGGGCTCATCCATTTGCTTCCCTTCATAATAACTGCAAAAACAAACAAGTTTCAGGAAGTTGTTTATTTAATAATAAAAACAAAAGTTTGTTCTTTAAAATAGATTGTTAATTCAAAACATTACGAGCTCTTCAGATTAGATACAGTGTCATTTTCATAGTTCAAAAAACAATAACGCTGTGAAGATTTTCTAATAAGATCACTTTCTCAGTCTTAAGTTCACAGTTCTCTTAAGATCAATGAACAGTTGTCTCTTAAATGGAACTTTTTTGTAGTTGAGTAGTTTTCCTAGTATAGTATACAATTTCTGTAGTATGCAAATCCATTCCTAACAAGAAGTTAGTCATCTTCAGCTATGAACCCCTGTTTCTTTACATAAATCTGTTACCCAAACTAAAATTCAGTGAGCAGGACACAATGTCCTTTTAAACAAAGGAAAAAAAACTTACTAGTTCCAGTTCAAAAGCAACAGGTTTCTGTAGGTTAAGGTATGCCCAAGCAAGTCAATAGCCTGACAGGCAATACAATGTAAACAAAAGCATTTCAAAATGCTGTTAGTGACAGCCAGTATTTTTCCATAGATAACTTACATCTAAATTCTACTAGTGCTGTGAACTTTAGAGCCAGCTCTAGCTATAGGCATGATGCATTTCTCAAAATATATTAACAAGGCAAATAGCCACTTCACCTAACTACCATATGACATGAAAGACTGCTGAGTCTTTCACACATGCATGGTCCTCATAACACAATAAATAAATATCTCAAAACAAATGCTTGTAGAGCATCTGGTATTACAAACACACATCGTACAAGAGTAGCAAAAGCTCTTTGAGAGTTTATTCTATTACAACACTGACCTGATACTGAGAAGACACCAAGTATGAAGTTTCCATCCTCAGCAGAGTCCATACATGAGCCTGACAACCTCAAACTAAGGTTTTCTAGCCTGCTGTTTTCTGTTGGAGAATTACTACAAACATAGTTTTGACCTACCAATTTGACAGACTGTAAGTACAGTTTTTAAAATCCACAATATTTAGATTTGTTTCTGCCTTGAAACAGTCACTCCATTTCCTAAAGAAATTACACAGTAATTAGAAAGTGGCAGTAATGTATATGACTGCTTGTTAAAATCTTTTCCAGCATAATTTGGTATGAACCCCTCAAATTAGTAGATGCTGCTTTGTTTGTAAAAGAGTAAGGCTTAACAAAGCAGATGTTGCATTTATTAATCACTGTGCTGTTTAGTCAAACTCCATGGGGTTCTAAGGGATAAGGGGAGAATGCATCCTTAGTTAATACATATATTTAGCCAGAAGATCTCATCATTAGAAAAAACGGTCATCTCCACCAGCAGAAAATAGATTGACTGTGAGCAGGTAAAGGCTAATTTAGATTTTTGCTTTAACTATTAACAACTTAAAAACTTTACAAACCAACTTACAGCAAGCCAGTTTCTGTGATCGCCTTACCAATGCACTAGGCCTACTTTTCAGCATTGAGGCTCTGTTCAAGCATTTCCATTATGAACATGTTTTTCCACATATCCTGCTGTAATCTTCAAAACCAAATTGTTTCATAAACTGCACTGCCTTTAAATGGAATGCAAATCAGCAAGAAGCCAATCAAGTTGAAGAAGCAAAATAGAAAAAAATTAAAAAAGGAAAACTCATCTCAGCTGCAGCTCTGTTTATAGAGTATCTGCTACTGTTTCTAATACTATTTCATTAGATCTGTTTTTCAGTTTCCAAATAATTCAAAACAGATTATTTTCTTCTACAAAAACATTCAAGAATGCAGTCAGTATGCAGAATTCCAGCTGGATGTCAGTGCTAGAAGCTGGTACCAGAGTCTGTCTAACCAAGCATTCAGCATAAACTGCATTAGGTATATTTTTTTGAAATTTCAAGCCAGATTTTTAAAGACCATTCTCCTATATGACTGTAAAATACATGCATGCAGGTGTTAAATACAGAGGCGCATAAACACAAGGGGCAACATATATAATGTGAACACCCCGAACTAGATGAAAGATTTCTGGACAGCTGCTGGTTAGGAAAACACTTGCATAATACATGATACTGCAGTGGAGGAGGAGAAGATAATGAAGAAGTCATCCAAATCTGTGCAATTACTTTTTTTTTCCACCTCAAAGGCGCTCAGCTCGGAGCTTACTTGTATTTCTCTTTCCATTATTCTGCCGTCTTCTGCCATGAGGTTTGTTGAGCATTAATAGCAGGATGTGCGGCGCCTGGAGAATCATCTCAATACGTCTGTGACAAATGCAATACTGTGTGCTATGTGACAAAAAATGAAGCAGTGGAATATTTTAACAGGAAAGGAGCTCAGCAGTGCATCCACATAGTTTGTTACTGGAGCTATTAGACTCTCACAGTGCAAGTAAAGAAAGGAACCAACAGAGAATGCTTCACGGCAATTCCAGGTAAATCCTGAAATCCTTTCAGGAAAAGGCAGTCTTTCTCAGACTGGTGGTTTGCTAGGAACTTTTCAGAGCTTCTTTCGAAGATTAAAAAAAAACTGAGAAAAATAAACACCAAAAACACACACATTCTCCTATCTTTCGATGCAGAAGAACTATGAATACTATCTGTGTATTTTTAGAATAGTCTCCTTCACATAAGGAGAGAAGTTCTAAGTCTTCACAGAAGGGAGGCAGTTCAAAGCCTACTTGCATTAACTTTGTCTTAGCCTCAGTTCAGTCCAATACCTTGGAATTTGGCTGTCTCGGTGCAAACAAAGTAAGTCCTCAGTTCTCCCTTTCCTTTGACGTTAATGAGTCCCCTACATTCACACGAATATCCCAGGTCCTGTAGAATTCTACTCGTTTCTTCTGTGACCTTTATGTGAAAAGAATTAGAAAACTCTTTGAAATAGTACAGATTATTCAAAGAGGAAAAAAAAATCCATAACCAATTAGAAATAATTTCTTAGAATTTCCAAAGCTTGTACATTTATTTACCTGGATTTTTCCAAGCTCCCCTGTACTCTCCATCCTGCTGGCAACATTAACGGTGTTACCCCAGATATCATACTGAGGCTTCCGGGCACCAATTACACCAGCAATCACAGGACCATGATTTATCCCTTTATAAATAAAAGCAGGTATCTTTACTGAAGCAGAAAATTACTTGATATCTACCTTCATTATTAGCTATAAATTGTCAGTCTAAAGGAAAGACAATAACAGAAAACTGCACCACACTGACTGTCTAGCAGTATTACCACTGACGTAGCACTGAGTGGCATTTGGGCTTGGGAGATGTGAAATTACTTACTGTATAATGGAAAGTCCAAGGGCTAGGGTAGATCTCATGCCAAAGCAAAACTTCTCGTTCTTAATATATAGAAAAAAACACTTGCATAATGCTAACACTGACTTTATTTAATTACAGGCTATCTCCCTCTTCACCTGCATCTGTAGTTTTCTCCAAACCGATCCAAGCTGAACTCCTCCTGTTGCTCCTTCCAGTGATTAGAAAAAGGCATTCCTTAATTAGCTTGGCATATTAAAAAAGCTAGACTAGACAACACTACTTGCAACTGTGCAGCATTTTATAAGCACCTAAATACTGCACTCAGAGTTAAGTACTGAGTGTTATGGAACGCTCCATTTGCCTAAATACTTCATTTTTAATTTTCATGAAGATGAAAAGTTGGTGCTCTTGACAACTTACCAATACGTAATCGGAAGTTGTTGAAGGAATGTCGGTTGATGCCATCCAGTTTACTCATCAAGGCAATTCCATATTCCACCATAATCCCAATGTGTGCATGTTGTCTCTCCTTATCCTACACAGTTTGTGACATGTGTTAATGATCAAATAACAACACAGACGGTTGGATTTAGGCTACTATTCCAAAACAGTACCATTAGTGTATAAAGTACATAAGGATAGGGCCACGGAATAAAAGGGCATAGTTCAACAAGTATTCAAAATTGATTCAATTCAACTGGCATGGCTAGTTATAATCAATTTACCTATCTCCTTTTGAATTCCACATTTAATGTACATGCTTTATATGTACATAACAGCTACCTGCATCCTAACGTCCTGTGTAATCCCACTATGGTGAAAGTGAGCCTGCATACAGAAAAAACTGCTCTTAATTCTTGTTGTAGAATGTTTCAGATTCAGATCTAACGCCACACTAGAAGAGTCTCTTTTTGTACAGGTTCTCAGGTATCATAAAAAGCTTCCTGTCACATTCTGAGATGGCTATTTCTCTGGCAGCAATTCTTTTACTTCCTTATCATTAGAGCTACTGTTATGCCTCTAGAAATGTTAAACTACAGTAATCAGAGGGAAAATATGTAAGAAATACACTGGGGTTACATTCTTAATGCTCGCTTCGAAAATCCTAAATGTGAGACAATATGCTTTCGTGACCTTTTCCCACGTTTCAGAAGGTCACTCTTGATAATTTCCTTTTTCCGTGACATTTTCTTCTGTTGCTTTGAAATGCACATGCAGGCATGGTAGCCTCATAAAGCACAGAACACTGCAGGTTGATTTCAGAGAAAACTCACCTGGTTGTTCTCTTGGCCCGGTGTGACACTGAGGCCAGCTGCTGCCATGTAAGTGCTTCCAATTGTTTTTATTTTTTCAACACCACTGAATTTAGGTTTTAACAAGAGCTGTTAAGGTAAAGAAAATAGAGACTTTAATAGCCTATTTCAGTCTGCAATGAACATCTCCAGGAACACTATCACCACACGAGCATTAGGTGTAAGAAAGCACTGAGTATTCAATTTGCTGTCTTGCTCTAAGAGTTCATATAATAAAAGTAGTGAAATTCACAACTTTCAAGCCATATTAACTAATGAATTAGGTGATCCCATGATCCCATCAGATGGAATAAATTTTATTTCCAAGATCGCAAGGCTGAACTCAAAGTATTAGTTCAGACTAAAGGTGTTATTTCTCCCTCTGCTGCTCACAAATCCAGCGAAGCTTTTTACAGTAAGTATGTAATCCAGCCCCCTTTAGCCAAAACCTTAATTACCTCATCAAAATCAGCAATGATTTCATTCAACAGTCGCAAGCATTCCAGACCTTCTTTATTGACATCACACTCAGTATAAAACACCTTAAAATCTGGCACTGATGCAAACATGACACAGACACAGTCATAAGATTGATGGTACCAGTCCTACAGGAGAAGAATATAATCACACACTGTCAGCAGTTGATCTCCACCACAGGTATTCACAACCACGATTCTTGTTTGCAGTGGGTAAATCAAATTACAGTTTTCCTATAAGCTGCAGTACTTTACGATGGGTGTGTCCAATTTCAAGAGAAAAGTTAACAAAGTTGATTTGCCTACAGTCTACTTATCTCCAATTCTAATCTGTTCTAGAACATGCCTGTTTTTCATGGCTATAAAATCAGCAATATTTATTCTGATAACATGCTGGCAAAATCAGAAGGATGTCTTTGAAAAATCATTAATAATCAACTTTTCTCACTGGGTTTGTTAGCACAGAGATACTAGCTGTTGCTGGACTAACTAGGTTAGAAAGAAATCCTGTTTTCTCCAGTAAAATATGGTCTTTAGAAAGCAGTAAATCAGCGTTATTTGGCAAACTCAATCTGTGTCCCAAAGCTAGGTGATCAATTCTGAAAACAGATTTCAGGGACTGACACTAAAATTTGCATTTTTTGAGCTCTCCTGGATAGCAGATTAAATTACAAAGGGACACAAGCAAGGTGGAAAATAATGCAGAACCTTGTAGTTTTCTGTGTGCTTGTTAGCCTGATGTTCTGTGCCAAAGACATCCAATTTACTGTCATTAGTAGAGAGAAAACCTACCTCATTTCGCTTTTCACCAATGAAATAGGCAGCGACGTGTGCTGGAAGTACATTTTCCAGTAACAGCCTGTTGACATTCTCCATTGTTTCAAACTGCTCATGTTCTTTTTTAAACTTATTCTTCCACAGACAATCCAGTCGACAGTAATAGTCAATCTGCACAAGAATACAATATGATAAATTAAATAAATACATATATCTTGCTGAAACATACATGAGTCCAATTATTCCGACAGTGTGGAGGCAATAACATTTCTTTAAAACCTTCTGAACCTAAACAGTTACAGTGTGCTTCAAAAATGAAGGTAGAAAAATAAGAGGCAGTCACTATGAATAAATGCCATTCAGGTAGCATCAGGTGTATTTAAAAAAGATATTTTATTAATTGTGTGATTGTTTTTACCTTTAATTGCTACCTTGATTTAGGATAATTACATACGCATATAGATGGATCCAAAGTGAAGGAAGTTCAAGAAGTTATGACTAATATAAATGCTATTGAAAAGAGTAAAAATGTTCCTGCCTTTTAACAGTAATTTTTTTTTTTTTTTTGCATTATCTACAGTTAACTACAAGAGAAGAATTTATGTATCTCTATATATACCCACATATACATTTACATTTTATTTAAATTAACTGGCTGCAAGTAAAGGACAAATAACCCATTGCTTTTTCAATACATACCTGCTTTGCAAGTAACATTAGGGTTATGTAGAACAGAACCAGATATATATTAATCATTACTCTTGGCTCTTCAATGAAAAGCCTGTAAACAGGAAAGCAATACAAAATCCTCTGTATTAATCCCACACGATTAAGATTTGCTCTGGGGGTAGGGAGGGCAACAGAAAGCATACACACACACAGATCACCAATGTCATTTTTGCCAATGGCTGTCTGGTTGTGCCATTATCTGATAGTGAAGAACGATTCCCATTCACAGCGGTACATGAACGCTTCACACAACAACAAAACAGTACTGAAACTTCATTAATTGTTGCAATGAGGTATTGCCCATACTGTCCTACAGAGAACACAGCCAACAAGGCCTTCACATTCAACAACAAAACCTTCTTATTTGTAGAAAGGAAGCTGATAACAAATAAGAACCAGAATTACTAAAAAGTCAGCCATTAAATTACTCCGTGGAAATCTGAGAGGCTTTATATTTTTTAGTAAAATCAGTTCCTCGTTACACTTTGAATTTTCAACAGTGTATCAAACTAAATTCTCATGATATGATTAGTCTGGGATTCAAGGCTAAATTAAGAGCTCATTTAGGCTTTTTTAAACTGTACAGAGAGCCCACAGTTGGTCTCTGCAAAATCAATTTATTCTAATCATCAAGTATGAGAATATGCTGAAAATCTGCGAAAAAGACCTGCAAATGAACAGTAAAAGTTCTCCACGTGTTTTTTATAGTTTCTTCAATTAGATCAGGGTATTTCTGTGTCACTGGGGTTAAACTTAACAAAAAGCTTTATAATGTCTGACTGATGCAATTTTGCTACCTTAATGTTATAGCTATTATATCAACATCTCCTTTAATAGAACATTATTGTTAATAAGAAATTTTCTACCACACCTGGTAACGTTGACAGAGACACTCGTGTTTCTATGTGGAAGGGTATTAAAAATGATGAGGTATACAGTTACAGCAATGGACAGGAGGAGAACTTTGAGTTCGAAGCTCATTTGAAGAAATACTGAGCAAGCAATGAACCCCAAAATGCAGCAATAAGCATAATACTGGAAAAGAAGAATTTAAATGCAGTTGCATTATTCAGACTTTATGCTGCATAAGGCTTTCAAACATAGCAAATGCTCTAAGATCATGACCATCTAAATTTAAATAAAAACTATAATCACCAAATACAATTAAAACTTTATTCTTAATTGAACTACAGTGCAGAATGTAACACTTCTAGCTACTACTTTTTTGTCAGAGACAAACCTTTAAACAAAAAGCATCATATGCCAATATGTGCAGCATCAGATTAAAACTGAAGAGTATTGAAAATGTATCTTCTGAAGACTATGAATTAATTATTATGAGTTCAGGAATAACTTAAAGCAGCTTTATAGTCCAACAAACTGGCTCCAAGGCAGAAACTCCAGACTTCTCATCCTATTTTCATAGTGCTCCCTTTGTAACCTTAAGCTGATCCTACATTCTCATATCTCTCTTTTTCAAATGCCTCCCACCCAAAAAAATTGCAAAGCCACACTTCCTTCATTACAGCAGCAGCAACTGAAACACCTGATTTCATGAAGAACTTTGTTGCTGCTAAGCACCTAGAAAAGCTGTTTTTTAGAGCAACAAAGCCTGACAGTCTTCAAAAATAAATACAGTATTCAAAGATCTGGGCTTTAAAATAAAATGTATTTACTACTTACAGTTTCTTCAACGAAGTATTCAGTTGTGTTTTCAAATGACTGATTTACAAACATGCAAGAACAGAAAATTACAAAATTAGATGAGTATAATCTGCATTAAATGTGTGTAACTTATCCGTCCTTAAGGCATCAATGAAAGGGTCCTCACACTGGCTCAAAAACATGTTCTTCATATAAAGGAGTGGCCAGGTGACAAAGGAGCATCCCACAGACTTGAATGATCTCTAAATAGAGTGTTTTGAAGTTAAAGAACTAAAAATATTAAATCCCTAGAAATGATACTTTTGCCTCGTTACCGAGTGCTGCATCCAACTGTCCCTGACACAAATGCTAGGGAACAGCTTCCAAAAGTGCAGAGTAACCAAAGCAAGCTAAGTCTTTGGGTTAATGCACTACTGATGGAGCCTTCAGAAAATCCCTAGAAGATGCAGAGTTGAGTCACAGTTAATTACAGAAAACACTTCAAGAATTGCCTTGCGGAAGTAATAATCTTTGAGTTCAGTGACTTAATTCTATTTTTATAAAAACATGAAAATGTATAAAAATACCGCATCCATTTATACTATACACACCATCCAAGCCTTATTTCTTTTTACCTGAGAAATGAAGACATAAGTCACATTGGCAGTGCCATTCAAGTCATTCGATCCAGTAAAGTTTGCAGCACTGTTCCTTTCAGTAGTCTCATTTATTAGTAAAAAAAAAAAAAAAGACAAAACCATAGAAATCAGTTGGCAGGTAATTTATTTTAAATGTCTTCTCTCCACATGTTATACAGTGAATCCTTATCTGCTTGCCCTTTCAACACTACTGCAATATAAGTGTTAAAGTTTCACGATGCCCCTTAAATGCAAGAATGTTAAAATGGCCAAGTGTTTACCTTTTGTTCATTTATTTGGAGGTGAAGCTTCACTTTACAGCTAAGCTAATCCAGCAGCTAACTGGCACAGTAAGACTGGTGAGTGGGACACAGCTGCTGTTCCTGTTCTCATCTGGTGTTCACATGACACCGCTGTGAGTCAGTTCAAGGACCTGAGCCAGCAGAAACACAGCCCTACAAAAGCTGCAGAACAGCTTTCAGTACAAACTCCCCACGGAATCAGGAGACTGATAAACTGAGAACGTGGAATAGGAAATATGTCACTTTTAGTAGTTAGCTACCAGAGAGGTTTAACTGTTAACTTGATGTACATAATGCTTGTTAACAACAACAATAAAAAATGGCATGATCTTGAGCATAAGGTAGCTCCAGAGAGTGGTTTTTCAGATGTGTGTAGCCCAGGAGGAATACAATACACAACTAAGGCTAAACATGGATTCTGTTTGCATCTAGTCTAGCATTAACGACTGACAAGGTCTGTGTTCTACCCAATACAGGCACTTAAACTTACATTAAAAACCAGAAGACATCTTGGTGATGATAGTCATAATCTATGGTAATTATAAATGCCATCTTGGAAACAAGAAAAGGTGATGTACAAGAGATCTCAGAATTTTAGTTTTTGTGGGATTTTTTTCCTTTGAATTGTTTTATTTCGCATGGCACATTATCCACATGCAAGTCGACTCAGGTGGGAATTGGACACCAGGAGAAAAGCAAGAGCTAAACCCTTCATGAAAAGAACACAGAACGCTGCTCAAAGTATGGTCACAGAATAAAGACAATGCAATTACTTACCAAGTTAAAAATGGCTATAATCAACAAGGCACCTATGGTGATGAATGCTAAAGGCAGCCTAAGTAAAGGCATTGTTTCCACTTTTTCTGAGATAATGCAAAGACGGCGCAGGAAAGGCCACCTTTCTGAGCAGCACTTCTGGTTAAAAAAAAAGAAGTTTCAATAAGATGGATAACATAAGGGAAGAAATATCTGTAAATCTGAAAATACTTTGTGTGTGCAAGAGAGAGAAAAGACCCTTTTGTTGAAATCCTATTTTACAACTCTGAATCCAGAAATTCAGATTCAGTGCCTACTACTTTGGATTCCATGCTTGAGAAGCGAGAAAATGCTTTCTCATTCCAAAGAATCACAGAATCAAAAGGTTGGAAACGACCTGCAAGACCATGTAGTCCAAAGATACTGGGTGATTACATTTTTTTGAATTTCTGCTATAAAGATACAAAGTTAGGATCTGATTGAAGGGGCTTGAGAAGTTTTAGAAAAATACAATGACATCCTGCGCTGCATTTTTTATTCAGTTACAGAGTTTTTCTTGGAACTACATTTGCAGGCGTCTAAACCAAAACCAGTCAGTTCCTTTGCCATCCTAATACCCTCCATTTGCTGTTGCAGAGAAAAACCATGTAATAGAGCTTATGATTTTAAGAGACTGCAAAGATTGTTCAAGGGTGCTACTACCAAACATTCCCAGTGTAAAACTCAAGCCTGATTGTAATATTAGAACTTTTCTTTTCTCCACCAGTTTTTACATATGTAGAAACTACCTGCATACCTACACACACACATACCTCTCTACATAGACATATACACCATCTACACACATAAAATCCACCTACCTGTATAAAAACTGTATGTATGTAAAAGCCATGCATGCTATCTAACTGTATCTAACAAGTTATTCATATGTTTATAATTTTCGTAGAGCTTTACAATTATGAAAACTAATTCAAACTTTGTTTTGTTTTTAATATTGTTTCCACTATAGAAACCTCAGGATTTACAGCCAAAATTACTATTAATGACACAGAAATGAACATAAATAAGAAAACAGTCCTGCCACACAAGTGTTAATAACTTCCTCCTCCCTCCTAGCCACCTATTTTAGTACTCAAATTATTCTGAATTACAGTAATAATTTTCAAACACGACAATCCATTTCAGGCAGTAAAATCTGGCAACCTGAGGTCCTACACTCCTGCAGCTCCTATGGAAACTAGCAGCTTACCCCATCATCCTGAAAGACAGACTGAACTGCCAAATCACATCTGTCCACATTTTTATACGTACCATACATTTCTCAGCAAAGCACACAAACAAAATAAGTACAATGATGATTCCAACGATGCCAAAGGAAATTCCTAGTTTTGCAGTTCTAAAGAGAAGAGAAAGCATTTAAACAAACCAGCGCTAAATGAAAATGTCATTCAGACTGCACTTCAGACTAACGTTTCCTAACACTGTTTCTCAAATTTTGAATAGGCTTTTTTTTCCCCTTCTGTTGGCCCTGGATAACCATCAAATTGCTCAAGTTACTGTTGCTGTGTTGTACAAATACAATTAAATTATCCTATTCCCTCACCGAGGGCCTGAGCTATTACCCTTATGCATAAATCACATGGAAATTGCACTCCAACAGCCGTGAAGAAAACAACTGTGCTATAAACTTCAGAAACATCAAACATCTGCTTTCTTGGAAATATGTGAAGAAACTGGAAGCTCTTTTCTTGCAGCTCTACGGAAAAAAGGAGCACTGAGCACCTTTTTACCAGCCATTCTTCTATTCCACACTCAGTCAACGTTTTTACAGCCAGCGGTTACAAAACAGTAATCCTCAATCCCCAGATCATCTCCCTGTGTACACTAAAGAGTCATACAGCTTATTTAAGAAATATCTATATTTTATTTTCGTAGTGATATTTGGGCTCATTTCCCAACAACACAAACGCACCCTTTTATGGAGGGTTAAATTACACCCAAGAGGGGCACCCCTCAGGAACCCCAAAGGACTTCAGAAAGTTTCATGCATGTGAGTTTCAACTTCAGCTATTGGCTAATTTGAATTAGAAGTTATTAAAATACTGGCACTTACTTGGGCATTACAAACACTTGTATCAGAAAAATACAGAGGAACACAAAACTTGCACACGCAAAGTAACTCTTCAGTTTCAGAATGGTGATGGTGCGATACTGAAACACAGATTTTAATAAACCAGATTATTATAAAGAACATTACCTTGTTTAAAATGCTATACCGTTTTTGTGATTACATATATATAGAAGTTTACACTGCACTATTCAAAACATACATAGAACTGAAAAACAACAAAAGAAAGTCACCTGAACGTTTGCAACATACACCAGCCCAGACCAAAGGATAATTTTTAGCCTAGAGGAAAATCCAGCACCAATTACGTAAATCAGAACTTCACAGATTTGTGAGATCAAAATCCTTACAAAAAAAGGACATACATGGAAGTAGATCTAGTGTAGAGACGTGTGTGTGTAGATATACATACTACATACATGTGTGTGTTTTTACAAATACACACACACTACATATTGGTTCATTATATATATGTGCTCCAGCAACTATGCACATGCATCACAGCACAGCAAATTTAGGAACCTAACAATAATGGTATTATAGCTGCAATGAAACAACCACGGAAAGTAATTTCATTATGGATGCAGTATTTATATTTTTTAAATTCTCATTACTTTTGAAAGTTCTTCATATAGTAAAACCAGCCTAACTCCTACTGACTCCTTATGGCAAGAATTTAACCACAGATTAGAAACACTTTCCAGAACATGGATTGTCAAGGAAGAGTGGCCAACTTAAACGAATCATGAGACCCACTTTCCATTAGGTACCAAAAACCTCTCTGGGTTTGCACTCATCTCCAGAATCCAGTTCAAGAATGAAAACACGGTTTTAAGTATACTGTTATGCTGCTCTGAACCAGAAATCAGACCAAAAACTATTATTTTGCTCTTACCAACCTCTTTTTCAAGACCAGGTTCTGCAAATATCAGTGAAAATCCACAGAAGTCATCAGATTTGCCACACCATGGGCTGCATGCACAGAGATACACATGTTACAGAATGTACAGAACAGCCCAGGAAGGATGCAAAAGCACTGTACTTATACAGGGTGATGGTGCTGCAGATTTATACACATTTGACTGCTCTGAAAAGTCTTTATAATTCATAGGGTGACCCATGAACTGCTAAGTTTTTAGGTTGTTGACAGGCAGATCCAGAACTTGCACTAACGGCAGACTTTGCCATTTATGTGCAAAACGTAACCCCAGACCTTTTTTGCAGTTTAAAAATAGTCACATAGGACAGCAAGTGTTAGAGATGGCTGACAGCCTCCAAACTCTGCCCTTAAGTATTACCAACAGCATCACCTACTAGGAATAGTAGGAAGAACAGTGTTAATGTCCTTGCCGTAATTTAGATGAAAGATTTTCTTCTTGAATTCACTGGTTCACATTTGATAGGAAATCTAACTCTGTATTTTAAAACAAAACAAAACAAAAAAACCAAAAAAAACAAACAAACAAGGAGAAGACAACATTGCCTACTCTTGTCTGTTTTTAAATGCAACAATAGAATATGGACCTACAAAAATCATCAAATCCAAATGCCTACTATGCCAAACGCACCATCTGCTACTGACTGACCATTTACTATGAACTAATCTGACATTAAACCAACTTTATTAATACCCCCAAACCACATTTTGGCTTTATACATAGGCTTTGGTCAGGACTGCACCCCATATCTTCATATTTCTTATTTTAATAAACAGAATACAAGTATTAACTTCCTGTTCCTGCACTGCAACTCAACTCATTGCTTTGGACAGTCCTAAAGTGATAACTCTGTTATTTCACAGTGCCATACCACATAGAACAGCTAGACTAGCCATTGGCTTGCTCAAAGAATGAAAATAACAAGATTATTACTGAAAACTAAAGCAAAAAGGAAATTCAATTTAAACAAAAAATTGCAAGACAAATACCTGGTAGCACTTTTGAGAAGTGAGTTTTGCATCTGGAGTTAAAATCGAGAAAAAAAAAAGATGACAGAAAATAAAAGCTTTGCATACTTAGTTGAACTGAGTCCTTCAATGGTTGACATCATTTCATCATAAATATCTTCCTCTATTCTTCCCTTCTGAGAGGAATTTCTGTGAACAATATGAAGTCCATGTCACAAATGCTATTCAGAAACCAGTAATCTCTTAATCCTCTCTATCCAAGCTACACAGTGGAATTATCACACACATTGTTTATCTTAAATAAAAAGCTTTTTGACAAGTACAGGTATCCTGAATCACATTAAAATAACATCTGGCTACTTTCAAAACTGAAGGAAGATGGGTTGGGGAGAAAGCCTTTAGAGAGTGCCAACTATAACAAACATGAATTTAGATGCCTTTTAAAAGTCCAGAGGCCTAGCTGAACATTTTTATTGTGGAAACAGCATACACACTGATTAATCAGCCGAAAGATCACATACCTATAGTAGACAGAACAGAGAATCATATATCAAGAAAAAAAAACCAAACTCAACAAACCTGTCAGAAGTCCTCTGGCGCCCAGTGGAACACAGAGGTATTTCCTAAATCATGTAAGGAATAAAGAACAAGTTACACACTCAACAATGTGAACAACTATTGAGAATGAACTATTGAGAGGAAGTAAAAAAGCAGTTTTATTGGCAAACATTCAAAAAACATTCTCAAACATAAAAGCCTATCAAAACCAACATTTTCCAGCAACATTTTCTGCTTTAACAAGTGGGTGTTTTCTGTCCCTTTTGTAAAAATTATTAGAAAATAATTTAACAAATAATTTCTCTGATTTTTCTCCATACACTGAAATAACTAAAATGAGCAGAGACAAGTAAACAGGAAACCACTTGCACAAACCTGAATGGAATGATACTTCATTTTTAAAATTGCCACTGCCATCTCTAGGCCTCTGTTGGGCCTTGGAAGCACACCTGAGAGGTGTGCATCTCCTCCTTTCAGCTTCCAGTAATGGCAGATCATAGGAAAAATGAGTTTTCTTAAATTATTTACTGACAAAAGCCTACTATAGATGGAGGGACGATTTATTTTCCATAACATTTCAAGTAAATCATGAATGCATCTAGAAGCTAGAAAAGAAATAATTTGTCCTAAAACCACACATATTGAGTACAACGCAGAATGGAGAAATGCCAGAAGAAAAGATAGTTTCAACGTTTTTCTTTGAATGTTTATTACAAGCATTATATGCTAGACTTAAGTGGATTGTGAATATTGTTCTGACTGAAGTAGTTGTTGCCTGCTCAGATACCTGCTCAGTTCTGTACACATATTTAAAGTAACAGCAGAAATTCACCCACAAAAAATATATCAGATTTCAAGTTTCAAACCACAGACACAAGTAGTTCATAATTTTAAGATGACATAAACACTTCAAACTTCACCTTTCTTTGCCTTCCTTGTGAAGTTGAAGAGTCACTGCTCACACTTTCTCTGTGGTTTAGGTGGGCAAAGGGCCTGGCTGCTCCCCAGGACTCTAAATAACGTGTCATCCGAACAGATGCCCGCATCTTCAGCCCATCATTCACTCTTGTTTTAGGAAGATGATTATTTGATATGCACTGTTTGGACTAACAGAAAAACACAGTAACTTAGAAAACAGGTAATGATACAAATTACAAGCAAACAAAGCTCAGTGTAGTTGAGTAACAGTAAACTAACTAACCTAGCTACTTATTAGGACTTGACATTCATCAGCAAAGTTGGCCAACCTTGATTCCTTTCTCTCATTTAATTAATTTCAGTTGTAGCAAATCATGACATAATGAATTTGCTTGAGCTGCCTTTACAAGCCTTCACTTGTAAAACAACTTCCAAGCTTCCTGGTTTGAGAGTGATGATACCAGAGATCCTGGGACTATAGGTACAACATCAATGCAATCAACACAACAGCAGGAATATAAGATTCCCAATTTCTGAGCTAGAGCATATCAAAACAATAGTCAGCAAAAAGATGACAGGCTCCCTCTTAGATTATATCCTTACACAACAGGTAAACAGGCAGTGCTCATGCAGCAGTTCCTCTGTGGGTCCAAAAGGAAGATTAAACTACAGAATAAATGGATGCATCACTGACTGGCTACTTGCTACCATCTCATGGGTATCTCCACGTGAGCAGAGACCACTTCAATAGAACTAGATCTTCAACCTGTGGACTGGGCATGCAGTGGGGAAGGTTGTTTCCGTGTTGTGCACATAAAACATACAAGGAAGATGAGTTAGAGCTCTTGATAATTAAAAGTGTCTCTACACTGTCTCTCCCTGTAAAGATCCTGAAGGAAAGGAGTTCACCGTTTCTGTTTTTCCTTTGAAGTGCGTTACTTGCCAGCCGCAAGCCAATCCAAACTAGTAACGCTTGAGGCGTTACTCATCCCGAAATGGGTAACAGCTTCTAACCTCATAGCTTGAAAGGAAGGTGAGCCTTGCACATAAAACAGCACGGAGAAGCTACTGGAAGCTGCTGGAAGCTACTTCACAGAGAACATTGTATCTGGAAGTGGTTACACAGCATGGGTGTTCTCTCACGACTTCATATCACCTTTTGATTTGAATTTGTAAGTCACATGCTTCAAGCAAATACATGGTCGAATATAAATGCTGACTATATGAACCACATATGAGGTTTCAGACACAGAACTGAAGGATGTGCTTCCAGATCTGAAGTCCCAACTCTAAATTATTCAGATGACTCACCCCACAGACACCTCTAATTAAAAAGTACGAATTTAGATATGTGTTCAAAACACGCACATACCCTTGGATCAACCACCAAGTAGGTTTTGATATTCATGGATTCAAGGTAAGGATCTCTAAGGTGTCCATTTCCTTCTTCTACTTCATAAGCCTTGCCCAAGTGATTTAGCGTTGCTTCAGTGATGTGTACACGACTGAGAATGGAAGAAAGAAAAAGACAACCAAGCATTTAGAGAAAGGTCATACTAAGCATTTCATTTACATTTCAATGGCTACTGCTACATTTCTGCTTTTCAGCCACCACGTGCTTTGGCAGCCAACTCCAAAATCCTGCCAGTACTTAAAACTGCATTTGCAATCCATCACCGCAGTCCTTTGTTGTACATCTTTCATACAAAGTATCCCAAAAAACACTTCCCAGAATGAGATAGAATCAGTACAAGATTAAAAAGAAATAAGCGCAGTAAGAGAAAGAGGGAGATACGAGAAAAAACATCATTACCGAAGATCTGATGACTGAGAAAACAGACATACAGGCAGGTTGTTGTGGATGGTAGGAGCTGCACGGAAAGCTCACATAAAACGCACAAAGGAGGACTGTCTTGAGCTGGCAATGCACGAGGAGTGACAAAGAAAATATGGAAAAAAACTGGAAAAGGTTTTTGTCAACAAGGAGGGTAAGTGTTGAAGTCTGTCTTTTCTGACAGGAACAGCTAGATTATAACACAGCAACGTGTCTAATGGGAGCAGCTGGCACTTGTTGTATCCACTCATGCTTTCCCCTTGGATGTTACTTAGTTCAGCATCCTGAATCACATATTTCCACGGAAATGATGAGTTGCACTCTTCCACACAACATCTCTCAATGAGGGACCTCATATCTTGAGATATGAGAGGCCTCAATCTAGACACATAAGTGTGTATATACACACATAATTTTGTTATATTTTTTCTAGTTGCCATCATCCCACAACTTTCTCATTTTTCCTTGGCACAGAGGGGTTAACCACTGCACCATCATCCTTACAAGCTATCAGCACAGAGCTGGTAACAGCACACGTCTAGAATGGAAACTGACAGCCCCTGTCTAACTGCAGAAAAAAGGGGGTGATGGTCCAATCCAGCTCAACTTTCTTAACCTGAATAGGATATGTGAAGATAAAGCAGCCAAGAGCTGAAGACCCACGGGCTGTGGCTTCCCACAGAAGAGCAAAAAATTCCACAATTCTTTTGGAACTGGAAGGTAAGAGGTTTTTGCTTACGGGCAATTTTCTAAAAAGACTATGTTTGGGGATTTTTTTTCCAATGGATTAAGCGGTTTTGAAATACAGGCAAGTATTTGAATCTGAAATCTTACAGCCAGCTTCTGATTGCCACTTCTCCCCCCTCACAGGAGCTGAGGCATACTGAGTGATGTCTGTATTAACTCAGCATTTAAAACACACACCTTTCCTGTCTTTTTCTACTTACCTCATCTGTTCAGCATCCGCTTTTGTTATGGATCCTCTCTCCTCTTTCCAAATCACACACTATCATAACACATTTCAGATCTTACTGTAAACTTCTTTCTATTTGACTAATTATGCTGACAACTTCCAACAGTTACTAATGCTTTACTGGATTCCACAATCAACATATAACAAAAGCTGCTAAAGCTGCCTCTCAAGGCAAGCTTTGACATGCACTAAGGCACCTCTATCAAAGCAGAATACCTAAAACACCACATTCTCACTTCCCTATGCTAATATGCCTGAGCATGTATTTCAGTGTTTCAGGCACATCTATGTTAGAGAAATGGTCATAAATGTGGTTTTAATTTTGGTGCAGTGCTTGTTGTTTTACCAATATATTATTATGTTATTACAAATGTAAATAAATTTTAGACTATGAAAGAAGAACAAGGATACTCAGTCAAAAGGAATAAATTACTCATAAAATGAGCAGTTTCTCTGCATCTTTTCAAAAGTCTTCAGAATTTCTTCACTCAAAGGCCCAACACACTTATACTTCCTTTTTAAATAAAAGCCTCACACTGCTCCCAGTGACAAAACTTCTGCTGACTTCCAAAGGAGAACTAGCTAAGATTGGAAACTATGGAGAACCCCAGACAGATTATTTTTCCACAGTAGAAACTACACAACAAGTAGAAATCCCACCTCCCTGGAAGGCTCAGTCTTCCAGGAACAGAAGAATTCCTGTGGCCAGTTTTAACACATGGAAAGTGAGTGCTACAGAAAGTATTGTGTGTTATATTTTGGAATCAGCAAGCAAACCTAAAATAACTTTTATTTCTATCAGAGAATCAAACATTTGCATGTCAAACGCGTTGGAATAATCAGTTTTTAAGGTTCAGCAATAGTCCTAAATGTGATATTTCTATGGTGTTCATGTCATATTCAGAGCTGTGTTGTTTGCTTTGCCAAGAAAAGAAACTTCGCAACTCTGTATTTTTGTTTAACCATGCAGAATTGCTTTGAAACACTCAGCCTGGATGATATTGCAACCATTAATTAAGTTCCAATTAGTCTGCTTTCTGTTACCAAAGAAAGAAAAGAATGTGATATTCATATCCTTCTACTTTGCAGAACTTACCTAAAATACAAATAAGAAGACACTCTACAATGACAGTGATATTGAGCAGAAAAAAAAAAGAGTAATTGGAATCTCAATGCTTCATAGTCTTCAATGGAAAATATACACCTCTCAGAATGCCATTCCATTAGTAAGTATTAATTTGCAAAGAATACCAAGAACTTGCAAAATTACAGCGTTGTTTGGGAAGGGAAAAAACAAAACTTTCAATATGGTCAATTCTGTGTAAACCACTGAAAAGACATGAAAAAAAAAAAAAAACCTGCCAAATTTTAATCCCCAAGGTTCAACTTAAAAAACAACTGTATTATCCTCATTGAGGGAAGTATGCAGTGCTAGCATTTAAAAAAAACCCAACCATTTATAATTGTCCTTTTCAGTAAGTACCTTCAAAAGCACAGCAAAAATCTGAGGCTCGAGCCAAACACCCTGCTCTGCTGAGTGACACAAAGCAAGTCATGCTGCATTTTGCCCCAGCTCATCCACCCAGGCCTACTCATTCTCCTTCCCATTCTGCCCATGCCAAATACAGCTCAGAGAGAATACACAACAGCCAGCAGCTCTAAATTCTTCTTCCTCAGACGCTCCTACACTCCTCTCCAGGGTTTATTTTAATTTCTGAGAGTTCAGGGTCGTGAAGTGTTTGAACATAGATCTAATATAAATCAAGTGACAAAGGAACCAACTGATACATCAGCAGAAACACTGGCTGCTGTAAATATGCAGCTTTTCTTTGTCAACCTAAGTTCTGTTCCTATTCTTACAAATATAGTACTATCCTTGTACCCAACACAGGTCAAGCCGACACAATAATACAGAGCTAAAGCCACACAACTTTCTCAAACGAAGGAGAGGTCAAGAAGTAGTCACTTTTCTAATAATATAGTTTTATAGCTCATCAAAAAATAACAACCAGAAAACATTAGCTTTTTACTGCTCAGGTAAGTACACATTTGTCCCATTTTATTCACACCATTGTATTGATTTGTGTCACGGAACAGTTACAAATTCCACAAGCCATGACTATGAGAAAGGTGATGACAGTGAGCCAGCAGTGAGAGTGGAGGACCTCACCCAGGTACGCCTGCAGACTCCATACGGTTGGCTAAGGAAACATCGTGAGACCAGACGTCGTACTGCCACTTGCGGAGGCCGATCACACCACACAGCACGTTCCCAGAATGAATGCCAACTCTCATGTTGATATCCACACCTGTAGCTTCTCTCACCTGCCTGTAGAAGAGAGGAGTTAGAGCGTAATTTAGATTTCTGTCCTCTCTTCCTTCTGGAGATCTATGAAGGTTTAGTCTCATTATATGCTCAGTGCAAAGGCAAGAGACAAACTTATGTGTAACTATCAAACTAGAGGCAATAAATCACACTTGACAATGACAACACTAACAATAACTTGATTCAATACCTTTATAGGGTCTATACAATTAAAAAGTCTTTTGTGTTATGCTTACTTTATTGCTTCACACATGTCCAGTCCCATTTTAACGCAGTTTCTGGCATGGACCGGCAAGGACACAGGTAGTCCTGAGACACAGTAGTAACAATCTCCCAGGATTTTTATTCTCATGCATTCGTTCTCCTGAAAAATAATGATTAACATATTTAATGGGGAAAAACAAACAAACAAAGAAAAGAAAAACCTGCAAGGAGACCAATGACACCAAAACTAGGACTTCTCTACGTCATTGTGACAAAGTAAGGTTGCATTCAATCCTGTTTGAAGCAAAACCTACTTCTCATTCTCTGCATTCAAATGACTTAAGGGTAACAGAAATTACTACGTCAAGTGTTTCTGAAATCCAATCTTAATAATTTCTGAATTAATTCTTGGAACTGTTTGCAACTGAAAAAAAAAACATCAATGGAATTACAGCAGTGAAAAAAACTTTCAAAGAATTTATCATTTGGAGGATGAAATCTACTTAACTATCTTTTTATTCATCTTTTTTATTCAAGTGTTAATAAATTAATCACTATGTTCACCTTTTCATCAGATTTTTAGGGCAGTGTCATAAAACCTTCACAGAATCTAGGGAGAAGTTAGGAATCAGGATGCCTAACCTGGTATATCTGCATACAAAAATTTTATTTTTAAATTTAATGGAAGAGGAAGTTGGCACACAGCAGAGTTTGCTGTCACTTAACATCAAAGCAGTTTGGCAGCAGAAAACTCCCAAACTCTGCAACAGAAGACAATCGCCTGTTGTTGGCTGAAGAGAGAAAAGAAGACCTCATCATATTGTCTTTTGTTAAGATATTACTGACAAATTTTAGCTACAAAGTTTACAAGCAGGCCAGGCTGTGAATGTTTTGACTGACAAGGGGAGATGTCATAATCAGGGACAGCTGCCACTCCAGCTGCAAAACCATCCCTGCTGGGGAACAGCCAAGCAGTTTTTCCACCAACTAAAAAGTACTATCATTTGCAACAAATCAGCGTCAAGTGATCAAACTAAGCTGTTCTTGTCACTCCAAGCCTCAAAAGGATATCCGTTATTCTCCAACATTTGAAGCCACCCAGTAGATTCTGAGTAAACCAGCTCAGACGGCTCTGAGCTTCTCCATTTTGGAGATCAGTGGGTAACCTTATGTTAGAGCTGGTAGACTTCAGTATCCAGCTCAGTTTCCAGGTTAGCTTTTATTAGGCAGTTTGGAGCCTACAACATCCTTACATAGTAGAAAAGATGACAGAACAAAAACAGAGAATAAAAAAAGTAAAGAAATAGAAAACACCACAAGAATCTCTTCTTATAGCCCAACAAGAGAGCTGGAAGACCTTGTCTCACAAAATGCAAGTGCTTTTTAAACCAGGCCATTTGCAGAAAGTAGTGAAAAATTCAGATGTATCACTCAAAATCCCAACTCTTTTATATTCTTATACCCAAGGAGCAGTTGCAAACAGTGACCAAGTATCTTTCACCTCAGCTCCTACTGTAGCAAAAAAGCAGCTAGGATGGCATGACTTATTTTTGTGCATTCTTAATTCCTGCTTTGATACCATACAGTAAGTAGGGCCCTCTTATTTTCCAGTACTTTGAAGTTCTAACAACAACTGAATTTTAACTAAATTAAATCCCTGCTGCACAACAAACTGCAACATGTACCTTTGCAATCTGATCAAACTTTCCAAAAAGTTCATTCAGCATCACTACTAGTTCCTTAGGAGAGCAGTCACTGGCAAGGCGAGTAAATCCTACAATGTCTGCATAGAGAATGCTAGACAAGAACGAAAGGAAAACAAAAAAAACAGATGAAATACAAAGATGTGTCTATTCCACAGTCAGTTGCACATTAAAATGCACTTAATAGAAAGCACCTCAGCCTTAGGAAAACAACTCCAGAAAACAGGGCGAAGTATCTTGACTCATTACGAGTCTGGGTGACATTATCTTTCAACGACAGGAAAGGAGCTCACTTCACCCTGAAAGTCTGTCTCTGATTTTCAGTACCACTGAACAACATGTGCTAAGAAATTAGCAGCTTATATTAATACAAATACCTCTAGTATTTCAACTTACCTAACATTTTCATGCCTTTTAACGTATAGAATGTGGAAGTTGTTGTCATGCATTTGCCTATTATCATTAGTTTCCTTTAGTCGCTCTATGATTGCCAGCTTCATTTCCATAGATATATGAGCTGGCAGTATGGATAAAAGCAAATTTTCCTAAAAGGGGGGGAAAAAAAATGAAGGATGTAAAACTCTTCATATACTAATTTTGAAACCGCAGGATTTAGTGACCACAAAAAGGAATTTAGGAGATAAAACCTCTTTATTCAATCACCCTTTGAGGAACGAATGTCACATTTTCCAGAAAAAAACTGTTCCATTTCAGTTCTCAGAAACACTGATTTTACAATTGAGTAAAGGTTGCATTTTATTTTCTTCCTTGTGACCCAGATGCCATGTAACTCTAACTATGAAGCAGAGTAAAGAAAATCAATATTACTACAATTTCTAGATAAAATAAAACCTCCTCGCCCTCCCCACCCCCCCCAAGCCAATCTCAGGATTACATGAGCATTTTCTGATAAACTTTAGATAAAAGCTTAGTTTCTGTAACTAGTAATCTATGCAGTATTAAAAACTCACAAACAGAGCAAACCAGCAACTGATGCCACCGAAATAAAACTTTTCTGAGCTGCGTGAGAATAAATCTTTTCATAAACCACTTACATTACTTGCATATTCAGTGCATTATCTGTTATCTGGCTTTGTCTTAAAAGCCTATTCTTCAAAAGAAGACAGCATGAATCTGTCAGGCAGAAGAGGAATACAAAGGAAGAGCACTTTTAATCCAGGAAGGGCTCTGCTGCTCCATAGCAGGGTCACCACAGAAAGGGAAGCACCGCACGGAGCAGCTACGAGCAGGAACTTCTGATGACGCTGCCAGCAAAGCCAGACGATTGTGTAACTGAGTAAAACTCTGTCCCTGCTGCCTAAAATTTGTCTCCCTTTCCCAAGAAACCATGCAGCAGTCCACAGACGGGAAGAAGCTGCCAGGATTGCTTAACCAGCACTTGCCACCAAAATAAATTCCTTGGGATCACAGTGGGAAGAAGGAACTCATCAAGCACTTGGCTAAACGAGCCCTAGACAGCAGTCTGGCTTGAGACTGCCTCCCAGAAATAGAAAAGCTTCCTTTCTCTCCTCCAGTGATTTATTAATAGGAGAGCAAACTTTGGGGAATAACTCAAATGAAGACAGAGCCCCACTGCATGTCATGGGGCCATGCGATGCTTGCTGACATGTTACACAGCTTTCAAGGAAGTGATGATGAACCCCAACCTGCAGTTCTTGTATTATCTTCATAGGGAAAAAATGGCTGGCAAAAAGATAATTGTCTGGCAAATTGCAACACAGCTGAAAAGTAAACTGTCCATAGACTTCAGCTCATCTTCACTTCAAACAACCATAAAACATATGTGCAAGTTACCACATCACCCAAGGATGTTTTAGAAGCACAGTGCTTCTGTAAGCTGCTTAAATACTTTGCTGGCTGTTGCACAGGGAACAGCTTTCTGCCAGGGTTTTCATGCAGGTTTGTCATCTCACAAGATTAGCATCAGAGGCATTCTTTTCAATTCTGTCATGTCAGTCACTCCTCAGCCCCTTCCTTTTATCTAGGAACTTGTGGGCAGAGAACTCAGCTCACATCAGCCTTCAAGAGCTGCTGTTCCTAACCCTGCTCACACCAGGATAAAAGGAAGGCATGCTACTTTCAGCTTTGATACTTCCTTACAGTCCTTCCTCAGTAGGAGATTAAAGTTCCTTGCTTACTCCTTAAATACCCCTGGAGTTCAGAGATGTAAATGTTATCATACTCCAAACTGTAATGTATTATATGATTTTTTCATAGAATTACAGAATGGGCTGGGTTGAAAAGGACCATAATGATAATCTAATTTCAATCCCCCTGCTATGTGCAGGGTGACCAGCCACTACACCAGTCTGCCGAGAGCCACATCCAGCCTGGATTTTTTTTTTCCACTTAAGTTTCAATTTTCTCCTAGCAAAACAGTTTCTGAGACAAGAAAATAAAAGGACAAACAATACTGCAGAATTTCAAAGAAAATTCATAACAAAGGGAAGCACAAAACTGTTGCAATTACCCCAAAGTATTTGTCAGGACATTAAGGACATGTTCTTTTGGATTAGGCCAGCCCCATCAACCTTTTGTGCTAGGAAATACAAGTTAGCTGAAATAACTGGCAGTAACATCCTTGCAACAAATACTGTGATTTTCATACAGACAAACTGCATAGAACAGCTTCCTCCTTTCAACTTCCTTCTTTTGTTACTGACGGCACAACTTTTATTTTTCATGCGAGGTGAGTATTATGAAGATCTGCCCAAGCCCTTCTATGAACATTAATCACAAACCTTATAAAATTGCACCAATTTTAGAAATGCAAACAAGCAATTCATAGCAAGAACCACTTCACTCACTTGTTGCCTCTTTTCAATCTTCAGTTTCATTCGGACCTGAATGCACTTCAACGTGTATCTATACAAATCCCACGAAGCAACCTGCATTTGGCGTTTGTGAAATGCACCCATCAAATTACCACAAAGGAAAACGACAGCATTGGCAAGTACCTGCACAAGAAAAATATTCACCTACTGCAGAACAGTCATCGATACTTCACCAGTATGCTCACTAGCTCCTTAAAAGTAATCAATCCCAGGCATCGTTCCCCTTTCCCTTACCCTGTTACACACCAGGTGACAACATTTCCATTGGCCAGGATGTACCTGGACAACAGAAGCTAACTCACACAGTAAAGGGCACTCAGGTGGGAACATACAGCAGTACAACGAAACAAGTCTGCTGTACCACTTAGCACTTTTATTTGCAGACACCAGTGATTGACTCTCAAAACCATGCATCAGCATGCTGTGTGAAGTCTGACAAATATCTGCATTGAAAGAGCAAGGTGCTGCTGTGAACACACCCTGTAAGTAAGGGATAGGAACACCAAAAGGTTCTGTAGCACTCCCAGGCCCTGCTGACTCCCTGGCGCAGCAGTGGCCCTTTTGATCCACCCAGCAGGCAGTGTCAGATGAAGATAGAACCCATCTGAACATCAGAGATTGGGAAGAAAGATTGTGACAAACTTTGTCTTACACTGAGTAACAGTTAAGAAATTTTGCTTCTTCCCTTACATTAGAAAATCAAAATGTATTATAAATGAAAGTAAATAATTTTTTATTGAAGGCATGCAAAACAGACATGGGCTCGTGATCCAAATTCTTGAACTTTGTGGAAGTTTGGAACCTAATCTAACCAGGATAGTTATGCCAATATCAAATGGTAATATGACTAGGTTATTTAATGACTGAAAGTAGCTTTTCCTTACCTGAAACAGAATGGATCTTTTATCTGCATAAGAATCCTTGGATAACACACTTAGAACGATAATATGGGAGAGAGCAGAAAGAACACTAATTATGACTGCATCTCTCATCCCAAAGGGTAGCATGGTATACACTGTGAAGATTATGAACAGAAAAAATGGCACCTAGTTAAAGGGGAAAAAAAAACCAAAACAGTTAATCACACACACACATTATTGTGTGTTTAACAAAACTCAGTAAAGAAGGAAAGCAGCAGCATTCTTCTCATTTTGAAGTTGAACAATGAAATACTGACATTTCTAAAGCAGAGTTAAAAACATAAGGAAACAAGTAGCCCCAAAAGCTTCCAGGGAATTAATAGATATAGATTCAAAGACAAAATGATTAACACGATGCATCACTTAATTTTTCCAGTTGTCCTTGCCCTTCACTCTTAGCTCATCCACTACAGCTGAAGATGCACTTTATCTATCAAGAACAGTGCACTGCAAGGATAGCAAAGTTGAACAGAATGGGATTTCTCACCTTCTCCAAGTTAGTATTTTAATCTTAAAAGCAGCACATTACTTGTTTATTTACTCCATATCTGATAAAATCAAAAGCCCAAATAATAGTTCTCAATCTGACACAAGAGAATAATCACTATTGCCACTGACTATGTATTTAACAGAAGAGATTTTACAAAATGCACAATGTTCTGCTACACAGCTAGGGATAAAAAGGAACGTCTACAGAAGTTATATCCATATTTATAGATCTGTTATAGCCAACGGTTTCCACATATATGCAAAGTAACAATGTCAATCAGAATATATGGCAGTGTCTCTCGCTCAGCTCTTTCTCCCCACTGCAACTCAACTCATGCTGTTCCAGACAGCAGCTTCCTCCAAGGAAGTTTCAAGGCCCAGACTACAGTGAAATGCTTATCAGCACAGATCTCTTTGCTTGAGACAGAACGTAACAAGCGAGCAAACAAATAAAAGGTTTCACCCAACAGGAGTAACCTTTTAAACGTTCATCTTTACTATTTCATTTGCACCAAAACTTCCTCTTCCTTACAACCCTCATCAGACCGTTCTGAATGCTGTGCAATATTTTTATAAGCCCAGACAAGCAGAGGTTACACTTCATTTAAACAGTAGCCTTAATCTGTGATAAATTAAGAACTTGCAGTAAAACTTTTGAATTCTCCTATTTGCTTCAGCTTCCTAATCTATAGTTGCCTTCTATTTTTGCCTTTATATCACCTTTATTACCAAGTGACAATGACACAAGACACTGTGTTGCAGCACTGAAAGCAACAGAACCAAATCTTGCTTAATTACATGTTTGTATCTATAATTAAGAACTAGATTTTGGTTTTGTTTTGATTTTTTTTTCCTTATGGTGATATCTCCTTTCTTAAATAAAAAAATACTGAATAGCAACTGTAAATACTGGTGCTGGATCCAGGCCATAATACAATCAGATATGGGTTGTTTAACTCATAATTTATATCTTTCTTTATCTGAAATAAAGAGGGGAAAGGGAAGAGTCGGTAAAACAAGATAAAAACTCATTTTTATTTTATTGAAAACCCTTCTGTTTATATTATGAGAATTTAGGAGGAGTTTCCTACAGATTATGGTATTTTTGGCATCACAAAATCTCCCGTCTTCTGATCAGATACCAAGTAATGAACTTGAACCGCACCCAGCTATGCCAGGACGTGTCATTAATTCTTATTGTTCACCTCTGCCATGATGTGAAAACATGCTCTCTAGGGCACACCCAGTCCCAGGGTCCTTTACACATTTCTTGAACACCACTTTGTCACACAGAAATCGATCAAAGCTAATTTTTTAATGCAAAATTCTCTTAGAAGTGAACTTGTAAAGATTTTTAACTGTTTACACAGAAATAAAATTACAACTTAAAAGACGCAGTTCCTAAATAGAAGTGTGCAATTATCCAACCTTCTTAGCTGAACAAAAACTGACCAGAATGAATTAATCCAGGAATGCACACTAAATCTCAGTTTTATGCTGCTATAATGTTCAGAAAAAATAAAGTGCACAAGCAGATTCACACACAGTGACCACAGGTTTTATGGTAAATACTTGAATAATTGGGAAATACATACCTGTTCCCATGCTGAAAAATAATCTCCTCGTTCAAGAAGAGGAATGTAACCTATCGTTAAGAAGCAAATCCAAATTGTAACTCCAAATAAGGTTAGCCATCTCCGAAATAAGGATTCGATACATAAAAGTAAGTACATGACTGAAAATATGACAAGAACAGCACATACTGCAATAATGAAGGCAAGATGAATACGTGCTTCCTGAAAAAGCAAAAGAAAGCATTATGTTTGCTCCAACTTTCTCCTTTAGAAAAAAAAAACTGGAAAATTCATTTGTACTCTCCTGGAAACAGATCAGAACTCGGGTTAGCGTACTTTAAAAGCTACGCAGTCTGGCTGCAGCAGCACTAACACTTTCTGGTATTGATACATTCAGAGATAATACATAGTACTGAAGATATCCAGTCCACCTAGCTTCAGCTTCACCATTTTCATTTCCCAAACTAATCTTTCTGTTGTTGTCTTTTAAGATAAGTTATAATCCTGATAAATGCATTTACGGAGTTCAAGCTTTGCTAAAGGTGGTGTAGCAGCTCTTTTCCAAGTTTTACAAAGGATGACTTGCAACACATATGAATATTGTTGCTACTCTCCTTTTTTTAAAGGAATAAAAGCTGAACAGTTTACAAGTACAATTGGTATGATTAAATCTCTTTAGCAATTAACCTAAAGCAATTAACTCTTTCCACATGCAGCACTGCATTTGGAAAGCAGTGTTAGAAGGCAATAAAAGACTGTAACAGCTTCCTCATCACTCTTACAACATTATCTACAGATCAGCTACTCTTTTTTAACTGCTGTCAACTGAGTGCTTGAAGAACATGAGAATTTTTATTTTAGTTTCTTTTTTTTTTTTTTTTTAAACAGAATTATAATATGCTACACAACCACAACTTTCTTTAAGCTGCATCTTTCCTCTGCATACAGTATCCCTGCACTTTGCTGAATGAATACTGATCAATACTCACATCTTTGACAAAAAAGATTATAATTAGTGTGGTCCAGAAGATGATTGCAATGAAGAGCAGCAGTAGCAGGAGTGGAAGCTGCTGGCTCGAGTAACGGTACTTCTCATAGAGAGGGTCTGTGATCCTGCAGTCATCGCTTTCACTGAAGAAGTATTTACCCCTCGCTGGCATTTTATCCCAGCCTGGCTGCTATTTCTCTCAGCCGGCAGCGCACACACAAGGACACAGCTGAAACTCCTTCTTCACAGAGAATGCTTGACTTGTTACTGTCGCCTCTGCAATCCGCAGCCACACTGAGTAACCCGGGCTCTTGAATTTGACTTCTCATGAGCATGAACTTCAGATTTCCAATGCTTCCAAAAGCAAGACAGTTAGTCTTCCCAAAACCAGGAGTCTCACGCATGAATCTCTAAATCAATGCATATTGGTGCTGCTAGGATCTTTTTTATGGCTTTTTTTTTCCTCTGCTTTTTTTCCAATTATTATTTTGCAGGACTTCTTGCAGCAAGCGTGAATTTTGCTTCCTGGGATGAACTCTGCAGAGAGAAGATACAATTAAAGTAATTGACTTCAGTTGAGCGGACACGGCGTTCTCCAAGAAGAGTGAAAAGCACCTCCTTTCACACTGTTTTGATTAAAAGGAAGGAAAATGAGAAAATGATACAATTCTGTTCAAGCCAAAATTCACTCTACTGTATTAAAAAAAAGATACTTAGCTTCAAGCTGCACATACTGCATTTATCTCCAGTTAATAGTGTTTCTGCGGCTGTCGGTGTGCTCTATTAGCAATGAACATTAAGGAACGAACTGTATTGTTAATTGCTAATGACCAATGCTTTCCAAATAGATTCACAAATATAACTTGTTCCGTGCCAAATGACTTGCAGCAAAGCAAAAGAATGGGGGGATGGGACGGAGGGAAGCATGAAAAACAGGCTTTCAGGAGAAGTTTTATTAGAACTTGATAACAGGACGGCGGCTTCTTTGTCACTTGACTACCGTCACCATGGTGCCTATTTATGTGGGGAGAAAGAACCAGCTAAAAGGAAAGCCAAATTCTAGCCAGCAACTGTCAAAAGACAAAACGTTTAGCCATATGTGTTCACACTGCATTCACACTGCAGTCAGGAGTGGCAGAAAGGAAAAAAGTTTCAGAAAGCATACTGAATGATTTAGCCTATGTAAACACAGCCAAACACTAATATACCATCCTTTAACTAACAACCAAGAAGGAACAAATAGACATACCATACTGACACTGGACAAAGAAAAGAAACAGCGAACTTCTGCAGGAAAACGAAAAATTAACCTTTTGCTTACAGTATATCATAAATTTGCATTAATTATAAAAAGATAAAGAGTGTATTGCACTACTTTTACTGATCACAGAACCATGGAATTGTTTGGGCTGGAAAGGACCCTTAAGGGCCATCCAGTCCAACACCCTTGCAATGCACAGGGACACCCACAGCTCCAGGGGGTGAACTGAAGCTAGTAAGTTACGTTAGTTATGTAAGCTAAGTTAGTAAGTGACTTAATGCAGGTATTCAAAGCTGAAATAAAATGGAAGATATTCTTCAACACATCTTTCCCTTCTGCTTAATGGTACAACTGATATCTCACCTGAACTTGTTACTACTGAGCTCTCCTTTGTAATAAAATGGTCTTCCACAGCTCAACCGAAAAAATAATCCGGGCACATACATTATTGGCATATGCATCATAATGCTCTTTTGCTGCGTGTGTGAATGCATCATAAAGATCATTGGCAGCCAAAGGAAAGGAGATGCCAAGACAAAATTTAAGTATTCACGTCATGCTCTAATATCACATCATCCACATCACACAGGTGGCTGCTAAAGTGCTTCACTCTAGCATCGGCCGGTTCCTTGTTCAGAAAAGTGCATCAGAAGCTGCAATTTTCATCTTAGCCTTTCAGTGGAACGGTGATACTGCTGACCGTGGGAAGGTTTCAGCAGTAACTCACTCCAAAGGCAGAAAACTCACTACTCAGAAGACAAATTTCTTTAATATAATTTCAGAAATCTGATTTTCATGATAGTAAATGTTTTGAGATGCTTTTTTTCCCCTTCCAACTTGCAAAACCAAATCTGCTTTCTAAAATTAAGTATTAATTGCTATGCAGTCATACATTCACAGTTACGAGGCACATACAATCCTGCCTTGGGCTGCTGACTCTGAAATCCAGGAAAAACGAATTCACAGTTTTCATTCTGTAATTTATTCTTCTGACCACGTCTCTGAAAACACACCACCAGGGACAATCTATTCTACAGCTCAGTTGTCTAATTAGTTCTAACATCAGTTCAAAAGATGAAAAAGATGTTAAATATTAACTTGGAGCTCTCTCTGAATATTATTAAAGAGTTTTACAACATTCAAAGTCAGAGACAAGTCTTGTCAATGACTTAATTGCTTTTAATAATACAGAGAGTGCCAGCTTATCAATTCATTTATTCCTTCTCTGATTCTCACTGCCATGTACGTAATTATGAACGAGGCCTGGGTCATAGCATTTTCTTCTCAAAAACTCTATTAAGTAAAAAAATCCCAGAGCAATACTTCACTGGTTTAACAGAAATCTGTAACGCACTACAAAACCTTGGAGATAATTCTAGACTTGATTCAATTTGCACGTCTCCACTGCCACTACCAGAACCCTGCTGAAAAAACCACACAGCAACTTCTGCTCCTCCACCACAAGTTAAGTACTTTGGAATGTCAGATTTCTCACAATACAAGACATCAGCTACTTGCAGCTGCAGAACTGTCAGCACTGTGTGGCTTGATCTAAAACACATAAATCATTACTGATATCAAGTTAAATTACTGGAAAGAATTAATTAAAAACAAATCTTCTGTTCAAGAAACTAACAGACGTAGCTGGAAGTCCCCACTTTAGGTGCCTTTCCTCTGAATTCTTTCCAAAAGTCATCTTAAAACACAGAAAAAAGACGAGAGAAAACCAAATTCTAAGAATTCTCTGTCTCACAGGTGACAACACAACATCACCAATGGAAGGCACTCCTGTTTAAGTGTACATGAGCACTGCTCCTCACAGTATCACTTCTACTTTTTTAGGTCAGTTTCTTGGAGATTTGATGTTCTCACACCACAAGAGTGGCGTAACCCAGAAATGGCAACAGACCACAGAACCCAACAGCACTCCCAGAAGTACCAGCATCAAACACAGCACGCCTAGCAGGGACCAGACCCAGAGCTCTGGTCATCGCCTTAACAAGAAAAAGCATCCTTACTTTGGAAGTCCTCTCCTGTATTCTGGAGAATTAGAAAGGCGTAGGAACAATCTGTCAACACAATTATTTTGTTACGTGTGTATAAGAAATAACCCAAATAGTATGGATTGGAAACTGCACTGAGAACTGACAAGAATGCCTACAAAAGAAATACACAACATTCAGCCAGATCCAGATGAGCTCCAGCCATCTGCATGGAAGTTAATGTGACAAAAACCTGCTCAAACAAAGCAAGAAAAACAAATAAGACAACCAGCAAGATAAGACCCACGGCAGTAAGGTACCTTCCAGACCCTGAATCAGAACCACTACAGCAGCCTTGTAAATCCATTCTGACTGAAGCCAATAGAAACAAAGCTGCATTTATACTCAGCAACAGAAACTTCGGTAAGTACTGGGCAGAATTTCTCTCTCTCTCTCTCTCACGCATACACACACACACACACACAGCCACTTCTGGCTCACCAGGGCAAAGAAGACCATGTTTTCTGCAGATCTGATAATTTCTGAAGGCTCTATGCTTCCACTTAAAACAATTGCTAAACTCCCCAGTCTCCTACTGACAAAGCCATAGGATTTTGCTATAACAGATTGTGGAAGCTACCATCTTCTGGAGCTCTTCTGTTGTCCAGCACTAGTGAGGCACTTTGTGCCAATACAAAACATTTTCTTAGGAATGGGCCTTGTCTCTGCAGTCTCCGAATAGGCACAACTGCGCTACAGAGCCAGGAGAGATCAAGCGCTTGAAACAGAACAAAAACAAAATAGGAACCCAGTATAATGGGCTAAACTCACAAGTAATATTACAAAAAGTCAGAGAAAACTTCTTTTGCAGCTTGTTTAAGATAAGTGGTTACAAAAAAGCAAGTCTGATCACAAGGAAAACTAATCAGGGACCTTGCAGAGCACAGACAAGATGGAGGTGATCAAACTCCTGTCCTCCCATGGCTGCAAGAACTTACCCCACCTGCCATCTCCAGCCTTGTCCTGCACAGCAGCACCATTTCACTAGGGCACAGACTCCCCCAGCCATTTGCTTGCAGATAAATTTTCACAACAGAGCTACTTACTAAACATAACATTTTCCCACCTTATTTTCCAAACAGGCTACTGCTGCTTTCTGAGTTGCATCAGTGCTTTCCATTCTAATAGCTGACAACCACCTAAATTATTTCATTTGCACCCCAACTTTCATTCCAGGTGAGCATCTGTAACTACTGTAATTGTTCGGGAGATTTGATTTCTGCCTCCCAGTGATTTATTCAGCCCTGTATGTGCATTCTGCATCCAGTGCAGACAAACATGCACTGAACAGTGAGTAGAAATCAAGTCTTCTTTTCTTTTTTTCCTGGAAATGGGATCACATCAAAGTCCTGCATGACATCAGCCATTTAAAGCTTCTAGCCCCCAAAGTTTAATTTCTCTGAAACAGTACCAAATGGGTAAATGCCATGAAGCTCAGAATTTTTCTAGGTGCTTCTCAAAATATACTTAGATCAAAAGCTCAGTTTGAGCCTCTGTCCTGGTAATAACTGAGGGGTCTTGCCCTTGGGTCCCAGTTCTCTTCACAAGCAGGAGTTAGTGATATCTGTTCAATAGCACTTTGTTTCACCTCTAGCAGTCTCTCCTGCTGCCTGGACAAACATCTTACCTTCAGAAAGCCCCTACTTCCCCCTGCTTGCTTAGGGCTGGTTTTCTACCTGCACCCATCTCCTGGCCATTCGCCCTGCCTTTCTCATCTACTCCTCAAGGAAGTGGCAGAGGCTCAGCAGTTTTTCCCCATGATACACAGAAGCATTTGCATCAGCAACATTGCTCCAGACCTTTTCTATTTCCTTCTCTTTTTGTAACATGGTGCAGGTCACACATCAGCTCAGACTGATGGGATAACTTTGACAGCTTCCTTTCCAGCAGCTGCCTACAAGGATCACTGCCAGGGCAGGGCATGCAGGGAGACACAGGAGGAGATCTCAGTCATTGAGGGAGCACAGCACAGGGCCTCTCATCACTGAGGCTTTCCTCTTGAACTGTGGCACAAATAGCATTCTTCCTTGCTGACAATGCAAGGTAGAGCAATAGACAGAATGACATGCTATCTGATACAAAAATCAGACTGATAACAGAACAGCTCTTGGTATCCTTTTATCCTTGGTATCACTCCTTTATCATCATGATTTACAGAGCACAAGCCATTTTCAGACAGCTTTACCTCAGACTGCAGAGGGGATCCGGCAAAGCTGCATCTTCTGCTCAGTCTCCCATTCATGACTGTGATGCAAATGGCCAGAAACTGCATCCTTTCTCCCTTTTCCTTATTATTCCTACAGCTGCTGACCAAGTTGACATCTTTCCAAGCAGGATCTGAGTGTGCAGCAGTTCTGCTTTCCATTTGGAAATTACCAATGCAGTCACAAACACATTCTCAGTAACTGCCTCAATAGTTTTAAAAGTACTTATTTTTCCACTTAGCCGTTCATTTGCCAAAAATTCAAATCTTGCTGTTCACTAAAAAGCAGTCTCATCACTGAAACATTAAAGACAATCCCTAATAGCAAGAATCAAGTAAAATGATATCCACTGCTTGATTCCTCTCCATAACCACAGCACAAAAGCAAGCAGAACCAGTTTTTCTATTTTTAACTACAGTATCAAAGAAAGATGATACACTTTTGATTTTCATTCCATCTTTTGTTTCACACAAATGTCAACAGTGTTTCTGAAATGACTACAGCAACTTCCGTGAGAAGAGTGATTGCTGACCATAATTACCCATTAGCAGATATTACAAGGGAACTGGGAATCTCTAAACACCAAATAGAATTATTGGAAGAGTACTGCTGGATGAGTTACGAATCTCAGACAAAAACAATCTAGAATTCAGTGGGCCGCACAACTCATTTAGATTGGGAAACAAAGGTTTGCAATCCTTTTGGATTTTGAACACTTCATAGCAGTCACCACAGGAAATACCGTTCACATTACAGACCATTTCCTTTCAGAAGATAGTTCCAAGTGCTAGCCTGCAGCCCTTTTGGCCTCTTCTACTGCTAGAAGGATGTTAAAAGGAGAACTGATGTTTTTAATGACTTGCTTGCTACCTGCTTCATTCCGCGTGCAGGTAGGTCTCTTTACAAAGGTAAATCATTTTTACGTTTTGCAGTTTCTCATGCAACATTCCACCTTTCTTATTTATGTTTAATTTGTGAAGAGATTCTTCTGGTATACAGAAAAAAATCTGATCTAGATTAACCTTCCACTCATCACTCAAAACTCAATTTAAATACAAAACAGTGTGGCAATTGGAAAAAATAAATCAGGAGGTAGATGTAGCCCCACCACACATCAAAATGGTCATTATTAATGAAACAGAACAAAGGTTAAACTATGACATTAAGTCACGTAGACTATGCACTTTAACTTCGAAAGCTGTAATGACACTTGGGCTGAACATCCTGCAAAGAAAGAGTAAAACTTAAACTTTCTCTTTTCACATTCCTTTCTGAAAAGATTGCTTTTTCTTGTGCTGTTAATCCTACAACAGTCTTTAAAATCAGACCAAGATGAGCAGTAGTAATTTGAAAATGATTTTCCGGTCGCTAGCAGAAGGGGAAGGTGTGAAACATCAGAGGGTGTATTTTCCCTAACCTGAGTCATGCAGCTGGCTCAGAGCCCCAGGACAAGGTGGTCTCCCTCACAAGCCCCTCTCCTGAGGCGCACAGCCTCCCCTGGCACCTGGCTACTGCACTCACCTGCCTCCAGGCTGGGCTGGCCACCAAACAAAGCAGCAGTCAGCCTTGGTGGTCACACCTCTGTCATTGCACTGGAGCGTGTCAGCGAGCAAAGGTGGCTGCGGAGCTCGGAGCCAGCCTAGCATTTGGAAAGGCAGCAGGCAAACCACATGTAGGAGGGCTTGGGAACTGACTCACCCCTTCCCGTGGGTCTGCAGCCCAAGGAAAGGACACCGATAACATCACCTCTGGATCTGGGGTGGGGTGGTGGTGTTCGTGTCTAAATACCATGATGGTTACAGGATCTGCTTTGAGGATAAGATAAGCTGGTAAAGAAGGAAAAAGAATTCATACAGCCAGAGCAGCACAGCTGAATTAGATGGGAGGGTTTACTACTGTTCCAAAATGGAACTGTGCAATGACAGTTCGACCAACAAATCTATTAGGCCTTATAATTAACTTTATTTCCATCTCAGCAGGAAAGAAAAAAGTGCTATTATAATGCTGATTTTCGTAAGCCGCCAACTCTAGGGTGTAAAACAACATATCACACCAGAAGGTACTCAGCTGTGCTTTGTATCTTCCAAAGTCCAAGGTGCATGATTGCTTCATGAGTCCCAGACACTCTGTCCTATCTTACTGATAGATTTTCTGACTTCACCTGGTTTAAAATTGAACTCACAACTACAAAAGTCAATATCCCACTTACACTAGGTTCTCAATGATCTATTTAGAAGTTGTGTCTATGAGCACCGTGTCCTCAGAAGTCTGGGTGAGTTTTCAACTTTATCAAAAGCAGCTTGCAGTTATTTGTAGTAATAAAAACAGCAATATTAAGCAACTTATACAACATTTGAGAGGAGAAAAAAAACACCAAAGAACCCAGCATATTTAAATCGAAGACTACAGGCAAAAATAGAGTGTACTATAGAAAGCCTCAACATTTCCCACTGAATATCCATAACTTTTAGAGAAATTGAACTCCCTGATATTTTCAGATTTATTTTTTTTTAATGAGTGTGGGGAGGAAATACATTACGCTAAGTAATACTGAGTCAATATTGAAATTAACACTAAAAAAAAATAATCACTTTGAGAGGTATAGTCAGACTGACAAGAAATTCTTTCAGATGTCATCATTTAGGATACAGAATTATACGCATATAGCAAACAGAAAAATGCTAAAGCTGACAAGCTATCCAAGCTCAGCTGAATTACATCTAGAATCTAATCTCCCTCATTTGTATAGCAATGTTTCAAATATCCCTCTGCTTTTCTGTCTCACTAAAGCAATCAAGTAGCACAGACTGCTGAGGTGACAGAGCCAGTGTAGACAGACGTAGCCTGACTCTTCTAATTACAGCTAGGTATGCCAGGAGATGTTCAAAAAATAAATAATCACAGTGACTGCAACAGACATCCCCCGTTACCCTTATCTTCTCCCCCTCCCCATCTCATTTAGTTATTTAGGGGGAGTGTTACAGTTCCAGATAAATGTGCGTTTCCCACCTCTAGGGTAAACAGTATATTTGCACAGAACAGGTGCAATCATAATATGGCAAGGGATAAGGGGCATGCTGTGGGCGGGAGGAAGATAAAACCTGTCCTGAGCAAGATAAGAAACCACTTGCTGTTTAGATTTAGGTTCAGTTCAACCAAAGACAGTGAAAAAGAAGCAGGCTCAAAGATGAAAACCTCTCTTCTCTCTCTACTTCCACATACCGAGTAGAAATACAGACACAGCTGAGTCTGCACTGCTGCACTGAATCCAACCACCTTGCTTTCTCAGGCTTTTCATTCTTCCAGAATCTAGATTTTTGGAAGAGTGAACAACACAGACATTCATACAAAAAATATACCACTGAACAGTAGGTAACTAACCTGTAGGGCTGCTCAAAGCACAAATCAGCACTATTTTCGTAACATACTCTGTCATCAAAAGCTATTACAGAACTAAGAATTTTCAAGGAATTGTATCAAACATCATAACAAAAATTCAAGAGTAAGTAATAATACAAGAATCACATTGCTCATTTTTTTTGCCAAAGGCAATGATTGTTCTTCCCATCTCATCTTCCGCAGCATTCTTCAGGTTAGTATTCCTCCAGAAGCAAAGAGATCTACAAGCAGCTTCACTTTGGAAATAAAACAGCCTGAGGCTGAGGGATGTTCAATGGAAAGGACACACAATACAAATATTTTTATTATGGTATAAAATGCCCTTTAAGTTTCAGAAAGCAAAGCCTTGCTGTCAAATGGGGGGAAGGAGACACTAAATCCCATCCTCCTTGTTTAATGACTACCACTTAAACAGTAAGTTCTATGGAGTATGTGTTTTTAAACATCTTACTTCTGTGCACCGTTTATTATGTGGGGATTTTAAGAGCATCTTCAAATATCAACCATGCAATATTGGTTACACCACCACATCTGTGCTTAACAGCCAAAACCAAAACTAAAACTAACACTTGCAATGAGGAAATTCCCTCCCTTGGAGGGTAAGTGTGAAAGCACCACTATGGAGATGTGCCTATACTGTGAACAGGAAGCACTCTTCCTGCAGTTGTACCCTACCTCAGGGCACAACAGCAGCCAAACAAGAACTGTTCTTGTAAGAAAGTTTTGAAAAAACACAATATTAGGTTTTAAAAAAGGGCCCTTTACAGATTCACTCTGAAAGAAACCACCACCAGTGGGGTGCAAACTTACAAACTCTTGGCTTTTTAGTCATACTTTAAGCAATGCAAGCTTCAGAATTGTACAGGAGTCACACACATTTATCACACAGGCTACATGCCACAGATGCCTGGGTAGATACTTTTGGATCTTTGAAAGAACAGAAGCAGAACAAAGCTCTCCATGTTGTACTGCCCCACACACAGCTTGCACACCTCATGAGAACTGTTTGCACTGTAAGCTTTGATTGTCTATCGAGATACTGTAATTGATGAACACAAATCTGTGATCAGTATCATTCTTCTTCTTTCATCTTATCCTCCATCTTTTATTTTCAAAGCTTTGCTTGGCAGCCAACCCCACTGTTTTCCACACTAACAGGCTACTGGAAACCTACCTCATGTGAAGCACTGACTCACTATGGGAAACACTGGTGTCTCAACAGGCAACAGCTGAAATGAAGCAGATGCTTAAAGTAAATGATTCTGGAACAGCTTAACTCTTGAGATTCACTCATACTAAGTTCAGTTAGCTGGTATGAAAACAGAAATAGTTATTACCAGAAACTTGAGATAATTTGATAGTTGAGTAAAACTTGAGAATATGACAAAAGTCACTTTCCTTTAAAAAAAAAACAACCAAAGAAGAAAAAACACAACTATGCAGTTACTGCCTTGGAGTAAGACAGTTCACAGAAGAACTTTCCAAAACAGCAAAGGACAAAGTCACTACCACAGAGGTTATCACACTGACGATCAACATCCCATCAATCCCCAGAGCTGGGTGTAGCCACTGAGAAAGCACTTCTTAGACTGCAACTCTAAGGCTGAGCTGTGCACAACAGGTTACTTGCGGGTATTACTGTCCTGAATTTTACTCCTGCTTAAAAACAAATACAATTGTTGTTTGCTTACCATTACAGGCCACAGAATTCATCAGCAAATGTAGTATTTCTTCACTCTACTGTGGTTCCTTTGATCATTTTGAAATTTCGGCAGCAGAGTGAGTGCAGCCCTGTCAGGTACGACCCCTGACACCAAACCTTTGAGACGGCCCGCACACCACCCTGCAACAAGGCAGACAAGAGCATTCTGAGAATCACCATCAGCACTAAGAATTTTTCTATTTCTTACCCTCTTAGCTGATGGAAGAAAAATACTTTTCAGTTTCCCCACAGACAATGAAACTTTGGCCTAGAAAAATCAATACAAGAAAAAATTAAATATTTAACTATACTGGGTCAAGCTGCAGAATGAAAGTAACTTGCCTGAAATAATGATAGATGGAAATGTCTGAGATGAAGGCAAAAGACTGATGAGAGGTACTGTCCTGGTGCTAACTGATCTCAGTGCTTTGCAAGCAATGACAACAAATGGGAGTCTGCTAAAAATGAAAGAATATTTTTCTTAACTGACAGCATTCTTCGTAATAAGAGCTGTATGTTTTTCCAATAACTTTTATTACATATGAGATGAAACATCAGCAGTTTCATTGAATAAAACAATGTATAATTCAAAATAGCATAACATTCAAAGATCAACTTTTACAAGTTCCTTCCTTGCACCCTGCAGCTTTGAATGAAGGCTTATCGCAGTACTGCTAGCATGGAAGTGAATACATTCTGACTCTGCCTACTGGTTTTGTCTTGAGGCACAAGAGCAGGGAAGCACATTCCTAAGATGTGATGAACTGAAAATTTGATCTCCAGGTGAGCAGGTGAGCAGAAGACTCATTTAGTAGAGGTTCACTTTGGAAACTGAATAGCAAATGGAACTGCCAAATAGTCTGGCATGAAATGACCATGAATGGAAAGTGTTTTATTGTAAAAAAGGATTCAAGTAAACCTGCAGTAATTTGCTGTTAAACTCTTGCTAGTACATACATACTAAAATCACCGCTCAAAATAGGCACTCAGTTTTTCCACTTGTCTCAATTTCTTCTGAACGTTTCTTGAAAGCAGATAGAACTCTACAAAATACTGCAGGACTCACAGATCAACACCAGGACTTCCTATTTCTTGTAGAAAAATTTGCAACGTTTACGTTTTCCTCCTTCATAGTTATAATTGCTTCAAAACTATCTGCTATAACTGAAACACTTAAGATTTTTATCAACGCCAGAGACCTTCCACTATGCAAGACATGTATGATAAATAAAAAAAAAAGCATAATCTCTTATTTTATCCAAGTTTAACCCAGCTCTCAAGGTCACTCAAATCTTACTGCATAACACTGCAGTTCTCTCACAGCTCACACATCTACTTTTGTGGCATCAATATGCCACATTTGCACACTTCATTTTGGAGACTTCACAAGATCGGGTCATACAGCACCAATCACCTTCTCTCCAGTGGACAATTTCTGGATCTATAAATTTTTGTCAAGGATGACAAAGTACTGTCCTCTTCAAATAAAACAGTATTGTACCTCAAAGGCTTAAGCACAGTGTTATCAAAAAGCATTTATCTTCATTAGCCTAAAATAAGAAAGGATAACAATATACATGTTAGAATGTTTGTATTCAGAGACACCTCTGTCCACGTGAACATACACACATCTGGACACAATTCCACTCAGCATCAAAGCCTCTGGAAGCATTTCTGTCACAATGGGCTATGTGTCCAGTACAGACATAAGAATGAGGACAAGTTGTAATCAAATCACATTACTTTTTGCATAGCAGTTAGCTTCAGCAAGCCACACCAACGGACATCAATTTATAAAAGTCAGGTGGAAACTGCAAAAGATTCTTAAGAGAAAGGTCAAGACCTTGACAAAGGCTGCTGACAGCCTCGGATCTAAAACAGAAAGGAAAAAAAATAAAAAAGGTAAACAACATCTCACGGAGTTGATCTATCAAGGGAGCTAGAAATCCACCGAGCGCATGTATGCACATGTGTACACATAGATAAAAATAAGACTTCAACCTCTGTATGCCTTAATAGAGGTACATGTTCAACCTGGAATGCCCAAGCTAGTTTCCACTCACACCCCAAGATTTCTCTAGCATTAAGGATGACTCCCTGGTCATCAGCAGACAGACGCCTCGTTCTTAGAAATGGGTCAGTGCTGTCCAGGGATAGAGCCAGGCAGCTGCTTACTGGCACTCAGGTGGGACAGGGAGGGAAACACCTGACAGCTGAGGTGTTCCAGAATTGCATAACGCCTTTCAGAAAAACACACTGTAATGCTGTTTTGAAACCATCCAGAAAGAACACTGGTCAGAGATTCTGGAAGAGGAGAGAAAGAATTGAGGACTGATGTTTTCAGTATTTGTGAAGGGGCTTCATTCCTGTAATTTGTATGTGCAATGTATCTGATTAGCTAGTAGAGGGTTACATTAAGGACTATGCCAAATTCCCAAAATTTCAGTGAATTCAGTTTTATTTTATTTCTTAAAAATGTTCCAGAAAATACGACTTTCCCCAAAGCCTCTGACAAAGGCTTACATGTGAAGTCACTTATATGCGACTTCATTGGCACCAAGTTGCTCATCTGGAAGCAGTGTCAGGACCAGGACCCAAGGGCAGCAAGTCTCATGGCAAACACAAGCACTGAAAACAGAGACAGCAAGCAAGAGAACAGATGTAGAAGACATCTACAAAGAGGAAAAAAGGTTATTCTGTTTTTGTAGCTGAAGCCTGTCAGCACGCAGCACTCTGCTGATAAGCAGCAAGTTTCAGGAAGTGATACGCAGGCTGAGTACTTTGAGCCTTTTCTTGATCAGAAAGACAGACAAACTTCCTTGTGCTCAGCGCTAACCACAGGCACCTACTGCCCTAAGAATGGGCACAGGCTGTCTTCCTTCTGATCGAGGCACATTTTAGCAGCTCCACCAAGCGCACTGCACCTTGCTGCTCTGACAGCAGCTCCTTTTCACACCTACCAATTTGCTGCTTATGTCCTGTTGAGCTGGTGGATCAATGGTACACCTGCAGCACGGATCCGTTTTGATTTTGGTTTGGTTGTTTTCTTCTTTTTTCTATTGCTTTTGTTGTTGTTATTTTTAAAAAGTTTTTTCAAGCTAAAACTGTTACAGGGTGAAAAACCTGCAGCCAAGCTGTAATACCAATAATAACATCTCTTCTCTTTACTCTTTAGCAAAACCTTTTGTCTACCACTTCAATTTTCTTACAATTTTTTCCTTTGCTTTAGGTTTTTAGTATGAAGAAATCTGTTGTATGAAGAAGACAGAGATGAAAGCAGTTGTCAGCCAATTTTGGAGAGAGTTCATTAACATCAAGAAACAACAAACGTGACTTAACAGAAGCTCCAAGGAGAGGGACGGATCAGTTTTGTGTTACAAAATCCCAGACTTATCGTACTTTACCCAAAGGCAACACCTCCTCAGAGTACAGACCTCCCAATTACTTTCATTTTCCCAAATGTCTCAAGACATCTGCTCACTCATCACTGAGCAGCACAACTAACCCATAGAAATTCACATTTCATTGTGGTTACAGAAATCATACAGAAAGTCTGAAAGTAGCAGTTCAGATTCATTTTTCTTCTACAAAGCACTCCCCTTCATGCTCTTCTCTTGGTCCAGTTATGAGAAATACATCCAACTTTTGATCAGTGGCTTCTTTAATTTAATATTAATACAATCCATTACTGGGTTTGGATACTGTTTCGTAAAAAGTGTTCCCAATCTCCTTACTCAGACATTCTTACTGGTTCATTTGACGCCTCCACAACCTTCTGTAAAGAAGCACTGCAAGGTTTTTGGTTATCTATTTGGTTTGTTTATTAACTTCAATGAGTCTCAAGAATTTACCCTGGCAGTAGGTGTAACAGAAGTGGTGCTCCAGCCCTACCTTGAATGCTCATCTACATCTGTACAGTTGTGGAAATACCTTAATTCAGATCAAATTAATCACAATCATATTGAGAACGAGAAAATTTTAACCTTTGAACCGAAATACTGAGATTCGCTTGAAGTCCTTTTAGGCAAAATATAGTGACAGAGTGTTTAGCAGGTCCAGGTTTGGAATTCTTTTTACCAAATCTACAACAAAATGCATGTTATTGGAATACGTACACAAAAGATTTTTTTTCAGGAAATATGTAACTTGGGTTACTAAATGTTACTAAAATGTCACACTATACTTCAGTGTCTTAAAAGGCAGACACCATTTTGTAACGCTGCTAAAGTTATCACCTGCAGAAACTAGAGTCCATAATTAAGAACTCCCCAATGTATTTCAGAAATCCTTAAAATACAATTCATATTCTCTTTTTTAAAAAAATAAACAAGCATAAATGAAGAAAACTAAAATTAATACATAGACTAAGATATTTCCTTCTACTTTACAGTTCAGCAGGAAAAAAATCTCTTCCTTGTTATCCCAAATAGCAGTCTAAAGATAAATTGAGCTGATGCTTGGCTTTCAGCTTACTTTAACCAGCGACATATAAGGCAGCTTATTGGAGAAATGAAATAAATGCTTAGGAACAAAAGTCAGAACAAAACAGCATTAGATAAAACTGGGACTACTTCCTCTCCAGTACTACCTTCATAATTACATTGAAAACCACAAGAAAAGCCAAAAGTGTATCGATTCCTCCCATAAAACGAATTTTAAACTTTCTAAACAACAGCAGAGCAGAGCATTGTGACTGCACTAGTTGCAGCTCCTGGACAATCTGCAGTTCCCTCCTTCATTTCACCTTTTCTTACACTGGAACTCTGTGGCTACCAACGTCTTACAGATGTCCCTCTGGATATGCCTGGAAAACAGGACTTCTATGCAAGGACCGATTCCTGCTCTCTGGGGAGTAATATTTCATTAACACAGGAACTATTTCCTGAAAGCAGGAAGTTTGAAGTAATAAGACACATGCAGAGCCCGTCCCAGAAGTACTCCAAGGTCTCCAAGATTTTTTGCTACGATCTTTATTGCTCCAGCAGTTTTAAAGGTTTCATAGCACTGCTGGAGTGCTTTTAAATTTCAGCAACTAGAGTTCTCAATCTGGTGCAAGAATATAAGTAATTAAGAACTTAGCAACATTTAAACTATTTCTCATCTAGAATTGCAATTTTTTATAAGTAAAGGCAAGGATAGAAACACCATTACTACAGGCAGCTGCAAAGCACACACGGCTCCTGCAAGATCTCGCAGCTCTCCAGCATCAATGGCAGCTCTTTGCCAGAACCCAGCATGGCTCCAACACACGCTGTCCTTCTGTCAGCACGTTCCTACTGGTGCTTGTTGTACCTTGGCAGGGCTCATAGCAACAGGGCTGCACCAGCACAGACAAAATGTGGATGTACACCACAACTAGCCCCAGTGAAAGGCACTGCAGAGCTGAGTGATGTGGGATCTACTAGAAGAGACAGAAAATATGCCATGCTGATAATACAGTGATGCGCTTCAACTAGTCATCCAGAACCAGGTCAGAGAGCATAATGAAATAAAAAGGGACAGAAATGACAATTTAGGAAGTAACCAATTCAAAACTGAGAAAAGGCAAAATTTTTTAATGAAAATATAACTATACTATGTAACTAAACTCCATAAAATCCCAAGTTTCTCTCTTATTGCTGGTGGAAGAAATACATGGTTTTGGCTTTTTTCTTTTTCCTCTCCAAGTATATTACATCAAAAAAACTCTCACTAAAAATGGATTTCAGCAGTAGCTCCATGATCTGACCAAATGGTAGCATCCTAAAAGATAATCCATGATCCAAATTAGAAACACCAGGGGAAAGCAAGCAGCCATACATAGGAAAAGCATGAAAACCATGAAGTTCCTCAGAAGCAAACCTGGGAAGAAAACCTAAGCTTCATAGCTTGCTGGCAAGATCTTGCCTGGTAAATCAGGGAGGTCCCATGGAAGCATAAAACACCCATTTAATTAGTGCCACAGCCATCTCCCCACTTTTCAAAATTCTGACTGCTTTTAACTTTCACTTAAAGTGTCCACTACAGTTTAAGAGCAGGCCTGAAATCCGAACATTGCCAAAAACCCAATATATTATTTTAACAATCACATCCTGTGGTTAAAACATAATAAATCGCAGAGGCATTTCTCCTGCCTGCAATCCCTTCTTTCCATCCTGTGCACATACAAATTCTCAAAGCCATCTGAAGCTCTCAGCCTATGAATGAGAAGGATGGCTGCTGTGGTTAAAGCAAAGAACTCAAAACCCATTTTCTAACTTTCAGCCCTCCCAAGATCTCCCGCCGGCTGGCTCTGAGTGAGGCGTGCTCCCTTTTGTCTCTCAAAGGGGCCGAACTAATACCAGCACCCATCCACAAAGGTGCTGACAAAATAAATGAATACTTGAGACATCTTAAGAGTACAGCAGTCCAAAGCTTGTACGACACAAACCATTTTGGGCTATAACAACGCAATACAGTAAACATCAACTTTTGAACTTAAATTTTTTGCTTAACTTTAATCTTATACTTGCAGAAATTAGCCCTGAAGGAGAAAGCCTGTTTGGCCGTGACAGGAAGCACAATGCCAGGCTTTAAATATCACATAAAAATAATTAAGTTATTGCATCATATTATTATACTTATTTTTGAATATAAAATTAAATAAGAATGCATGTTAAGGATAACTGAATGCCAGTCATTCAGCTCCCAGCAATAGTCACGGCAGTTACAGAAACAGAGTCAATCAGTGCTGCAAATTCAGTTATGAAAGCGGGAAAAAGTCCTTCATTTATGGTTTGATCATCTGAGAATTAAAGGTGGCTTTTTCAATATACCTAAACAACAGCAAGGCAGAGCAGCAGATAAAATCATAGGGCTTCTTGCATCCCTTTCTCATATTTGTAACCCAACTACTACATTTTTTAACGTAGGGTTCAACCTGACTGGTAGATTATTGCCATTATTTCATTACTTCCAAAGTATAAGTTTCTGCTCAAGTAAATGAACCCTACTATAAGAGGCCAATGGCCTACCAGTGAAACGACAGGTACTGCTGCCAGGGATGTACTCAAATCCAAACAGCTGCTATGACAAGTTGGCAAGTTCACATTAATGAATCAACTCCCGCCCAACTCACCTCCTTCCCTTTCTGGTTTAAATTAGTTTAGTGAACAGAACTCTAGAGAACTTGTGCTGCTCATTTTTAACAACTACACCCGTGGATCTGGCTCCAGCTCTGGGACAGGGGCTTTGCTGGTAACAGTTGTTCAAAAGAGCTTCCCCTTCTCTCCCTCCCCACTGCTTGCTCCTACCTTGTCACCACGCGACACTGCTGTTTCGTTATGAGCATGCGACTATTTCTAGGCCCACACTCAGCAAATTCAGCTCAAAAATAACCTACTGGCGCCTCTCGGTTCTCGTTCCTTTTCCCCTAATAAGCCCAGCAGCACAGCAACACAGCGCAGCCAGGGCAGGTGCTGCGGCTGGCAGCAGGAGCAGGGCGAAGGCAGGAAGGAGCTGTGCCCCCTGCATGCCCTGAACCCAGAGAGATGCTAGGGAAGGTTCAGTGATGGGAAAGGTCTGCTGCTTGGGGAAAACAGGCTGCTCAGGTTAGCAAGCAGCCAGAACAGTCTCTATTTTAATGCTTGCCAGCAGTGACTGCCAGTTCAGCCAGTCCATACTCCCAGGGTATGATTCTCAAGAATCTAAGAAAGGGGAACCAATAAGTACACACAAGAGTAGCCTCCCCCCAGCCAGGCTGGCTTACCCCACTGAAATCAAGGCAATGCGAGGTGTGTTCCCCGAGCAGGGCGAGGGCTGCGGTTGCACCACTTGGACGGAGCTGAGCAGCGGCACCGGTCTGGGCAGCAGCTCTCCTTCCTGTGAGTCAGTGCTGAGCCAGACGCTGCCCTGCAGCCATCCCCGCAGCTCTGTGCCAGCAGAAGCCAGGACCCTGTATGGGCTGCAGAGCAGGATCCACGCTTTTGCTTACTAGAAAAAGATCTGTTATTTTATTTTTCAGAAAGAGCAAGAATATATTGCTAATACTTTGGGCAAGTTCCAGCAGCCAAATTACCGTTAATGCCCAGAGCGCATTCTGCTTTTGCCAGGGGCCTCCCAGAGGAGCACCTAACACCTCCTGTACTCTTGTTAGCATCAGCGTTTTGCAGGCAGAAAAAGCCAGAAGAAAAGCAGACTTGCTAGGATCACCCTATCAACACCAACTGCATCTGCTGACTGCCAGGTTTGTGCTTCCACCGCTTAATCATGCTGAGTGCCACCTAAAAAACAGTAACTTCACATGGGAAAAAATCCATTCTTCCATCCCAGACTGTCACATGGTAAGACACACACCACAAGTACCTGTATGTAAGTGCATGTCGGGGGAGGACTAAATGAAGAAGTTTCACAATCAAAAGAAAAAGCTTCAGCTCATGCTTTTAATAAGAGAGTTCTTAGTGCAAACAGAGAAATATCAATTCTGTTGTGACTATTTTTATGTAAATACATTTTATATGCTTTACACATTTTTACACACCTACGCAAATCACAGAACCAAGTCGTCCTGCATTTCATTTCCAGTTTAGAAAGACATACTATTTCCCAATGAGAAAGAAAAAAAAAGGCACAAACATGTACACGTTTTGTATTTCTAATGTAACGCTCTCAAACGTTTTCATGTCCAAAAGTTGCTTTTACTCTAACAACTTCCTTCAGATATTTCTGTTGACACTTAATTGAGCCATTTAACGGTCTCTGACAAACTTTCAACAGGGAATACCATGATGCTTGAAAAAAGAAAGTGTCTCAAACACAAAAATTTAACAAATGAAGCAGAAATGCAATAGCCTGTGCGACGTGACAAACCCTGTATTCATACCTAACACGTAGCCTGCTTCATTCAGGAGCCAGCAGCCAAACATCTGAGGGTAAGAAAAAACACAAACCATATGCAACCCTTCAGTGACCTAAACCACGCACAGAACAGGCACATCTACATTTTTAGCTACTCTACACACAGCCATAGAAATGCTGTAACATTTAGTTAAACCACAGCAGGTTTGTAACAAAGGTACCAACAGTACAACGTCCCTTTGGGAAATGAATTGTGCAGGGTCACTTAGAGGTACTGAGCACAAATTAAGAGCAGTAGAAGAATAAGTTCTTATATTGAGATAATGCTATGGACAATGAACAAAGAAACTAACATTCACTGAACTCCCCACCCAAAACACTGATTTATGAAATCCTGAGTTCTTAGACAGGATGACGCACAAAAGTAAAAAAAATAAAATAAAAATATAACAGCTGCAATCAACCATGCCAAGACGAGGAGATGTTTTGCATTCACTGTGAGCACTAGATGTCTGCATTATCAACATCATGGGTGAAAATAAACCTGTACCGTGAGCATAAAGCCAGAATTGTAAGTAATCTAAAATAAACAAATATTAAGAGTTACAGAAAATGGTATTCACAACAGGAAATGCATTAACTAATACAACAATTATTTCAAGTTTTGTTTGACTTTAAGCTTCCCCAAAGGTTTCCTCTTGGCTGAGGTGATGACTGGAAGCTAGCACAAAAATGCATGGAGAAACGTGTCATTTAAATAAAAGGCAACAATGCTGAATTAAGTACCAGTCTGCACGCAGTCCCCACCTTCCTTCCTGCAGTCTGCAGAGGGGAGGCCAGAGAGCTCTGCCCCAGGGCACAAGCAGATGGGGCCAGAGGTCTGGGCTTCCCACTGCTCCCAGGGATCAGCCACTCCTGCTCCGAGCAAACAAACGTCTCTCCCAGTTCATCCTTTTATGATCCTACAGAAGCCATTAATAGATCAGCCTAAGGAAGAGCAAATATTTGTGAATCTTCAGGAGCATCAAGGAACTCACTGACTGCATGGTAAATCTATACGAATGAATCCCCAAAGAGAAACGTGCTCACTCTGACTCAAGTGAAACAAAAGAAACACCAGCATCTCATCAATAAAAAAACCAGAGGTTTGTTTCAATACTCCTGCTTTTAAGGTCCTTACCGCTAGTTCTTGTTCAGAAATTATTCACTTGCACAGAAGAGTAAGAACAAGATAACAGCCCCAACACAACACCGTCTCACACGCTACCGAAACCCAGCATGTAACCTTGGTCATAAATTCCTTCATTTAGTGTGCTTGAAATCTAGAATGAGTAGAGAAACATACACAAAAGTGTAAGTCACAGGCCCAATTAAAGCGCACAGAAGTTTGCAGCCTTCTCCATTAAGGCAGGAAGGAAGTTATAAGAATGATTTAGTCTCCTGGCTGACAAGCTTACAGCTTTATCAGAATATTTATGCTAGCTGACATTTTTAGTATAACAGTAAATCACAAAACTGTGTGTTCTAATCAGAGCTTTCAGCACTTGCCCACAGAGAGAAATTAAACTTATGTCAAGAACAGGTGAAAATTCAGAAAGCATGAGAAAGAGAAGCTGTACAGCATTAAAACGCTTTTGAAAAAAAAGAGGGAAAAACAAACCCACTCAGTATCAGAAGTTATGGGGGTTCATAACGTATAAAATCTCCCCTAACAACTGCCAATGTACAAACTATCTCCTCCTGTAAATGAAGCCAGAACAAACTGTCTCACGTGTGCCTTACATAGGATGGCAATGCACACAGGAGGCATTACGGCTCGTTCCTCAGCAACTTTCTCTGCAGTCATCCTCCCAGGTTTTCATGCGGACCAGTTACCTGCCCAGGCAGGGGCTAAGAACTACCAGGACCAAAATTACTTTGCTATGCCCCAGCATGTCAGCAGACATACAGACTGCCTGACTGTGCACCATTCTGGAGAGGGAGAGAAAACACAGATGCAAAATACAGCTCTGCTGCACAAATTCCTTTCATTACTCATGATCTGACATCTACATTCTGAATGTCAATTGGACATTTCTAGTTCTTTGTAGGTAACATCCCTGTTTAAGACCCAGAGCCCAGTTAGGAGGATGGACTGTATTGCAACGTACTGAGGAAGGAGTGGTGCTCAGCCTCCACACTTGAACAAGGCATCATTAAAGACCATCCGCAATTACCTGGGCTGTTCCCTAACAGAACAGGTGGTTAGTGCCCATAAAAACCAGTTTTTCAGGTCTGAACTCAAATTGCATGGTAACCACGCAACAGACCACCCAGGGGTTTGTGCCCAACAGAGGGCCAGGCAGCAGCTGAGGGAATGGTGAGAGAATCCAAGCTTGCCTGGATCCTTCTGCCAGGTAGAGATAGGCCTGTAGCAAGTGTGAAGCACAGAGATGGGAGCCCAGGAGAGCATCAGTCAGACCCCAGGGAACATGTCAAAAAAGGGAGGCTCAAAGAACACCATGCAAAATTGTTCATTTTGCACTGACTGGAAATCTTCAGCGTCACCTAAAAGCTTTCTTCAGAACGTGGCGCACAGTTAGCTGGTGTCTGTGACTGTCAGCTACCTCAGGCACCCGGGAGCCCGGTAGTACTGGTGGTACTGGGCCTCCAGAGCAATTTACTTGAAACGGCTACACAGTCAGTGCTGGTTTTAAGGCCCAGACAGCTGTTCCAAGGCCCAGGCCCAGTGAGCAAGCCTGCAGAGGCACCACACCAAGCAGCTCTGAAGCCCCGAAGTGCTCAATGCACTCATGTATGGGGGCACAGCACTACTGACTGCTGCCTTGCAGAGAGGGCCTCTCTGCCTACAACCTGCAGTCAGCCTGTTTCCACAAATGAGAGCCACAGCCAAAGGAATCATTCCTCTTCTACCCTCAGCCACCCTTTCCTGCTCTCGAAACCCCTCTGTTTCTAGTGAGAATGTTTTCACAGCGTGTAAGAACAGAAACACACCATCCTTTTTCCAACTATTCCAAATGCACACAGCATTACTTAGCACAGCTTTCAGCACGCTGAATACACAGTGTGCTGAAAAGTGCTGCCTCACTCCCTGGCTTGGTTTCAGTGAGAAAATAAATTAACCAGCTTATGCATCCACACTTTCTGCAGCCAGCACTCCTCATAGACTTACCATCAAGTAGCGTGATATTTTTTTTGGCAAGTGCTTCTTAAAATGCTGGTTATCCATCTGTAAATGCACAAGATCAAAGAATGATGCCTGGGACACCTGTACACAGAGATGAGAAGCCATCCAGAAAGACAAACAAGCACAGCAGCTTTTTGATTCTGTGTTCTCCAGGAATGACATTTTAGTTAGCTTTCTTCATATGTAAGTTTTTTTCAGCAGCAGAGATAACTAAGAAAAGCTTAACCATCACTGGCAAGGGAACCACATCTCAGTGAAGTACAGCAGAATGCATTTCTGACAGCCTGGATGAATGTAGGGCAAAAATTGATTCAACATTTAAAACAAGTATTTAAGCCACTCTGGTAAACCAGTTGAGCTACAACTACACCCAAATTCCCTGTCTAGACATGTTTTATAAACAGTTACAGAACACACACACAGTCAATATAACAAAGTGAACAGCTTGATTCTAAATCTGTCCAAAATCTAGAGGGGAAAAAAAAGCCAAAAAACACAACAAGACAATTATTTCATTCTTTCAATACATTATTCATGAATCCCAATTTAATCACCACTGTCCAGTAAGGCTGTTAGCTAACTGGTCTGCACCTGGCCAGAAGCAAGGCAGCAGCCCCCAGTTCTGCTCCTGCTGACAAGTGATGTCACCAAAGCTCTATGGCTCAGTGAGCTCCCAGCACGCAGGCAATCAACACCTCAGCTCCTGGGGTTGAACAACCCTGCCTGTGTGAGACCTTGCATATTTGTGGTGCTGTAAGAACCATGTCCAATTAGATTTACATGGTAACTACGCTGCTTTTTTTTCCTACTTTTTTTGAAAGCATTGCATATTGTTTATAGTTACAAAACTAAATTCTCACTTTCTCAGATCAGTTCCTGGTTTTGTCTGCCTCCGCAGTGCTGTGATGCATCTCCTGCCTTCTTCTACGGTGCAGCATCATGAGAGAGAAGGGAGGGGGGGATTATAACTGCTGTGTAGCATTCGTTTGCTAATTGTAATCCAAAAGCAGAGAATACAAAATCAAAAACAGGACACTCCTTAGGAACTTACAAAAAAAAAAACAACCCTTAGATTTTTAAGAAGTAACTGAGTGAAGTATTCTCACATTCATTTCCCATTGCACAAGGAAAGCAGAGGAGCACAAATCTCTCTATTGCAGTACTGCAGTGGGGCTAACAATTCCACCAGCAGTATGGCACACAAAACACAGCCCGGGTTGCTCCAGCAGCCTGCAGCTTTAGGATGCAGCTGGTGCCCAACAGCAGGGAACGGCCCCTGCCCGTCTCCTGAAGTCCAACAACGCTGCCTTCCCATTTCCTCTATCCTGCTTGTTCTGTTCCTTTGGAGGAAAAAGTTCCCACTTAAAATTAAAAATTAAAAAAAAAAACAAACTGCTTATCCTATAGAAACTGCCGCTTTGCCCAGAGTTCCAGAACCAGCTCAGGAAGCAGGCAGAGCTGCCCTGTCCCACTGACAAACATGGGACCACACCATGAACCCACCCAGGGTTCAATTTACTCCTTTGTTCCTCTTCAGACACAGGAGAATATTTTCCAAAAATACACTTTACAAAGCCATCAACAGTCATTTGCACATAACCAGCACACAGAAAGCAATCTGACATTTCCAGGACATTCCCAAAAGAAGCTGCTGGACAAATGTAAAGCACTCGCTGGGAAAGAATTCTTAAACTCATGAGCAGCAAATGAACATCCATAGCAGAGCAAAACGGGGCCCCCAAAAGCCAAACCTCAATCAGCTCCTGAGCTCAGAACAGCAGCCATGGGCAGGGCAGCAGATGTTCTTCCCACCCCACACGTGAGGAAACACACTGCAATGCTGACGCTCCCTTCAGGCTTCTTACTGAAATACATCGGCCAGCAACCTATGAGTTTTAAATGGACAGGAGTATTCTTTACCTGTATTTCTCTTCTAAGGAAGCGCACAGGGCTTGCACACACGAGTATATGTACTACATACAGGGTGAGTAAGTAAAGATCACAATTGATTCATTGCTTTTATCTGCAATAAGGACTTTCAGAGGGTTTTCACCTCAAACCCAGATTAATCCTGATCAAAGCACGCTCATAACGACAACACACAACTTCTCTTCTCCTCTATGATTTACTTTAGTTTACTGCAGTAAAAGTGTATCTCACAAACACGGCTGTGCTCCTCACACACCACTTCCCCCATCCCACCCGGTGCTGCGGTGCCGGCCACCCTCCAGCAGCAGCCCAGCAGATCGGTCAGCACAGGGGAAGTGAGAAAGTGTTGAGAGCTGTGCCCCAGCTTCCTTTCAAATGAGGAAATTGAAATTGAAAACCCATTCTGCTACTGGAACTTGGGGTTTTTTTGACTCAGCTCCAGAAGTTCAGTGGCAACAACGGAGAACCAGCTACAGACAAGAAGCCCAAGGAGGAAGTTTGTTCTCCCTCAGTGTGCCCCCATTTCCCTTCAGCACGGCTCCAGCAGCAGGTCCTACCTGAAAGTAACGTAACAGATGGACCAGGGCTGACACGAGCCAGGTGCTACGAACACCTGGCATTTAAAATGATCCCTTTACTGCCCATTGCCATTTATTTCAGCTGCCCATGAGTAAATCCCAGTGACCTCAGACTGCTCCCAACCCAGCTCTGACGGCTGCTTCCACCACGCTTGCTATCCAGCCCAGCAGCATCTGCACGCTCCATTTGGCTTACACGGGCAGAACACAGTGCCTGAATGAAAGTCAGACACTGCTAGTGCTTTGCTCAGCAACTGGTTCTGAGAAAGACATTTTAAAAAGAATGCCCTAATACTAAAAAATTGTATTCCATAGAAATAAAAAAGATATCACAAATTAGACATTATGCACCTAATGACTAAAATCCAGGATAAATTACAAATTAAGACCTTCTTACTGAAATATTTTCTTCAATTCACTGGAGCGCTGATGTTATTGGTCATAACAAAACTTCTCCCAGAGAGAAAAGTAACAAGTTGCAAGGAGTCACATGTAGGCTATTTCAACATTTATCTGCCTATAAAAGGCTAACGCTCCCTCCTCCCCCAATATAAAGTACGCACTGTAAGACCTTAGGACTTAATCAAAGTCCTTTAAACACATTTTAATATTGATTACAGTACAAGAGGACACTCGTGGTCAACTACAAGGCAATGTTTTCAAAAGGGAATTTATGACTATACTCGCTGGGAATCTCAAAGACATGTTTCCTTAACTGTGGGATGAATGACAGCACTCAGGCTGAGCAGTACTGGCTCACGCATCACGGAGAGCAGAGGACGACACAGAACCCCGTGATGGAAGCAGACTGAAGGCAGGACACAAGGAAGGCAGCTGGGAACACCTCACACAGCTGAAGCCCTGCACGCTGCCGGCACTGAGCTCACACCCGGGCAGACATCAGGCAGCAAGCAGGCACTACAGAGTGAGGCTGCCACAAACAGCCACATCCAGAGACACCTGTCACCTTCCTCTTATGTACACCTCAGTTATAGCCTTGGAAGTCTTAGTTATTTCTGTACTAACTACAGCATGTTACTTAATCACTTAGCTCTTAGTCAAAAAACAGAAGCTAAACACACCCTGCTTGTTCCTTCTGTCTAATTACAGGCCAGAAAGCTGTGCTAATGCTGAGATGAGGATTGCAGAACAGCTGCTAATGCATAGTGCCATGAGCTGCAAGGAGGCTCTTCAGAAAAGCAGCAGCATTGCAGCCCTGAGCCAACTTTGACGTGGCTTTGTCTCTAAACCACAGACAGACTGGAGCTGCTGAACTCACACTGTGCCATAAAGAGCAAAACAGCAGCCTGGCTGTCACAGAACACCAGCTTGAATTGCATAGAACATTACTGAAATCAGGCTACACAAAACAAATCACGTTCCTATTTGAAGGGCACATCTTACTAAAAATCCGTGTAATAACTACAAGCTGCTGAGCTAAAGCAATGCCTCCATTAGAGAAGGAACAGCAATCCCACATTCCTCTTCAACATTACCCTTTCATCTGTCTCTGCAGAACCTGGAGGAAATGAATTCACTTTTTGAGTCTTATCTTTCTAACTCTGAAGAGATGAGGCTCAGCTAGAGTAGGAGCCCACAGATGATGTGCAGTGAGTATCACAGCATAAAGTACTCGCACTGCTGTCTGTTGTGTGTATTAAGCAAAGAAAAACACATGCAGAATGAAAGATGAAATGCACTGCAGACCACCACGGCAGCAGCTGGCACTGTGGGACAGAGCCGGGAGCCTCCTTGGGGCGAATGAAGGAAGGCAGGGCAGGGTATAAAGCAAAGGGCAAAAACAGCAGAAGTTTCTTCAAATGATTGGCAAATCTCTCTGGAGATAACAATGAAATACTTTTTTATCATGAAACGTTTTATACCATTTTTATTAAAGGTGTTGTTTTTTTTTCCAAGTGAAGATGGCTCTTTAAAAGACAGGAGGAAATCCCGAATTCCTATTTTACACTTTGAGAGCAGAAGGCCTGTTTGTCAGCACTGCACACAAGGCACGTACCTCGTGGCCTAAGGCAGAAGCTGCACTTCCTCATGTTGATGCAGGACGATCTGCCTGCAGAACGGTTACAAACTCCTTCACGCTGTAACATCCTGTCAGGTTAGCAAATCATCTTGAAAGTTCGCAGATACTCACTTAATAGAAGATGTGCTGAGCAGAGCTCAGCCTGCGAAAGAACAGCCCTCCAGATGGTGCCTACCAGCAGACAGCCCTCTGCAGCCCAGACACCTCCAGTCCCACCTCCCACACGGCCTTCATCTCCAGGTCACTTAGTGTAAACAATCGGTCCTGGATTGATAAACATACATATATTTCCCATAGAAGTCCCAAAAGACGATCTGAACAGAAGCCCTGCTCAGTGCTACATTTCATTCCCCTAATACAGCAACCAAACCCTCCCAAGCCATCAGGCAGCCGGGTGCTTTTCCAAACAGATAAACATAGCTCTATCACAGACATTCAGACTGAGGGAGGAATCTCCGGGTGAAGTGCTTCACCCTACGCTTTAAAGCCTTTACAACAGATTAAAAAGTGATCGTTTCCACAAATTCTGTTACGTTAAGTCAAGGACTTATTCCAACAAACACATCAGTAAGATTTCAATTTGTATTTTTCATTTTTTGGTAATTCCACAAGGAACACCGTCTTTCCTCTTTTTGATCCCAGAGCCACTGGCAATTACACAGACACCCACATTAACAGAAGGCTGCGTTCATCTGTCTCTAGGCTAACACCTCAGCTAATTAGCTCTCCACCAGCACCTGCTCTTTCACTTAGCACAAACCACAAGGTAAGGATGCACATACATTAGGGAATGAAGTGCCTTCCCTGCTTTCTCTTAATGGTGTTGACATTAGCTTCATTAAGAAAAAAATTAAGAAGCTTAATGGCTGCTTTACAAGAACCCCCAATGTCCCTAACTGCTGTAAGTAATGGCTTCTGGAAGCACAAATAACGTCCTTTAATGGCCATTAGAAACCAGTATTGCCCTCTTGCTTCCAGGCTGGTTCTTCTCATTCTTATTTTCCATTCTACATCTCTGGATAGAGGAAAATGTCAAGGCATGATGACTTTGTCAACCACTGCAATTCAGAATACTTAATTCCAAAGCACTTATTTCACACAAGTATACCCTGTGCACACGGATCTTACCACAGACCTGCCACACATCGTCCTCCTGCCCACAGGGGACCTTTTAAAAGCTTCCGGATCAGGATTTCAACATCTGGAAGATGGGATATCTTTGTAACAAACAAAAACCCACAAGCACTACAGCGTTTATTTATTTCGCACCTATCACTAAGCATTAAACCTTCCCCAAAACTCTCTTTCTCCCCTGGAATTCTGCTTGCTTAATAATAAAAAAACATTTCACAGCCTGTTTCTTCATTTAAATAAATAGAAAAGATTGCAGCATCCTCAGTTACAGCACAAAGCAGCAAAACCATCAGTGCATGTCCCACTCTGTAGGAACGTTCATACCCCTGTGTCCAGCAGAGGACATTTTATTTCCTACAATAAATCACAACAGCCTCAGAATCCAAACCATTTGCATGGACTCCCCCTAATATTTGCACAGCGCTTAGCACAACGTGGTCTTGGTCCACGACCAAGCGTGTAAGGCAGAGAGCAATACAAATAAAGAGCTGCACACTGACAGGAGAGAAGTGGGCTTCTATGCTGAGCCAAATGCAAACACTACACTGTGTGTTTACTTTTAGTATCCAAAAATGGTTTCAAGTGGCTTCATCAGATTTCAACACTTCTGCACACCACAAAGCAGCCTCACCTCAGCAGCCTCTAAAAGGGCCCTGGGTCCCTGCTAACACCAGCAGGATAGATGACTCTTCTCACTGACATGCTTTACCCGCCTCCAGCAAACGTAATGAGACCAAAAGGTGGTGAACAGACATCACATCATACATGTGGAGATGTCTGAATCCCTCAGTTAAGCATGCTCACTTAGTGCAGTAATGCTGTTAAGCTTCCTACCAAGAGCAGAGCTGAATGATACACGCCGCTTCTGCAGCACAAAAAGACATGAGCCAACCCGCCTCACACATTTCAGTCTTCTCTGGAGATTTAAGCACTAAGGCTGCTCCAAAAGAAATACCTCCTATTTTATTGTGTTGGCCCACAATGGCAGAAGCAAATGTCGGTGGTATGGCAGCAGAGGTTGTACCTTCCCACCAGGCACAATTACAGTTTGTTGCCACGCAACAGATAGCAGCAGAGGGGCAGTCTGATAAAATGATGTCTGACATGGAAGTGAAGATGAAGGAAAGGTGTGTCACTGGAATCCTACATGCAGAAAAAATGGCACCCCTTAATATCAGCATTTGCTGAATGCTTATGGAGACCAAGCAGTGGATGTGAGTACAGCGAGGCAGTAGGTGGTGCATTTCAGCAGCGCCAATAGTGACAGTGGGGTACCTCTGCTGCTGCAGAGCAAACGGTCACGACTGCGTTGAAAAATAGTGTTCTGTTGCTGAGAATTCACTCTACCAAACAACAGTATTGGTCTTTGTAACTATTGAAGTTTCTTTAAAAGAAAAAAGAATAGGAGGCATTACTTTTGGAGCAACCTACATACTTCTTTCCCTAAAGTAAAACTCGAATAGACTGAAAAAGTACGCAATCGGGGACCCGGAATCCTCCAGCAGGACGAGCCGCTCTCTGTGTGCTCGCTGTGCAGGCATAAAGCGCGGCGCTCAGCGCAGCTCAGCTCAGCTCTCGGCTCAGCTCTCGGCTCAGGGCTCCGCACGCCGAACCGACCCAGCGAAAGCAGCACGGGCCTGACACCGCGCCGGCTGTCCGCACGCGGCACTCGGCGCAGCACGCCTCGCTATTACTTTCCGCAAGTTCTGCTCTTTCAGCCTCTCTCTTCCTTCGTTACTGGAACCGCCCAGACCCTATGGGGACCACGGTAAGTCGCTGGGTGCCATCCCGCGCACGGCGCGCCGCTCCGGCAGCGTTCCGGCGCGAGCCGCAGCGATGAAGCGGAGCGGATCGGGGCTCCCCCCGGCCGAGCGCGCCCCGACTTCCCTTACCCTGCAGGCAGAGGTTCCCCAGGGCCGGGCGGACGGCGATCGCAGCGGCAGGGCGCCCTCACCCCGGGGCCCCTCACCTCCGGGGCGCGGCCGCTCTCGGCCCCGCCCGCCCGGCCCCAGCCGCCGAGAAGGGAAGGGACGCCCGGCCCAGCGCTCACCTGCGGCGGCCGGAAGAGAAGCGGTAGCGGTGGACGGCGGGTCGGCACCGGGCGCTGCTGCTCCCTTCTCCTCCTCCTCCTCCCGCCGTCTCCGAGGTGTCCGCGGGAGGCTCCGTGCGCGCGGGGCGTTGTGCGTCGTGCCCTTCCCGCCTCCTGGCGGCGGCGCGAGGAGCTGTAAGGCGGCGCGCGGGCTCCGCTCAGCCTTCGGCCCGGCGGGCTGTCAGCGCGGGCGGCCCCGCCGTCTGCCAGAGCCCCGCAGCCGCGCCGCCGTCACACGGCTCGGTGCGGTCATTGAAGGCTACGGGTGTCGCGTGGGCAGCGCTCGCTCCATCCTTCTCCTCAGGCCGGAGCCCCGCGCTCGGCTCGCCCCGCGGGGAGCAGCGCTTCGCACGCACCGCAAGCGCTCCGGTCGCCTCTCACGCTCCCGTTCGGATATTGCAAACGGGAAGCGTTTCGTGAGACTGCCGACGCGGAGCGCTCTGTGGGATGGGGAATGCAAACCTAGTTCTATCAGTTCGTAGCATCGCAGAACCGCTCGAGGTGGAAGGGAAACTTTTAAGGCCGCACAGGCCAGGATCGGGAGAGGGAGAAAAAGATCCTCCAGCAAAACACGTGTTAGAAAGAATTCCTCTTCAACGAAAGCTGGAGAAGATAACTGGATTAAAAAACCTGCAGGAAATGGAAAATGCATCGCTCTGAGATCATCAGTGGACTTATTTCAGAACAGCTGGACTTCATCACAAGTTTGTGGACCTCCCAAGCACACCAGTTCCTTCAGATCAGCTCCGTATACCCACAACCATTTGCTGTCCCACATGAAGATATAAAATTCTGCATGATTCAGTACTACTGATGCTGTAACTTTTTAACAGCAGCAGTTCCAGAACACCAGAAGTGCTATATGAGAACTGCTATGAAGATTAAACTGGATAACTACAACTCATTTCTAGCAAAATGGATATAAAAGCAAAAAAAGCGAAGTATAGACTGTAAGATACAATCCATTGGCTCCCACACATACTACATACAGCACACACTTCCCCTTGTCTTTTCCTGCAGCACCGCAGCTTCCTTGCAAGCAGCTCTGCCTGGGCACCAGCCTGCAATTAGTCATTTGTCTGTTGGCACCTTCAGACCCATATAAATGACCTGTGTGCATGTGAGAGCTGTACATATGTACAGCTGTACAGTGTGATACTGTGAAGCTGTGTTATCCATAGACAAGCATGCTTCATGATTTTCAAGCACTTGTTTAGAGAAGAAGTCCTACAAAAGGGGGAAAAAAAAAAAAAACTCTTAAAAATGCAGGTATTGCACATATAGGACCAGAGCACTAAATATGCATCTAAACCTTCCAGACTGAATCACAAATCTAGATTTATGATAGGTTATAGTTATTCAATTAAAATAAAATGCAACACATTAGCTGATGAGATCTAGCACGACAAAATTCAAACTCTTTTCCAATTTTCTATTTGAATTAGTTGTTGATGTGTTGTTTCTACCAAATCCATTTCCAGCACTGTTTGCAAATTGAGTTACAGAGCATTGCAGAGGTTTGCTTTGTACAATAAGGATGTATGCTTCCGTGTAGATTGCAATTGTAATTCTAATGGGGGGTGCCTTAATTCTTAAGTCATTGTGGGTTGAATCTGCCTACAGGATATTCTTTCTTGCACTATTCATAGTAGAAAGAGGGGTAAATTGAGTCCCAATAAGTAACTTTTAAATAATTTTATTTCAAAGACTTTTGACACTGAGGCGTTCCGTGGCTCCCATACATGAGTCAGGTAGTGCTCAAGGGACAGTTGCTGAGCAGATGGCGTGCTTTATCACACTGCCTTTTGCAGCTAACCAAAGAAAAAGCAACCAAGGCAGCCTTAACTTCATTTAGAGAGCAAGACGAATAGCTCAGGTAAATTTTGTGCTATTTCCTGTAAATCTGTGAGTTCAAAGATGTCTAATAATACCACAGTCCTGAAGCAGTCGGTACTACATGCTTAGGAGGAAAGGGAAATTATTTTGAGCTGTATACATTGATATCATCCTCATTTTTGAGACAATATTAGAATGGATTGCTGAAGACCATTACGTTTATGATGTTAAATGCAAAAATACTTCACTGCATCAGCTACAATAAAAAGAAGGTAGAATTTCACTACTGTTATGTAGCTTGCATTCCTGGGCTATTGGATCAATTTAAGGAACTTTTGGGAATAATTTGCTACTTTTCTCTAAAGCATAAAATCTACAGGAGTTACATGCATCTCTAGGCAAATGAAAAGCTGCTCAGGTTTCTTGTCACAGCTGTGATTTGTTTTAAAATTCTCAGTCTAAATGACTTGGAACCAAGGTCACATTTTCTACTGTTCTGTATTTTGTGAAAGTCAGTGGGACTTGGTTCTATAAAAGCAGCTTCTCCAAACAAAACTTGAAAACCAAAACCAACTCACAGCAATGTGAAACCATTGAAGAGGTCAGGATGGTTGTCAGTGGACCACAAGAAGCACTACTGTAACAAGGGGTTAATAAGCCAGCTTCTAAAGGAAATGAAGCACTTTGCAGTCCAAGTCTCACCACTCGATTTCTCCAGCTTTGCAGCCTTGGCTGCGAGGTTTGTTGACTTCTTAAGTCAATTAAGAAACAGAGAAGCATTTCCATTTCCTTTCTCTCTCATGCTTCTTTCTGCAGAGCAAGAATGTGCATCGTGCCCTAAAATCAGTGCTTGGCCAACGGCTAAAACCTTCCAGCTGCGCTCGTGGTTGTGATCAGGACTGCACCAAGAGCCACAGGTCAGACCCGTTTTAAAGTGCTTCTGTATATTGAAGTTGGTCTATATTAAAATGTAACATTTTCTTCTAGAAATTGAATTGTTCACAACAATGCTGAGTGACAGCAGACCCAGTCTGTGCTTGCTGAAAAAACTATCGTGATGACCTTATTGAGGGGTCACTCCTCCTTAACTGCTAAGTTACACAAGGGAAGAAAATAAATAAAAGGACATTTCTCTGTTTGGTACTGCAACGCTGCAGGTGGGGCTTCTAATAAAACTGACAATGTTATTGATTTAAGGAAAACAGAAAAGGTTAAATCATTTTATCATTGACTGTGAAAATAGCTAACTGCTCTCAGTTTGCACTTCCAGTGTCTCCACATTAGCAGCCACAAGGACATATTGGAAATCAAACAGAAAACTTTGGGTAAATTACTAAGGGCCAAACAGACCATGTGTATTATCAGGGAAAATTGCTTTTGCATGAGTTGTCCTAGAACAGGAAGTTGGTAGAGTCCACTGGAAAATATGGTTTTACTTAAAAAAAAAAAAGCCTGTTTTGAAACAATTGAAAAAAGAAAGCGTGGGCAAAATCATCTGGTTAAATCAACACAGCCCCATTACATGGAGATTTAAGGAAATAACTGACTTCTTGAACACTAGATTTAGGTGGTGATTGTGATTTTAACAGACAATACTCCTCCCCTTTATCCTTTATACTGAGAAAAACCTGTGCTTTCCTGCAAGTATTTGGCATTTTGAAGCATTTTAATATCATGATTATCTCAAAGCTGAGAGGGACTAAGAAGATAGATGCTTTAGTTTTTTGTTATTTTGAAATCACAGAGTTCTGCTGTATCAAAAACTATGACTGTGTTGAAAATGGATTACATAAATTCTTAATTGATGCCAACTGGCAGCTGGAATGGACGATGGCTGAGGTTTCCTGTACAGGCCAGATGTGTCACAGAACTAGAGGAGGTGTGTAAAAATTGAAATATCGAAGAGGACATGAAACAAGAAAGGGAAGAACTTCCTATGTGAGATCAGGAAAGTAAGCATCAATTCTAATTTATGGCCTTTTACTGATGCACCAGCTCATCAAAATTGTTAACTGCAGTTTTCCTATTAACTACACTATCAACTAGTACTTCCTTACTAAGCCACATTAGGATATTCAGACTCTCCCAAAGGTACAGACACAGTACATCATCACACAGCCCAAGTACTCTGTTTTTCATGGTTTTTTTGCCTGTTGATACCTGCAGAAAGAGAATTGGCATTATTTAATGAACTGCTGTTTTCTATTGTTGTTCTATTGTTATTCTATTGACCAGCACCCTCTGTACCTATGAAAGTCTGAATTCCTTCCCTTTTATGTTAATTCTTCAGCTTCCAGGTTCCTAACTTCGCTGTTTGCCAACGTACTCTGAGAAGTTTGTTCTGGTTTTGCTAAAGCATCACGTGACTTTCCTCTCAAGAATGGAGAAATCCTTAATTGCTAGGTGCATGTAAATAAAGCTCTTTGTCTAGGAAGGCAGGTCCGGTCAGCGGAGCCGCCCATGGCAGTCCCTGCACACACAGGGAGATGCCAGGCCAAGCACAGCCCCTGCTGCAGCAGCTCCTCTCAGGGGCCGGCAGCTCCTGCCCATTGGCTTCTGAACCCTGCTGATACATTCTAAACTTTTTTTCCTCCAAGCACCAAAGTTTGATTTTTTCATCCATACCCGTAGCTCTGGGATGTGGGATGTATGAGGAATGGAGATGAAACTCAGCAGTACCAGACAAATTCCTACTACCTTAAATTCCTGGCATCTACGTACAAACATTATAAAGCAGAAACCTTTGAACTACCTTTCTTAGATGGAATATGTTGTTAGACACTGCACAGAAGTCATTCAGCAGGTGGCACACACTGCAGCTCTGACGTGGTTGAGGTTTTCAGGAATTGGACTGCTTTATTTTGTCACCTTGAGGGATGCAAGTTAATATCATAACATATGTTTAGTAAGACACATTTTGGTATAAGTAAAATTTTTTCTATAAGTAAAAAATATTTTCTATATTACATTACTTTATAAATTATTCCCTTGCACTGTTAAAAATTTTGAAAAGGCAAACAAGCTAGCAATGAAGGAAGAAAGTAAGAAACATTTCCACCTGCTGTTGGATTAGCCATTGATTTTTCTGAAGATGGTCTTCTCATGGTTACTGATTACCAGACAACCACAAATTAGTCTGATTCAAAATCTACTGCAATGAAGAAAAATAAGAAACAAGCACCTCAAACTTCACCGTGCCTTATTTGCTGTGAAAATGACAGCAGTCCTGTTGGAAAGGCCATAGGACAAGGGAAATACAAACAATAACCACTACATGGTACTTCACATAAACCACAATGGCATTGTAAAATAAAGAAACAAAAATATATATATATTCACACTCTCAGGTGAAACAACCTGCTGTGTACAGACCAGTGAAGCAGATTTGTTTTGTTTTTTAAGGTGGGAACTTTACATTCAGAGAAGATAATCTTCCTTTCAAGTATTCCTTTCAAAACTCTATCGATCTTCACCTCAATTCCTGCCTCTCTGTAGAGGGCTGGACAGGGTCTGATAAATACCACATTCACTACCAAGACTTTGCACCACAAAACTGAAGGCTGGCTTAACAATAAAAATAAAAATAATAATAAAAAAAGGATTATAAGACTCAAGTTAGCAAGTTTTTGTTTGTTTATTATTTTTTTTTAAAAGCAACCAAGGATTAAAACGGCATCTTTTAAAAGTCACCTAGCAGGAGAAAGCAGAAGACAAATTAGAATCAGCCTGATTGCTAATAAATGCCTTTGTAGCAGTTTATAGCTACTGGGGAGCATAGGAATCTAACAGACTTCAGTGGTGAGCAGATTTACTGCTGCTCATTCAGTACCTGATGAGAAGGAATGCTCAAGCAAACTGACTCACCGGAAGCCTTGTGGTGTCTCATCGTTGTTCATCTTGGAAGGCAAAAAGATGGCATTCCTCTATAAGACTTTTATGTGGAGTATCTCCAAGATTTCTTCTATTCATTTTCTCCTGGTGTTCCCTTGCTTATTTGCATACACAAACGACTTTCAGGACCCCATCAATTTTTACCAACTCATTTGCAGAAAACAAAATGTATGTTTTTTCTTTCTCCTTCCCCGCTTCATACTCACATTCACCACTGGTTGGCAAGTAGGACAACAAACAAATGGGAAGAAGCAATTATTTGAAGTAGTTACTGCAATGGAAGAATCGTATGAACGGTACCCCAACCATGTCTGTGGTTGAGAAGTCTAATAAAGGCACCACACTTCTGGTAGAAATTAATAAAACGGCCATGGTAGGGAAGCCACTAGATAATAAGAGTTAACATCAAAGCTATTGAAAATTAACTCATCTAAATTTTTGTGTGACCTAAAATATAGATTAAATTAATCTAGCACTATCATACAAAAATGCACAAATAACTGGTTTTGGGCTACTTTATTCCTTTTTCAAGTAGATGCTCAAATTTTGGGCTTGTCAACCTAATAAGGCTATCTAACTTTTAATTCTTCTATTACCTCTGTTACTCAGAACAGCATTCCATTAAGTAACTCGGAGAGGATTCTATGTGTTGGATCATTTCTCTGGGGTTATCTCAAACATCCTAATCACCAACCTTTGAAGATCAGTAATTAGGCTCAGAACAAACTACTACTGGAAAAAGACCATTAACTTTAACAGAAGGAGCTCTGCAAGTGTGACAGATTTTAGGACCACAAAGTAACGAAGCTGCTTTCAACTTACAGGTGAAGCCACGAATAGCTGTCTATCAGAAGTACTGGTCAATAGCTCATGGATATAGAGACAAGACACACTAACACTTTGGTCACTGCAACTGGAAAACATTTTTGAGAAGCTATTTAACAAGCTCACGGAAGTACTACAGATTAGAAAATAAAGCTCTCATGTTTTCCCTTTCAGGAGAGAGAAACACTTGCAAGACATAGCAGATTTGATTCTAGAAAATTGCATTTCTAAGCAAAAGAATCAAGTTGTAGGAACCAGCAGTGTAAGTAGTCACTAGTTTTTTCACTTTAACACTGGCTGGAATAATTAAATGTATTTTTTGTTGCAGCCCCTGAATGGAGCATTCCTCTTTCTAAAGCAATTGCACAGTTTGTTTGTTTGTTTTGCTTTGGAGTCGCATGATAAGATCTCACATGAGTTTTAGCACCCATCAGATGTCAAGATGCTGACTTCTTTAACTTAATGTCCGTTTTCATGATAAGACCATTGTCTGACCACTTGCTCACATTACATTTAGGAAGCATACAAGATGACTCCAGAAATGGAAACTTTCCATTTTTGAAGTACATTTAAAAGGAAAGTTTGCCACCAATTGGAAAGCTTATTATTTTCAAAAGATTAACAAGATTATTTTCCTACAACTTCAAGACTGAAAATCCAAGTTGTCAATTCTGAGAATCCTGCAAGGAACGTGGAGGTGAGTAAAGAGAATCATGTCATGAGTCACAAACAAAGCTTGACTTACATTTCAGCTTCTTTTTTTGCCACACTGTAGAAGAATGGCTGTAAAAAAAATAACAACTACACAGCTTTTTAAGAATAAAAACAATCTGAGCTACCTTTTAAAAACGCTAACAAACAACAACCAAACTACCAATCTGATGTCCCAGCAGGATGTACAAGCATTTCAGCATCTCTAGTGTTTTAGACGGCCTGTGTTATCAAACTGGCACAGCAAGGAAGAATTCAATACGTAAATACGTATATTTCTTCCTACTGATTTATGCAAGGAATTGCATAATTATTTATAATTAGTTAATAGAATTAAGAGCATAAACTCGTAAAAATCAGCCATGCTTCAGGATTTATGCTAACAAAGTTTCCACCGAAGGCAACTGCCATTAACTTCTGTGTAAATCCACAATGCCCTGCTCAGAATGCAAGGTTTGGACAACTCCAAACGGAACACAGGATTGGACAAGTTGCCTACATTCAGAACGGAGGGAAATTAAAGAAAGGTCATAGTCAAAAAAAACCTGTATACACGTATATCCTTACAACTTGTTCTCAGAATATTCTGCTTCAGCTCTCTTAAAGGGAAAAGCTGCAGGGCAGGCCCACCTCTGCAAAAGGTAGAGGTGCCCAGCAACCAGCGGGTGAAGCACCCAGATACTACAAAACCTTAAAGAGCTTTGAATACTCTGTTCTTTTCAGTACTGTGAAGGGAAAAACAGGGTGAGTGCCAAGAATGGTGATAAACTGCAGTAGTTAGATTAAACATTTATTTTTCATATATTCACAAAATCTTCACAAAAGTATTGAAACTCAAAAAGGAATTAGACTTGAGTCAAATACAGAGATGAAATGTACAAGACAAATGAGCAGGCAAACTAAAAGGTCTTGAAAGTATTTTACTTCAGATTGAAAAATGAACAGTTCAACTGTTCTGTTTAAATAAAGATTTGCAAGATATACAGTATTTTATGAATACAATGCTGGTCATTTGAGGCAATGTAAAATACCTCAATTCTTCCTTCATGCTTTTTTTTTTTTTTTTTTTTTTTTTCTTTTAGAAAGATACTGTTTACCAAAAAGAAACTTGAGCAGTCCAGGAAAAGCTATTTTCCATTAAATTTATGAAAACCATAAATTGAGGCAAACCTAAGATTCCCAATGGAATCAAGATTATCTTCCCGCTACCACCACCTTAAAATTATCACATGCTTATTGGAACACTAATATCTGCACCCTAAGAGTACATTTGCTTTCAACAATGAGGGTGATTCTTTTAAAACACTTCAGTGTGGTAAATGCGATACAGATCTTTGCAGGTACTTTGTTTTGGAACAGTTTTGCTAATAGCAGCTAACAATACTGGATTAATATAATTTATAAATAATTGTTCCCTAAGCGGTGAACATAAGTCTACACATTCACAATAATCTAAAACAAAATAAATACTGTGATTATGCATAATGTGGTATAACTTTTACTAGTTTCTATGAATAAAAGCTCAACGTCCTGTGGATAAAATTATCTGATCAAATTAAAATATGAATCTAATTTCTTTTTTAAATATTGTCAAATTAACATCACTTAAGCTTAGTGTTTGAGTAACTGTTAGGACTTTCCACGCTTTTGGAATATATATCTGTATTCTTTCCTTTTTGAAGTAAAACACTTTACCATTGAAAATGTTTATTCCTTTAAGTGATGACATCAGTTCTGGTCTTATTTGTGCTTTTTTTTTTTTTACTTTAAAAATCATTGCACTCATTAGTGCCCATCAAAGGTCAGGTTGGTCTGTAGAATCCACAACTGTATACGCACTAAAAAAAGAAAAGCTAACACTACTTTTTATAAAAGCAACATCTCCAGAACAGCTGCATTAAATACAGCCACGTACGCCGGGTACAAACTTTCCTCTTAAAAGAAACGTGTGAAAGTAAATGCCACTCAGCATTTTAGCACTGAAGTGTCCCAGCCCCTTTTCCAAGCCATACCTGCAGTAACATCTGATGGGCGCTCGTGGCATGGAGCACTGCAGCGAGGCTGACGTGAACCAGACAAATGCGGAGTTTGAATTTAGTGATAATTACTTCAACGAAGAGATACTATGAGATATGAAAGGTTTGGGTTTTTAAGGCAATACAAAATATATTTCATCATTTGATTTTTTTTTTTAATAATAATTAAGTGTAAATACAAAAATGCCTTAGAGGGGAGTGAGAAAAAATACTTTAATTGTAAAATTTACTTAAAGCTTCAACAGTTATCATCTCCTACAGGAGTTAGCAAAAATATAAAAGACAAAAAACCAGACCTAGAATGGGGAGGGAAGGCACAAACAAAGAGGCATGGGATCCAAGCAGCCCAGGAATGCAAACGGCCTGTAGCAAACCGAGTTGTTTTGGTTTTGTTTTTTTAAACTAAGGGGGAAAAAAAAAAAAAAAAAAAAAAGGAAAAAAAAAAAAAAGAATCACCAACACCAACCACAACCAGCCCTCCCCAAAGTGGCTTACATCAAAAAAATGAAAAAAAAAAAAAAGGAAAAAAAGAGGGAGGGAGGACCACTAAGGGGAGGAAGAGAAGGGTGCAACTATAAAACCCCACTGCCCTGAAATGATGGCACTCTAGAAAACAAGGTGAAAGTTACTTCTCCGAGATGACAAGCTCAGTGTCTACACAAAGTACAGCTACACTTATACAAATGAAATGTTTCATTTGTCACCATAAAACTTTCTTCCAGAGGAACAGCTTTTGCAGATCAAATGTTCTATTAAACCTTAATGCCAAGAAAAGAAATTCTGAGCAATATAACTAGTAATGTCTCTTTATATGGATGTTAAGATGACAATTCAGATTATTTTCCAAACTAATCCTGAGAAAAATTTATGTTTACAATTTAAACAGTAATGTTATGTAAAAAGTATTAACAAATCCACTATTACAAATGTCAGTTTTCCTATATGGTCATCTATATATACACAATAAAATGGTAAGTATATGCAAAAATAATAAAAAAATCATGCACAAATTACTTTCACGTTTAAAGGCTGGGTTTCCCTCAAAATACAATTTTTGCCTTTTTATTCTTTTCCTATTTTCTGTGTTTTGTTAACCACCCCTTAGACACACTGAGTACTACCCCTACAGGTCAGCATGAGCTGATGGGAAATACATTTATTTTACATTCAAGCTTTTATATCCTAAATGACCCTGTTGTAGCATACGACTTATCAAATGAGCAGACTTTTTCCTTTTTTTTTTTTTTTTCCTTTTAAAATTTTTTGTTATTTTTAATTTTTTTTTCTTTTTTTTTTCTATTTTTCTTTTTTTTTATTATTTTTTTTAATTATTATTTTTTATTTTTGCAGTGATCAATCTTCATGATCCGTTCCGTGGCGAGCTGGGAAAAAAAAATGCAGTTGCTAATCAATGTCCGAACAGTCTGAAGCTCCGGAAGAGATCCAAGGAGTCACTATCAAACTATCCTGTAGCATGAGATCATTGCACACAGAAGAACAGTCATAAAATAGGCAACTATCTACAAAGGTCTGAAAGGGCTGCATCCCTCTTGTGTTTCCTCTTTTTGCCATGGAAATACTGATGGTGTGATTTGCTGCCTTGATGTTGTTTGTTTGTGACTGAGGTACCGTGGCTTGAATTTGCTGGACCTTGGAAGCCTTTGTTAGACGAGCGGAATAACCGTGCAGATCCATGCTGCAAAGAGAAAGAGGGCCCAGTAAGTCCATGGTAAGAAGAAAGCGTGGCGATCACACAAACTTATTTGGGGATAACAAGGACATCAGCTCATGAAAATGAGTCCACAAAGGAACTGGCAAGGCAGAAGCTGGGCCACTGTTTGAGCGGCAGAATGAAACCGCAAATCTTTCATTTTGCCAACTGCAAACAAATCTCATCTCTAGATCCAAACCACACGTCAACAGAGTGAAGAATACAGCACTCTGAATTTTGAAAATGATAGAACTGCTCTATTTCACCCACTGTGCAACCATCAGAAACGTGTTATATAAAAACACAATTCCATAATCCGAGAAGAGATGAAGATTGCTCAAATCTCATAATCTGTGCAAATTAAGACAACATTCCTTTAAGATCAAGACTAATTTTACATCACATCTTTCTGCAGATGTACAATACCTCAGGTTGTGTGTGTTCACCTGCCAGTACCACAGCTGGCTCTGTGCAGTAACACAAACATACATGAATGGTATGTCTAAGGCCTGTTTGTTTAAACTGTCTCATTCTTAGCTAGAGAACATCAGCAAACAGGAGGCAGCAAGTCGTCAGATTTACTTTTCAGGAACATTGCACTAGGTTCCAGACTATTTTTCATCCATTAAAATAGTCCTAAGTTCTGAAGAAGTAGAAAAATTCGAACTGCATATATTCAGAGGTATACTGAATATAGAGGCACATTGTGTTTCCAGATTACTGAGCTGTCACCAAAGTATTTTTCAAAAAGATAAATCCCCTGGTGCATAAGCTGTTAGGTCTCACCACAGAGATATCTGAATTTAAGGGGAAAGAAGAAGGGATTTCATGTACCAGCAAGCATCTTCATCTCCTTTACTAAAAGGCATTTCAGCAAAGATCAACAGCTAACACAGCAGTCAGTCATTGTTTTACACACACATTTTTGCTTACTGTTATTTACTGAAGCATACACAAGTCCAATTATTTCTCATGCTTTGCAGTTAAGAATGGACTGACAAAATTTTTGCAAAAAAGATTTTTACAACACAAACATGTACTCCTAACTAGTCTAGACTTCCCAAAATAAAGTCAATCCTACTGTCATTATGTTTAAGCCTGGAAAAAGCACAAAACTAAGCTAGAAAGAGAACTGGGATGACTTGAATGCAAACAGTACTCAGTGTTTTCTAGTGGAACAAAGGAGAAAAACACAATTTTTCTTTCCAGAACAAACTATCCCTCCATAGAGGGTATGTGCTATAACATTTAAACATTTCACAAACCTGAGATTTGTTCGTGTTGCTGGATGTATTGCCTGTTTGGCTGCTTTGTGTCTTCCCACTTGACTGGGAGGATTCCAGTGATACTTCCTGTGACCCCACTCTGTTTGTTGTAGGCTGGCGACAACTCAATTGCTTAGAGGTTTTGCAAGGTGTTCCATCAGAATCCTTTAGGAAAATGTAAAGTATAAGGGAGTTTTTCTTAAGAACAAATATGTTTTTAAGTGAGTGAGTTTTCCCTTAGAAATAAAGCTAGCAATGGATGAAACTTGAAATGTTGTTTATTAAACTTTCAGTTCAGAATTCTTACTGACTAAACAGATTGATTTTAAAGCATATTGGTTCATGATTCCAATGTTGGAATCTAATATTTTTCATTTATTATTTTTTAAATAGAAATCTCATTCAAACAGATGTATTTCTAAGACATTTTCTATTCTAATTTTTTTTAAGTGTACAGATTAGGACTACCAGTCTTTTTAAAAAATACAGAGATAAAAAAGGGCTATGTAGCTTTGTATCTACTGCACTGACTTCCTTATATGCAAGGTGTCAAAAAACACACTGCAATTTACGTGTCCAAGAACTGCATAAGAGGGGACATTTACGCAGGTTAGAATTCTGGATGAAATACTGAACTCTGGTTCTATGCTTTCCAAACGTCCTCTGTGGCAAAACCAATAAAGAGAACAGTTTAAAATCAAAATGCAGAAAACCTCCAACTTACTACATCACTAGAGCTGGACAGTGTAGATGATGACGATGATAAGGGACCTGATGAAGAATTTGAAGAATGTTTACTAAGTGTTTCTGAAGTTTTATTTCTTGGTTTTCCCAGTGCTTCATTCTCTTCAGCGAGATTATTGTTGCATTTGTCTAGTTGCTGATTATCTACTATCAGGGTTACTCCATTACCTATTAAAAATGAGACAGAAGCATCAATATACATTAAGTGACATTAATTATTATCTCTTTCAATATATGCACCCATTCAGGTATTATGTATCTATTACATCCAGCAGGACACAGACAGACATCTGTCTGTACATACTTTTAATACATGCAAGCACATTTGTATGTTTGTGTGTATGTACTGCATGCAGCAAAAATACTTTGCAGAGACTATGGTGGATTACTGACAAGATCCATCCTTGTACACTATGAGAACAACCAAGCATTACCCACAGTGCAGGATGAATGAGAGATGAGGCGTGGAAGAGGGAAGTCAACAGAGCCCAGATGTGTGGATTAATAGAAGTGCTTTACAGCATGCTTAAACAGCACTCTATATTTAGCTTTATTTTAGGTCTAAATACTGTTCCTATGCACTCAGTATTCAGCAACTCCTAGCTGGAGTTGAAGCTCCTACTGGAGCTGCTAGGGTCATAAGAACTTCAACTAACTCTCATTGGCTTGGTATAACTCCCTCAACTGAAAATACAAGACAAAGAATTCTTATTTCTTAACTTCTACTTTAATAAATAAAAAGAATCAGAACTTTAATCTAAACTAAACCTGCCAGGTGAACATTGCAACTGTCACCATTACCTTCCTAATATAAGGTATTATTACTAAATAATTGCTTTGTCCCATACATTGCACCTTGGAGTTACCTCTGCTCCTTCCCCAGTATAACCAGTATCCACATTAAAGGCTGTCAGGCTTTTCTGGACAACTTAGATTGAACTGGCTTTCTAATAGAATTATGTAATACACGTTTATTGCACCACTAGCTTTATTTATACACAGCTTCATACGTCTCAAGAGGCAGATAAGTCATGCTACGGAGCTTGCAGGACCAAACTGCGGTTGACTGCCATTGCCAGTGGTACAGCAGTGCCACAGAGATCTACAGAGAGGTAAAACAGAAATGGCCCACTGGGGGCCATTGGGGAAATCACTAAAAATATCTTTAAAAGCAAATAAAACCCCAGCCTAGCCTGAAGACCAGTATTTGTGTGTCTTCTCTGATTTAATGGCTAACTGGAGAAGACTTCTGGTAGCTAACATTCTAAAATTAATTGTAGAGTACTGTAATTAATTTGAAAATTTCCAGCTAGCACATACACCTACACCCAAAGAGAGTGACAACTTGTTACTGGGCAATGAAAACAAAGATTATTTTAAAATACACTTTTCAACAAGATCTCTATATAGATCTTGTGTGTTTCCATTTGTTAGTAATAACAAAATATCAATCACAAGTCTTATTTCTGTTTCAAGGACTTATTTTACTTATGTGGTCAATTCTTGTTTAAATACTGCTTCTGTAGATAGACATTATGTTAAACATTAAAAATAGAAGATGAACAAAAGGTAAAGATTTGGATTTTAACTAGCATTCCTAATAATTACTTTTCAAACACTATCCACAAAGGAAGTGTGACAATAACAACATGTGATTTAAATCTCATGTTTGTCAGGAGCTTAGTTTCGCAAGCCAGCACTGTTTACAGACCTCCATACTGACCAAATCTAACACTGTAGAATAGTGATGCTATGATACAACCTTTCTTGCAGAAGTTTAAATTTTCTGGGTGAAAACACAAGAAAATCTATCTCCACTTTGCAAATAAACTTATATTAAGATGTATGCATCGCCTTATGTGGAGCAGAAGCAGCAAAAAAATGCACATAATCAAAATGTACAGGAACTCTATCCTGTATGCTTAGTCAAATCTTACCATTACATGAAGAGTCAGTCCTACTTTGCATTCCCCACTGCTTTGATATCCAGTCTCTGTAGGTGGCCACTTCTTGTGTTACTCTAATGATTCTACCTAATATACTGTAAACCAGGAGAAAAGAAAAAACTCCAAACAATTAATTTCAGGTACACAAGAACATAAGCAATCAACGTCTGAGATTTAGACTCATAAAATTTACCTTTCAGTTTCGTTGTTGGGATAATATTTAGCTATTGGGGAAACTGCATGGCTCAAAACAACATAGGCATAATCAAAAGCCTGTTTCACTTGCATGGCACCATATGAACTCCTGCCAACGTCATTACCTTAAAATAAGAATATAAATGAATATGTGAAACTGAAACCATGATTATCTGCTTTCCGACAGGGGACAGTTATGTTTTTTTGTTTTTGTTTTTTTTTAACTGTCCTTAAGTTCCATCTCACTACAGTTAAACGTTTACAGTACAAGACTACTACAGATATTTACATGTACGGAAGTCAAAAAGAGTAAAAGCTCAAAACAGGACTAAAAATACAAATAGAAATAAAAATCAGGTGCTGCATGTATTACAAATGTAACAGTACTATCTTGGGCGACAGACTGGACAAACGTACACTCTTTTCTCAAACAGCGCTTCATTTCCCACTTCAGAGTCCAGCATTCACGTTAACAACTGAATTTAACATAAAAGTAAAAAGCCAGATTACAATTGCTAAAGAATCACAGAGAAGGGGCTGGACAAGATGATCACCAGAGGTCCTTTCCAAGCCCTACAATTCTGTGATTCTGTGAATGAGAAGAATGGGCATAAGCATATACTGTGAAGCAGGAAGGTGCAACTGCGACAGAGGCAGGCACAGGCTTGGAAGGGAGGTATGCACACACAGCCAGCCCGTATGCATGCCTGCATTCCTGTAGCTATATCGCTGTCACAACTCTTGAGGACTGTGAAGTTGTTTGGTGTGCCTTTTTATACTTAAATTTCCTGACAGAACCATAGGCACACTCTTGGATAGCAAGATAGAATTTGCAAGGAGCATTTAAAATAAATAAACAAATAAATGAATAAAATCACAACACTGAGCGCATCTTGTGTTCTCAGGCACAAGCAATTTCTTAAGATTTTTGGTGGTCACTACACTGTTCCTTGGTTTAACTCTTGAATTCAGCATTCTCTTCGTCAACACAAAAGCATGGTTTGTGAGGATACCTGGCTGTAATGGATCTTCAATATACAGCATGGATGGTCTGTAGCCATCTAGCATGCTTTTTTGCACTTCGTCTTTGGCAACGTAAGAGCCACCATCCTTTATTCGGATTCCAGTCTTCAGATAATTGAAGTGACGTCCATATAATTCAAAAAACTCTATTAAAAGAACACCATAGTTGGCATTGGGTGTGCAGGCATCTTCTCTGGGATGCAGCTATTAAGAAGAGAAGAAAAAAATTAATTTTCTTAATACTTCAAATGCCATCAAGTCCTCTTCTGTTTACCTTTATATTATTTTCTAATTCAAGGCAGGCACGTTGAAATATAATAAGTAACACATAATAATAAAGCAGACATATCTGAATGTAATAACCATTCTTAATAAAGCTGTCCTGCCTCTTTGAAACAAGATGTAATCAAAGCTTGTATAAACTCATTACCTCTTTACAATAAGGCTGGCAAGTATTTCTGCCTTTATATTTGAATGTTAAAGGCGTTTCTAACATTTATATACTTTGTATTTGAACTTTCAGTTCAGTAAGTCAACTTCAGTGCCAAAGGCAGAGTTCATACACGCACAAAAAAAGAATGCTCCAGAATCAATTTGATCTTCAAAAACCTGGGTTTTTAATACAAATACAGGATTTCAATCTACAAAGCTATATAAATAAACCCCCTTACTGTTAGACACGCAGCCTAAGAGATTACAGATTGGTTTTGTAATTGTTATAAAACCTGACTGGATCAGTTTTTTGCTAATGGAGATGCCACTAGTTACAGTTTTTTAAAAAATGGGAATGGGAGAGGTTTGGGTTTGTTTCAGAAAGATATGCCTGTTACGTTCCTTTCTTTTCTGCTTGGCTGTCAACTGAAAATTGCACTGAGCAAACACTGATCTCCAGCTCAAGGGTCAGGTTTAGAAGTAACTACAGTGTGAAAAAGTACAAATATACACACACACTGTACACATGTAGTTAAAGAATAAGATTAAACACAAGAAAAAAAATGAGGCTAAAAGAGAGAACTTGCTACTTTGTACCTCCGCAAAGTGTTTTCCCAGCCCAAAATAACAAAATGGATTTAGCTTACGAATTCTGTTCTCTAGTATTTAACAGACAGTAAAATCTTTATTCTCTTCCAGGTGAAAAACCAAAAGAAGCAAATAAAATTCTGTTGTATTCATTTAACTATATGCAGAATGTACGATCTTGAAACCAAGTGTTACAAAGAACAGCTGTGCCTAACACTAACAGCACCACGCTCAAGACCTGGTATCGACACACTAATGGATGTTCCAAACATCTCCTCTAACTCCAGAAGCAGCAGTATGGAAGACAGAAGAGAAGACAGCTGCGATGTGACTATTATAAATGAAAAGGGAGTGCAAAACCACAAACAAAAGGGATTAAATTATTAAGTTTAACAATTAAACTCTTTAATATATGCCCATTAGCATCAACAGATAATGGATTTCATTAAGCTTACCTGAAGGAAACTGACAGCCATTAAAAAAAGACTGTAAGAACCAATTCCACCTGTGAATACTTCATTAAGGTCCCTCTGCAACAGGAACTGTTTCAATACTAAAACTAGATATGGTAATACAGGGTATTTCTGAAAAAGAACAAAAAAAGTTTCAGGATACCCTGATGCATATAAACAGTTGATGCTAAAAAGCCTCACATATACAAATTTTAGGAGGAAGGTTTATGTAAGCACACACAGACAGGACTAGACAGACAAGTACTCAAGGCTATTATGCCAAAATTGAGCAAAGAATAAAGATTTTTTTTTTCTCCTATAAAAGTTCTGTAGGTTTAAGTAGAAGACAGCGTAGAAACAAATTGAGTTACTTTCATACTTACTACTATATACACATAAAAGAATAAACAATTAACAAGTTGAACTCCATGCATCTAGCTCATCAGCAACTGAGAAAATCCCCCAATACTTGGAAGTTACCTTGCAACTCAATGACATTATCAAGACAGATGTACATGATTTCTAATCATTTTGATTTTAAGTGCTTGCTTTACTCAGGCTTACAGATTTTCCCAAAGGAGTTTTGCTTATTTAACTACTGAAATACTTTTTCTTATTGTTAGACTAAAAACAAAACAAAGCACTTAGCAGTAGAAAATCAATACCATATCACCAAAATGAGACTGCACTTCATATCCTTACACAAAACATGAAAATCCAAGTAACACTTTCTACTATTTTGATACAACATCTACCACAAGCGTCCCATACACCAAATAGCAAAATGTATATAAAGACACTGTAATATCCAGATACTGTAATACATCCAACATATGGAGAAAAAAGCCAAAAGGTAATAGGATCTATGAGACAGCTATCAGGGAACTCCTGAACCATAACTCGCTGTGTCTAACTTTATCAGCATTTGTATACTGGAACAATATTCAATAGAGACCAAGATTATTCCTACCTGCTACAAGACTGCAGAGCACTACTGATTTTATGTTCACGGAACCACAGTTACAAGAGCAGAACATTCAAAGTCAGTATTAGTGCATTTTCATTAGTCACTGTACCACTGTAACATTTCCATATGTATTCCCTTTGTACATTTTACTCTTTCCATGTATTTGATGGCAATAAACCTAAGAATTACATGCAGTACTACCAGACAACAAAAACTAACTGTGAATACATATCTGCAGTAAGGATGCAGCTCAAAGTAAAACAAATTAAGTCACCACATGAATATAGAGCTCTATAGCCCTATCATAGTATAGCCTAACCTTGATAAAATCTTTGATGAGCTGTGCTGCTTTAACCCCATTCTGTACATTAAAACTGATATCAACTTTTACTTCCGTGAAGGAATCTGTCAGTTTAATAATAGGTACCTGCAAAAGAAAGACAGATTAAGTCAACACACTTCCAACACATGTTTGTTTTCATTCTTAATGCTACGCATCAATAAAACCGATATATCTTACGAATTCATAGAGAAGGCAAATAAAAGAAACAGGTCTCCTAACCAGTTATGAACACACACTGCCTACCTGTTCAAATTTTGCTTTTCTTAACTCATATATGTTGTTTTCAGTTCACTACACTGTTTTAACAAAACATAACACTGCAGCTTCAAAGTTATCTACTTTACATTGGTTTTAGCCAGTTTCTGGTGCAGCGCAGCTCTAGCAGGAGAAACAAACAGCAGAGGGAGACAAACGCTTAAGAAATAAATGGTAACAGACATCCTCCTAAAAAACACACAGATTCCTCAGCAACGTTATCTTTAAACAAGAAGCAGAAGGTATTGAGAGCACTCTACTCTATCTCCACCTGCATGATTTCTAAATTATGTCTTTCACTAATGACAGCAGTCAGACATCTGCTTAAACTTCAACACCCTTACCACAGTCTTACAACAAGCAAAAGGAAGTCAGAATAGAATTAATCCCATCCTGCACAAGAAATACCATTAAATATTTATGCAATACTTATACTGTACTCATTAATTCTATATGAAAGCATACTTACTTACTTACAATAAAAAATACATATATTTCACTTACTTACTACAAATTCTGTCCAGAAATTTACAAGTTTGATCTCATTAATTCACCTCAATGACTAGCATAACCACACTTGAAAGCAAGCATATGCTGTGCTGTGTGGAAACTCTAAAGACTTTTTCCCAATAGACGAAATGTTTTCTTGGAACACCATCAATTATTTTGTCAGAAATTAAACCATCATTAAATAAAAACTTTCTATTTTGATGCGAAGTAGCTTCTGCTTATTTATCCTTTTAACATGATCCTCCTTAGTCTATAAATTTAGTTTAAAAAAGGAAATACCCTTCTTTCCCAAACTTACAGTTGCTTTATCTAAAACCTTTACTGAGTTTTCATCTGCTACATTGTGCTTTCTAAGAGCTTCTTCCAGGGTCCAAAGAGGTAACGTCTCCCATTTTCCAAACACAACCAAGTCAATATCGCTGAAATGAAAAGAAGACATAGATACATTCAAATTAAAAGACCAATACACCAAAAAGACAGACAATTGATACCCACATGTAACTGGAAGTAAGCTGATGGAATGCAGCTTAGCCAAATAATTTATTCTTTATATTCTTTGGAAAGGGGTGGGGGTGAATTCTTACGCTTGGGAAGATAAAGAACATTTCAGATTACCAAGAGCAGAGGGCTGACACATGTACAATCAACTGGCTTGCCCAAGTCAGACATGAATCTCCTCACATCACACAGTCAGCAGAGAGGGATCAGCTTCTCCAGAGTAATTTAGAGCAAGAAGGTAAATAACTGTGAATCATATAAGGGCTGCATTCATCATTAAAGTCAATTTAACAGCTGGACACTGAAAGGGAAAGCCCTGCTCCTCATCTTCCTCTCCCAGATGCACGGTCCTGTCCTCTTTAGTCCAAGTCTGGTATTTGTCTAACCTACAGCAAATCAATTCATATACTAATGAGCCTGGCAGAAACCCACTCAACCCCTCTCCCTCCACATGCAAAACAAAACAAAACCAAACCCCACACTCTGTGGGTAATTTCCTGCCTCCTCACAACTCAAAGGTTGTTTTCCAGATGATCCCAGCACCAAAGTGGGCGCGTGGTAAGCAGCTGGCATGTAGTGCTAACAACAGGGAGCAGGGAAGGAGAGAGAAAAACGTGGCAACTTTTCAGGAAGCAACAAGCTGTTAAATAAGATCAAACCTTCTAGTTAACTTCACTCATTAACTCAGCTCCTTGAAGAAGTATCTCCATCCCTCTAACTTCCTGCCAACGCACGCTGACGTTCATTTGGCTACGCAAGGAGCTGAAACCCTAATTACTCTCTTTCTTGTCTTTTTTCTTGATTTCCTATGCAAAGAAGGCAAGTGTATAACCCTATAGTTAAGTATAACTAAGGTCATTTCAGGAATATGGAGAACTGCATAACAGAACACAGTGAAAAGAAAAAAAAAAAAAAAAAAAAGTAATAACACTACCCCTATCCTTCCCCCTTCTGCTCCACATAGGTTTCACAGCTTTGCTCATTCACAAATAACAATGCTTCAACATCCTCAAGGCATTCAAAGAAACTACATCTGCACTAGATGAAACATCTCTTGACAACAACTAATGTCAGCAACAGGCAAGTTCAGCACCAGTTCAACTGCATACCATTTAGCTGACAAGGACAGGTAGCATTCAGCACGTTTCCAATAACCATGTTCAAACCTGCTTGGAGAGCAGGAATTGGTGCTGAACACTTCTCTTCTAATTTACTTTAACTAAACTAGTGTTTAACACACCAGTGATGCTGATGGTGGCAGTAGGAGACGTTTTATGTACATTAAGAAAGAAAAGGCAGACCTCTCATCACTTGAGGAAACATATTACCTGCAAGATAATACAAAGATCCAGCAGCAGAACAATCACATAACTGATATTGAAGATTTTGTATAAGTAAAAGGATATTAAAGAAATTCTAGCACAGATTAAGAGAATTAAAAACACAGTCTGCCAAAAACTCAGTTGAAACCAATATGGAGAAAACAAAGCATATGGAATCAAGTAGAAAACAACAAACCTTTTCTTGTTATTCCATCAACTTCAAAATGGTCAAGCAAATACATACAGAACTATAGCTATTAGTCACGTGGATAGGAATCTCTTGCATTACCAGTGTACAATCAAGTTTAATTAAGCCCATTTAAAATCTATCTTGAAAAGGCCGAGAATGAGGCCAAGAATGAAAACAATACATATTTGTAGGCCTTCTAACTTCTTAAAAAAAAAAAAAAAGGACCAATTCAGGTTTCTGCAACTCTTTAGATTCCAACAGTTCACATTGTAACCCTCATGACCTGACATCAGAAGGTGAGATGACTCCGGTATCACTCACAGTCAGTACTGGATTTTAATTTCTCATGCTCCCAAAGAATATTTTGGAATATCTACAGAACTGAATTAAAATGTTAATCTCAGACTTACGCTACATAAAAGTATTTCCTGCAGCCGTTTAAGCCTTTGTTTCTACTTCTATTTAATTGCCAAAAATACTCACAAATTTCTATACAGAAGACAATAAAGTCACAGAGCAATGATTTTCTTTATGAAAACTAGTAACAGATTTTGAAAAGGTAGAGGTTAACTACTATACAGATTTCACAAAAGAAGATAAAGGAAAAGAAACGGTACAACACTGATATATATATTTTTTTCTTATATATACATATTTTTAATCTTCAATGCTAACATTAAGAAGGTAGCCCTACATGTTTTCATCTCTAGATGATGAAATTTGGCTTTTCTATAGGAAGGTTGACTTCTTATTTTGGTTCAGTTTCTTAATAAAGTCAAAAAGAAAAGAAAATTGTGATTTTTTTTCCACAGTGTAATAATTCAGATCTTTTACTGATAACGTGAAGCCTATATAGATGTATTACAGCTAGTAGCACTAATTACTGGATTTCTGCACATTCTGCAGAGTATTAATAGCACAACCCTTTCTTATTAAAAGAAGTGTGTGGACACGTATGCACAAGTAACAGATACTGGGATATTGGATAAATCTCTACAGGGCTACAGATTCCACAGGACATCCTTTCTCCTGTATGAAATTTATACAGCAAAATTACTAACCTTGTAGGTAAATATAAACCAGTTTTAAAACTTCCAAATATCTGCACCTGGAACACAAGAACAGTGCGTAAGAAATCAGACTTACAGGTTTCAGAAGACAAATTTTCTACAGTTGCTTGTACAGGATGATTGCTGCTACCCTCCATTGGCAGAATTAGGTATTGCTAGCAGGTACATTATGAAAGAAAGCACTCTTTTCTGTCACAGCATTTACATACCTAACATAGTATAAATAGTTAATGATTACACAAGCACAGATAATAACATTAACAACTTCAACTTTTCTCCTAGTAAACTTTTTCTTAATATCAGGATTTTTACTATAATCAAGTTTAGCAAAAGCCATAAACCAGATGATTTTAAAACACTGATGACTGACAGAACACACACACACAAAAGACAACACAAAAAAAAGTCAGATCAATTCTGTTTTGCTTTAAGTATACCCTTCTGTTTTTAAACACATTTTCAGAATTTAGCTTTATATATTTCTGCTGCTTTGTATACGTAAAATAATAAAAAATTTAAACCTAATAGTTTTTGTTGTTGGTTTTTTTCCTGAAATACAGGTAGCACAACTCTCTCTAAAACAGCAACAACAAAATAGCTTCAGGAACTGTCACATGATCATGCAGATTCAGTTCACTGTGCTGGATTTTTATTAGCACTGGAAGTTTAAAACATTGTGCATGTATTGCAAGCTGTCCGAAACCTCAATCTCTTCAATGTACCAAGCCTCACCGGGGGGTCAGACTCACAATCCAAGTCTCAGAGGGGACTGGAGAGACTTCAAAGGAAAGTTATCTACACATTTGGACTAATTTTCAACTAGACTGTCTTCTGATGCACTTCCTGGAGCCACCTTACAGTTACATATTCTGCCTTAATGAGTCTCACAAACTAGCTTGATTTCCACCTATGTGTATGTCAAGTGACCCACTTTTCATATTTTTTCCCTTTGGGATAAGAAAAGAGAGAGACAGGAAAAGATGATGTTCTGTAAATAAGTGCTTTTACACTTTAAAAGGCTAAGAAGCAGAACACAAATTCTTCCTCTTGATTATTTTGCATCACCTCACTCTTTAACCTTTCTTATTCCTAAGGCCAACAAAAAGCACGCAACTGCAGTAAACTTGATGTTCAAAGTCCATAGGTAATCACAGTACAAAAGATTGCAAGAGATGTTACTGCACTAGTATCAATATTTTACCAGATCTTGACAAAAGAAGAAAGACAAGACATGCTAAAGTTAGGAATGTAATAAAAATAAAAATAATTTTAAACTTACGATAACTTTTTTAAAAAAGCACTCAATCTATGTTTGGGGCCAGTCAGATCAGGATTTATTCCACCACTAAAGAAGTCTGAAAAGTACTTTTTCATAATAAAGCAAACATCGTGGATGGGTTAAGAAAGTCCAAATATGCTTTCACATTACTAAACAAAGGAGTGTGTTCCACTCAACAGCAAAGAAAGCCCTTGTTAAATAAACAACCCTGAAAATATTCATAAACTTACTGATACAACGTATATGACCTTTGCTGAAAGGAATGAGAGAACATCTGCTCTTGTACAATAATTTGGAGTATGAGAAACTGAACTGTTATAAAAGAAACCCACACCCACACTCCAATCCCTCTCTCATCCATCAAAACTACAGGGATGGAAGAGGAAGAGAGGGGAAATCAGAACAGATTTTAAAAGATTCAGATTTATTATCAAAGTAGAATTTAATCCACAGTAGTTGTATAGCCATTTCCACATGAAAAGCATCCCAAATGCAGGATACTATTACGAGAGACGTGTTGGTTTTTACACTGTGCCAGTACTGTTCACTTTATGTTTATTCTGTGTAGACAGAGGTAAGAACACGCCTTCATAAGACAGCACTTCGTAGTACTGCAATGGACTCCTACTGCTGTCAGTATTTATTGCCATAAACTTGTTCGAGTCAGATTCCGGAGCTCCTGAAGGAGCTTTCACAACGGTACATGTCCAAATATGTCCTCACTGCGCAGAACTGAACTTGAAAACCCACAAAACATGGGGAACTCTGTCCTGTCAAAATCCCCACATCAGGACAAAGAACAAATCTATCCGTAGCCAATTCAAATTCCTCTTTCTGCTACATCATTAAGTTAAAATATGAATTTTCTGAAGTCTACAAAAATAAACAGTCCTACTATTTCCAATCGTAGTATTTTTATAATTGAAGTGCATGAAGTACACAACACTGCCTCAGAGAGGCCACACACTCAGACATGAAGCTGAGGGCACTCTGACAAATGCATCCTAAACTCCATTGAAGCACTTGTTGAATACTCAGCTTTTCAGATTCAACTACTCAAAAACCGTTGTGCCTCCATTAAATGCCTTCATTTAATGTTTTGAGTTGTTCAGTTCCAGTGTAATTAAAGCCTTTCTTATGGTCAGAGCACTGCCGATGCCAAGAACAGTTCTCACTTACTAGGAATGTTTCCTTCTAAGCACATTCCCTTGAGTAAGAGAGCAAATGACACAATTGCTAACTTCTATAAATAAAGTAACAGTTTAGGATACCTAGTTTTACCCCTCTTCATCTGCTTTTTCAGCCTTTTCTGACATGAAACAGGAAAATGAAAAAAAAAACAAAACTGCACACACATTCCACACTATCTCTATACAATTAGATTCATGAAGTCTCATTTTACTTCCCGTGGTATCAGATTTTTACAACATACACAAAGCTGAATGTCTATGTTTAACTTGAAGGTTTATTTTAGTTGGATTTGCTGCATCTACCAGTCAAAGCGAACAGCTTAAACATTAACTAATCACTTTACACTACAGCTACAGCAGAGGACATTGGACCAGACACCACTCCACCTTCTCAGAGCATGAACTCAGTACTCAGATTTTGGAAGTACTGAACCAGTACGATTTTCAGAAGTTTAGTGATTAACTGAAAAGACTGGAAAATCAGAGATGGCTGTCAAAGTTAAAAGTCAAGTTCAGCAGTTAGTTCCCAAGCAGGTCTGTAAAGTATTAGAAAAATGGCATTACCGTAATTGCCAGGTTATAAGCTGGCACAATTCCAGTTCTTAAAAAGATTATGGCTTCAAAAAACCAGTAACAGTATGTTAGATAGATAAAAAATATTTTCTCAATAACCCAAAGTCATATATCTAATCAATCAATCAATCAATCAATCAAAGATCTAGCTTCCACAGGTTAAGTCTGTCCTACAAATGGTTAGAACCCCCTGGAAAGCAGTAAATTCTGGTGCACCGTTCAAAAGTCTGGCAGTAACAAAGAAAGATCCCCAAGTAATAAATCCACCCACACCATTAAGCTAGTAAGCCTACAGCACATAAACTTGTCTGGACAACAGTGGCATCTTTTCTAGGCTGAAAATAATGTGTTTTCTCAGTGAAATTCACCACTACAAGATTCTGGTAAGGTGCATCAGAGTAAGCACTGTTCAAGGCCAGCAGTGTTTCTTGTCACGGTGGCATCCCACCACTCCTGCTCTTTAACAGGCTATACACATCCTTGTTTCCTCACTGTTAGTGGAGAGCTACACAACACTGTGAGATATACCCAAGTTTGGCACAGTTCCATTAGAAAAATTACTGCTTTTTCCTCAAAGAGAAAATTACCCAATGTGTAGTACTGACCGCACCGACCCCCTGAAGTTCTGTGAGGTAGGCTTTGATGACAGTCAGTCAAGAGGCTGATGTGCTCTTTCCACATTATATACATCACTAACATGCTGTCTGTAACACGTGAACTACCTTGAAGACAGCAGTGTATTTTACACACTAAAACAAACACATACAGATAGCTCATACTGAATTCCAGTAGTCACTCTGCCAATCTCTGAAAACACTTCCCAGAAAAAAATGTTAGGAAGATCTGAAATGAATAGCAGGTTAACGTCACTCATGTCATAACATTACCTTCTACTGTGGCAGGATCAAAGTGCATTCCTTAAACTAAAGATTTTGCTGTCTGAATTTGGCTTGTTGTTCTGGTTAGCAAGTCCTTATTTTCAGCTACTGTTATCTGTATTTATCTGTAGATAAATGACTAAGGCTACAAATCTGCATTCTGGAAATGATCACCGTGTTAGCAGAAACAATTATGCTAAAAACCCAACAGTGTCTCCAGAAAAATTTCTTGAGATGTAAAAGAAGCTTTTCTAGTTTCTCTTCAATCCATCATTTATTATAAACAAAACAAACCATAAATACACAGCTCATAAATACAGAGGAGAAACTTGCTTCAGCTGAATAAATCACTGGCAAAAACCTACCTTCGGTGGAAAGTGGCATTAGAGATTTAAAGCTCAATATATAGTAAAAAGATCTGCAGAGTTGTTTTTTTTTCTGTACAGAAACCTGGATAATTTACATTTGTAAGATATTTCAATTCAGTTTATCTGCCCATTATGGTCTACATAGCATGGCATTGTTAGCATTCCACCTTCAGAGACTTATTCAAGACTGCAGGTCTTTGGACTAGAAGTCCTGCCGCAGACTTTTTCACTCAGCTATGGGTTTCAGAATTTATTTTTTTAAACGTGGTACAGTATAAGCATGTCTGCCTGCCTGATAAATTTACCTTCGTCTTAATAATTATTAATGAGATTAAACATTATTTTGCCATATCTTACATCTTTTCTTTGACTACAGGTCTAGCTTGTCTTTGTTCTTTTCTGTTCTTATGTGTGATATAAAATGTTGACCTATATTACCATAGAAATAAACATCACCTCTCTTATTTGACTAGAAAGCCTTATTTATTTATTTATTTATTTTTAAACAGAAGAATAAACAGTGTTTTCAGAACTTCAAAGACTAAGCAGGCACAAAATGCTGTCTTTTATATCTTAACAAACAGAACAGTGTCCTACTCACATCTGCATTAGGCCAGAGTTCCTTTATAACGTTTTCTATCCTGTTCACCACTTCCATTCGCATTCTCTCTTCTTCATGTCTGGGAGACATATACTTATAAAAGTCAATGATTTCTTCATGAAGACTGGAAGAAAAAAAACAAAACAAAACAAAACAAATACTCCTAGTTAAGGACCAGTCTACGAGCATCATGCAATAAATAATATATATATTTTTTAAACCTAGATTTGCAACACTTAGCAAGATTTAGTTTCCCATTAGTTTCCTTACACTAACTTGCACCATACGTATGGAAGCAACGCTAAGCCAGAGTACCTTCACATCAGAAGTTGCACTGTGTAAAGTCAGCATTATACAGAACATTTCAGTCTTCAACTAAGAATGCAGCTGTAAGCTTAAAGCACATCCAGCTCAAAAGCTCCAAGAGGAGGTTTTCAGCCAGCACTTCCCAGCCTGCCCCTGGCACCAGCAAGGGAATTCCAGGCATCAGTCTATATCCAGCCTCAAGCTTTCAAAAAAGTTTATAGTAATTGTGCCAGTACTAGAGCGAGAAAAACTGCTGCTTTTACTGTTTAGACAAGGCACAAACTGAATATGCATTCTCTCCCCATAACAAGAAAGTAAGTAGTACGCACACAGCAGCTGTGGCTCAGAAACTGCCTGACAAGCAGACAACCAACTTGGCAGATGTGAGTTACCCTGTTACACGTGCTGCTCACAGTCAGCAAGCTACATTTACATTGCCTTTACTAGAGCTGCAATAACAAAGTCTTCACACAGTGCCACCAATGTGGAGACCTCTATAGTATCAGACGCACATCATCAGCTTGACTAACATCATATTCAAAAAAGCAGACACAAAAAAAACCCTTAATTCCAACAAAATACAGAGGAGCTCTGGCACAGAGTAGTGAAATTAATTTCATTTGTTCTCTGTAATGATCATTACAGTAACATTTTATTTAAATATATTGTTTCTAGTTTCCAAGTACGCACGCATCCTCCCATCACCAAAAAGGAGTAATTCACAGAAGCACATCCTTAGATCAGACACAGGACCCAACACTTCCCCACTGCACACATGTTTAAATAAATCACATGTTGATAACTGCAAGTTGTACAAAGGTGTCAAAAAAACAGACTGAAACATCCGAAGGGTGTATTTGACTGAATCAGAGCATGGACAGAACTCAGTCCATGACTTGTCTTGCATTCTTCAGCACTGTATGTTACAAACAACAAAAGCTTCTTTCTATAAGAGACCAAGGGATGAAATATCTATGTTACTTTTTACCCAGCATTTACTGGAATTACATCCAACATCTGCAAGACAATTGTGCCAACGGCCTATGAGCCTGGGATGGCAATCACCACAGGCTCTCTATGGCTAATGCAAAGAGAAGAACGCCTCTGAAAAAGCTCCTCACGGGGATATAACCAGGTCACCGTCAGAGAGAATCTCACCAAGGCCTCAAGCCCAAACCCGGGGCAGCCTCGCTACCCCCACAGCGATGTTTTTAAAAGGCAGAACGGAGCGCGCACTGCTGTCAGAGGGCGCACGACGGCACAGGCCCAGCACGAGAGAAAACCAAGGGACCTGGGGAGACGTGAAGGTGCAGCACAGCACAACCCTTCTGCCAGCTGCTGGTGGCCCTGGCTGCTCCTGGGCTTCCAGGGCCGAGCTGTTCCTTCAGCCCAACTTCAGGAAACACCGCCACCAGGAGTTTAAGTCCCTGAAGCCAAAAGAGGTCTGTGCCGTGCAAACACTGCAGGTCTCAGTGCCTGCTCCATTAACGCACCCACACAACGCTCCTATGGAGATAAATACATCAGTTGGTGCATCTCTGGGAAGCATGTAACTACTGAGGTGATACGCATAAATATCATGCGTGCCTACATCTGGATTGCTCTTACTCTTAGATAGCCGTGCAAGTTTTTATGGTGAAGAGAAGAAATTAAACAGGACAGAAACAGACACATCACACCTGCACCAAACACTGCTACACAACATAGACACAGAAAGAATGAAATGGGAACTCTGTCAGTGACAGAAGACAGTACTAGAGGCAGCCCTCAGTGTGCCAGGTGGAAACCTCCCGAGCCCCAGGAGCGCCATGCTGCAGAGCGCAGCCCTCAGCTCCACCTGGAACCGCACTTCCCTGCCCACTGCAACTGCTGCCAACAAGTGAGAGAATGATTAATCAGAGACAAGATAAACAGAAGCAGTAACATGCAGATTTCAGAGCAAAACAGCATGACTTGGTAGCGTGACTCCAATTAATACAGAGTTAACTAGAATTGTATTGAAAATTAAAACCCAAGATTATTCACTGTCTTAATCAACATCTATAGCTGCAGTTTTTTTAAACAATTTGTTGAGATTAATGGAGCCTGTTGTCTAAAGTCTCTAGTGGAATTTTATATCTTCAGCTGAAATGAAGATCAAAGAGACCAATAAGTTATTTTTGGCATCGTAACAGTATTTTGTTATTGAATGCCACTACATTCATTAGCTATTTAAGATAAAAGTCCTTAAAAGGAGGCTTGTTTTTGAAAGGAAATTACGCTGTAATAAACCTGATGACAGCACACAGGGCTATTTTACTTGGCTTTAGAGTCACACTGAAGCTATCAACACCCTACAGCTACTTAGAATGCATGAGGAGAGTAGTCTGCAATGCATAAGAGCATTAGTTTACTTATTACAGTAAATAGCCATAAATAAGCGTGTCTTTGTCCGGTATCCAAGGAAGTCTTAACATGTGGGGAGAAAAAAATAATCTTACAGTTGCTCTGAGTTTGCCTTAAAAGCAAGTACCAGCTGCATTGTGTCCTGTTTTCAAACCGTGTTAAGATGAGCTCACTACAATTCTACAGACCAAACAGAACTGAAGTTACAGAGAACATGCTGTGAATACAACGGACTGCAGTGTTTGTTATGTTTACCTGACAGTGACAATGATGCATCATTAAAAAAGTAAACGATGGTCACAAAAGTTGTAATGACAAAAAGGACATCACACTGCAACAGCCTGGAGCAGCACTGTGAGGAACACAAAGCCTGTCAGACCCGCAGCAATAAGGCAGAAAGCTGTGAGTCATAGGGAAGTAGGACCTTACTTTCTTTTGCAGTACAACTTGTGGGCTCTAAAAGCACTACCCAAGGTTCTCCAACTACATGGCTAAGATGCTGTTATTCTGGAGGATGAACCCTACCACACCTTTGCCAATCAATTAAAAGCAGTCATGGACAAACAAAATGCGATTTCTGCTTGAAATGCTCTGCACGCAGACACAAACTCAGTTGCCTGATGTATGAAGCAGCACAACTCACTCCAACAGGTTCAAAACTGGGCCCAGGAGAGCTACCTATAGCCATGCTGCTCCGTGAAACTGGAGACACGCTGGTGCAGACCAAATGCTGAGAAGCAAGCTGCCATATTCCTAAGCAGAGCAGGGAGACAAAAATAACAGAATAGCAGCTTGTTGCCATTGTGTGCTGAAGTACAGTTCTACGCTAACCAAAGAAATCAGTTGTAATTGAAAATTTCCTGCTTTTGTCATTTTAGAATTGTACTATAAGTCCATTTGCTCTGGCTCTTCTTCACCTTTCACTTCACAACAGAAATTACACAGACACACGTTTTAATTTCCCTGATAAGGGTGTTACCCATAGCTCCTGATCCAGAATTCCATAGTGCTCATGTTCTACAATTTATCTTACAGGACGTTCTGAAGGAAGCTCCATTTCCAAAGTGATGAAAATTTGAATTATTAAGAACCTCCGTGGACTGTGGGCAGAAGCAGGGAATGAACACACAACTTCTGCCTCCCCAAACTCTATGCTTTAAGATGAATCACTTCCGATTTCAGAGCTTATTGATTTTATATCCACACCTGGATGGGATATTTACAGTGTACTTCTGTATCATTGAACAAGTCTTTATATCCAAATTTTCTTTGGCTGAATCATTCCTGTACAACAGTGTTCAGCTGCCCTCACCATTTCATACCTACTCCGGAGGAAAAGAAAACAACACAGATGCATCCATCCCTCCACTCCAGTTAGGAAAGCCAGGATTGCACAGGAAGAGAGAGAACAACTTTGGTTTGAAGCTTCCCAGGATACTTGACTATGAAAAAGACGGCACTGTTTCTGTGACTATAAAGCAAAGAAACAAACAGGATTATGGCAGAAATTTCTGATCCTTTAGAAGTTTCGGGAACCAAGGCTTGTCCATCTTCCATTTGTGAGCTGTTTGGTCCTGAAGGGACTTTGAAGAAAACTGAGGCAAAGGAAAAGCACTGGGAGCCCAAACCCCTCCCTCCTCCAGTATTTTTAAATACAGAAGTAACACTGCACTCTCTAGCAGCATCCCAAATTCGCTTTTCAGTTTTAATGCTCGTAATTTAAAAAAATTATTTCTAGATCATTATCACCATCATCACGTATTCAGTAACAAAGCAGGACAGAGCAGACAACATGAAGACCACAAATCATTTTGCCTACCTTCAATCTGAAGCAAAACCAAGCATTAGAGCAGCAAAGGGAGCAGTAAATACACAGCATCTGCTGAGCTCCTGTCCCTACCACCTGCGTCTCTGTAGCAGACTAATTCTTGTAGTGTGTGCTAGGTTTTAAGCTACAGAAATAACAACTAAGTGCATCTGCAGGTGATTTAACAGGCAATTAAGCTTCATGACAACGAGCAGAATCAGTCCTCATAAGAAACTAAAATTACACTGAACAAAGCAAACAACTTCCAAAAGCCACAGAGACTTTGGCCATCGCTTTCTACCCTCAATCTCTGGATCACATCAATGTACTACAGGTCACACAGTAAGCAGATCTTGTGGCCACGCATGTCTTATGGGAACTTCAAAATGAAAAATCCCCAAAGATTTCCCTGTTAGTAAGGTAACAGATAGGAAAGCGTAAGGAGGTGTGACCGGGCTGCTGAGAGCAGCACTGCTGGGACGCTGCATTCATCCACCTACAGCCAGACACCTCCGAGCAGCACCCCCAGCTTGCCGAGTGACTCACAGAACTGCCTTTTCACACTGAGGGCAGGCAATGTTTTCCCAAATAAGTAAGTGAGGCAGGAGCCCAGACCCTGCTTTCAGGACCAGTGTGTTCCAAGATTCATCTAAATACTCTGATGTTCAATTTGAAAACATTTCCCTGAATGGAGCTTGTTCACTTTAAAAAGCCATGGTTGACTGATCATCACATTTCTTCAAATGCAGTGGAACAAAGAGAGATGCCACAAAAACTTAGATTACAAAGCCTATAATGCCTGTCCTGTGCAAGTATTTGAAATCATGCCGTGAAGCCTCTCCTCCTTTCTCCCAATAAACACCACTCCCCCAGGACTTTTTAGTGATTTTTTTTTTAGCAGCTTTTTAGTGATGTCCCAAACTTAACGTTAACTTATTGGTTTAACAGCATCATAAAAAGCATTAAAATAACTGCACATTGGCAATGGCAAGACATACTAAAACACAGGAGGGAAAAGAAAGCACTGTAGGCAGCTTTTTCTATTACTGAATTTAAATTATCACCATCATTTCAGTTTGTTTTTGGTTTTTTTTAGTTTATTTTATAGATCCTTCGCTTCAATGCTGATGAACAGTCTCTTCTACAGTCTCTTCTTTAAGCTGACTCAAGTAACTTCTAACTACAACTCCAAGTGCATTATTACAGTCAAAAAGTAACACAAGAGATTGCCTTTTTCTGACAACACACAAGTGAGCATTTGTCTTCACTGTGTCAAAATGGCTTCAACTTTTAGTAACAGCTAATGTCTTGAGACACACTTCTCATTCCAGCAGCCCCTCTGGTGAGCACACATAAAATACTGCAAGGCCTTTCTCTTCAGCTCACTTGTAGAAAAGCATCAGCCTGTTGGAATACAGTGAAATATATACAGCAGCTCCACATTTTGCAAATTCATAATTTGGAAAACAGATTTATATTAAAAAGAGCCTTTAGATGAAGAGCACGACTATTGGTGTGCGCATTCTATGTTCTGCAATAGCAATAAGGTAGAATTCTGAACAGCTAGAACTTCTGAAACATTAAAGGTATCTGTTTCCCATAGTGAGGAACCAGTAAGTCCACAGTCTGCCAGATTCTCTTGTCAAAAAGCTCTCACCTGGAGAAGCCAACACTGGTTTGCAAGATATTTGAAACGAGGCTTTAATGAGAAGTAAAACAGCTATCAGTAGCAGTTTTATGTATATTAGCTGCACTTTCCCAGCAATGCTGTAACAACACAGCGAGTTGGGGTTAGTGCTAGCACTGTAACAGAAGTCACCCTTGGGACATCTCCCCAGGGTCTGCAATTAGACTTGGCACCTCCTGAATCAACACAACAGGTAAGAGAAGAAAGGTGTTGTTGTTTTTTTTAAAAAAACAAACAAACAAAAAACAAAAACCAACCACATCAGATCAGTTCTGCGAATGCCAGCCATGGTGTTTACTATTAAAATAGATCAGAGGGATCCAGTAGGTCAGCTTATAGTCATTTCTATTTATCTTCAGACACACATCAAGCTCTTCACACACCACTAACGCACTGCTACTATTTTGTTAGTGTGGGAAACATTCTCGTGTAAGTGCTCCATGTGAGGTGTGCCACTAAGTGACACCGCATGCTGCCAGGGCGCAGGCAGGATCACTGCACTCTCTGAAGGCTGTCCACTACTTCTGATGGACAACAGCTCTCCTCCTGGAGACTGGGATCCAAGCTACAACTCACACCACAGGCTCTCCTCAGCACATACACCACCAGGCCACCTCTGAGCTGAGAGTCAAGTCCATTGTGGGGCCGAGCAACCCTGATGCAGACCCAGAACAGAGCTCTGGAACAGAAGAAAGCTGAAGAGAACTGTCTGCTCTCCCACACACAGTGGGTTCTGCCTGACAAATGCTCTCCTCGCTTATCACTCCGTAACAGATTTCACTGGGAAGATCAGTTAAACGAAGAGGAGAGCAACACAGTTATTCACTTCAGCCTCCTTCCATCTGAGCTGATTTAAACTTCCAGAGCTCCACACCCACAGCAGCCTGTGGGCAGAGGCAATCCTGCACCTCCCCCCCGCTCACAACAAGTCAGTCAGAAAGCCGGGCCGGGTCTGAGCTCCCCCACGGCAGCAGCTGCTGACACACCTGGCTGCAGAGCAGCAGCCACGATAAGCACACAGCTCCCTCACGGCCACTTGCACAACAAGCACACTGCTCTGCTGCTCAGCAAGAACTGCCCAGAACAGAGCTCAACTCCAGACAGCTCCATTTCAGTAACACAGCATTTGATCCAACTTGCAAATAATTTGATGTCAGAATATTGCATCCAATTACAATTTACATCTGCAGTACAGGACTTCTCAGGTCCAGCACAAGAACATTTTCAAATAAAATCTCAAATCTGAGTGTACCAGCTAAAAAATCAGCGCAGAACCCTGTAGCTGTTAATACAGCGCTGGGTGGCTACCTGGGGGATCAGGGAGGGCTCTGGGGACTGCATTTGGAAACATTCAAAGAATGCAGAAAAGAGCCACAAGTCACCTCGGCTGGAACTTCATGTTAGAAGCACTTTTTTTTTTTTTTTTTTAATATAAATATTTGAAGTTAGCACTTGCTATTTTGCACAAAGCTCTAAATTTGTATGTTAAATTTATATTCTTCAAGTAAAATGGACTGTGACCACAACTCACCTGCCTAGCACATGCTCAGAACCAGATCTTCCCATTTAGGACTTGTTTCTGCATTTCAGTGGCTATGTGACACAACAGCAACACAAATTCAGATGTGACAGTGCTCAGATGTTTGTGCAGGGGTGCATTTTGAGGGAGGAGGAGGCAGAAGGTCTACACGTGCTGTGGCAAGGTACAAGGAGCATTTCAGGTAGCTTTTTTCTTTTATCACTTGCTATCTTTACAGTAAGGCTGTGCAAAGTGAACTAAGTTCAGATTAACAACTGAGTATTCATTTGGGGGCCCATTTAACCAATAACATACTCTCTTACAGGTATGTATTATGATCTACCTATTCACATTCTAGTTTGCTCTCTGGCATTCTGATGCTTTCGCTTAGTTGCACAGCCACCAGAAAGAACATGTGCAAAGCTGTGTGCCACACTTGCAACATGCAGCATTCCAGGGAGTCACCAGCCGCCTTCTGCTCTGCTCAATTGCTCTGGGTTATATGGCTTCAAACAGTAACAGCCAGAAAAGAACAATACTTCAGCAGCTCACAGAAAAACGTTTCCTGAGGTCCCTTCTCAATGATAGAGATGCACACCCAGGAGCTTCAGCGTGAGAACTGGAAAAAACACTTCCTCATCCCACGCAGGCTATCAGACATGTTCCTCACAGCACCCAGAAGAGTAAATCTCTGACTAAAGCTGCAGATCAAATCACGGTTTTTCCTTTCTCTCTCGAAGATTGAGCTGGTACACCTGTCAAGCTACCAGTATAAGCCTAGAAAACACCTTTCACTGAATATACTTTCCAAAGTCATAAAATCTTAGAACTTATATAGACCATCATATGCTAAAGAATGACTTGTTAAGGACATAATGTGACTGCAACAACTGCTGAATTCTACTCAGACACAAGGAGAAGAGAATCTGTATGTGGTGATAAAACAAGGATCCTAACGGCTGGAGAGTCAAACCCTCCCAAGGGGCCAGACATAACAGCGGGCAGCTGAACTCTGGGTCCCTCTGTAGGATGAGACATCCCCAGCGCAGCATTAATTTGTGTGCAGGCTCTGACAGAAGCAGAAAATGGACAAGGCTGTTCAGAGCTCTCACACCACGCACTCAAGATTCATCCAACTAATTTATTGAAACCAACATCTCAAAATAATTTCGTTAATAAATTGAAATGTAAGTGAATTTGTCTAGCACACCAAGAAGCGAGCACAAGACGCAGCAGAGGAGCCCAACTGGCCAGCACTCAGTGGGTCGCTGAGCTCTCCACACACTGCTCAGTCAACTGAGGTTGTGGACAGTGTGTTCCTGAGCCCCTGCAGCTGGTACACCCCAGAGGAGCAGTTGCTGAAGCGAACTATTTCAGCATTCAATGACTTAGTACCTACAGGCACATCCTGCATTATACAAGAAATGAGAGATGAAGTTTATTATTACACTGTTACACTCTTCATTTGCTTCAAGGTACTGTCATCCCAGGAGCTGACACTGCTACTCATTGTCACTGAAAGAGTATCTTTTACTACCTGTAGGTGCACAGAGGCATTTGGCCAAATTGTAACAAGAGCAGCTTCAGAAGATCAGTAGCTAATTCAAATTTACATAGATTTTAGCTAAGAAAATGTTTATAGCTGACGTATAATACAATTACAACACAGAAACAAAAGCAAGACAATGTTCTTCATCTGATCTCAAAAAATATCTAATAAGAGGTAGACCCAACAGCTCAGTGAGACAAACCTCTCTTGCATACAATGTTGGAAGCAGAAATAGGTATAAAGCTGTTAACCTCAGACAACTGGCTCTTCAAGGCAAAAACCAACATGACGATGTTCTCCTGAGTACCTGCCAAGTATGACTCCAGCAAGGAGGAATCCTCATGGATGAATGGGAATGAGACAATGAGACCAAAACACAACCAGAAGGCCAAGTAAACAGAAGATCCTCAAACACTGGTTGAATCACCCAGCTACAGCGTGACATAGCCAAGCAAATAATAACAAAACCCATCAGGATCTCACTCTCCCAGCACAGCTCAGTCCTAACCCAGGCCTGGATGACCTGCAGCCACAGCCACTATTTGGGCCCAGGCAGCTCCCACCCCATGCTGTGAGCCCAGCTGCTGTACTGACAGCCACTGGGCGCCTGCAGGCCGGGAATCCCTGACACAGAGCTGGCAGAGCCCAGGCACAGGCTTTTTGGACTACATAGGAAAATGCCTGCTGTTTCTGAAGTAACAGTGGAATTGAACAGCTTCAAAGTTAACACAGTGAGAGAAAAACCCATAGGAAGAGGCTGGCTGCATTAGCACTTGTCTTCAGAGCGGGACCACTAGCAGACCAAGAGGCCGGGCTGGGCCCGCTCTGACTGCACACTGCTCCTCAGACTGCAATACTGCAGCAACACTCCCACTCTAATCATGCAAGACGCTTTATGAAGGCTTATCTCTACGCTGTATTTGTGACAATGCAAGTTTTCTCAGCATTTATTAAGTCTGTAAGCAAATGGTAAGAAAATAAGCAACATTTTACACATGTGCACTCAAATCAAACCAGCAGAAAAAAAAACAAACCTAGACTGAGCAAAGGCAGCAAGCCAAGTTCCTGCTGACCTGGAAGTGCAACCCTTTCTCCAGCACCCTCATTTTCCCAGTACTGAAGTTTGTGAAGAACTTTAACATTTGCATCCACCCATTATTACATCCCATTACTTGCAGAATCACAGCACCATTTCCTCTGTGCTGCTCAACAACACTTAAAAAGTAATGCTGGCTGACTCATTCCTCCCTTCAACCCTAACCTCAAATCACACCAATAAAAGAGTAGGTGTAGGCACACTTTGTCCCTAAGCCCCCTACTACGACCATTTTTCAGTACAAATCCTCTATAAACCAAAGCAGAAGAAATAAAATGCAAGATTAGACAGAGCAGTGTGGCGATGGAACGTGCCATACTGTAAAGCCTTCTCCAAGCAACTGTGGCAAGACTGTGTCTCTTCAGCTGCGCACTGCTTCTGAATAATTCAGATGTAGTTCCCATGCCAAGGAGGACATTACGAGGCTGATCTGGAACGAGGTCTGCCAAATAATCTTAATTGTCACCATGGGAGGAAGGAAATTAACAGACTTTGCTGATTTACCAGCACAAGACATCCTCAGGTGCTGCCATGGGGTGGCTCGCCCTCACTCTGTGCTGCTGCTGCCACCAGCAGCCCTAAGGCACACAGCAAGCACACAGTACCACATAGGTTTTGTGACGCTACTTTGAGGCTCAGAACAGTAACTGCCAGGGACAGCTAACTGCAAAAGACCTGGACTGAATGCAGCAATACTAATACATTAATTGCATGGTTATGGTACAACAGTAACCACCCGTGCAAAGACACAGTTATTCAAAAGGTAAATAGACTCCAAAGACTCCATAGGAGAGTTTTTTGGACATGTTTACAAATAAGGACTGTTGTCTAGATCCAACCTATCTTGCTTTGACATCAGAAGTCCATAGTATACCTGGAAAAAAAATCCTGCTGCGTTATCTGTTCTAGGTTAAAGTTTCAAAATGATTAAAGTTCAAATCACTTCAGTAATGCTACCTGCAGCTTCGGAAAAATATCTAAAGCCAACATGCAGCTTCTTGGTTTACACTCTTTTCCTTCTGATAGCAATATTTTCTTCACCCCAATTTCTAGATTTGAGGACAGAAAGCAATATTCAAATACAACCAGCGTCACTCCTTGGAAGTTCATCTGCATGGATAATTCAAAAGAACGAACTCTCATAATTTCAGAAATCACAGCATGTTCAAATACTGAATTAGAATGCAAACAGCTCACTAAGAACAGCAGTAGCATTCATTTGCTTATAATATGCTCTATGCAAGATTTCCACTTTGTCTGCTTCAGACAGCCTTCTGCTTTTCTTCTGATAGGAAAAGGAGAACCAAGGAAGGCTCTCAGGCCACGTGCACCAGGGATCTCCACACAACATGTAACGTGGCTCCAGGCCACATCCTGCTACTGCTGCCACTGCCAGCATCCAGCAAAGAGAGTGGAACACTGTTATGCATCACATGCAATATAAACAAAAGACTTGGGAGCAAAAGCCACCTCTGCAACTTCAGTGCATTTGTTATTTTGGAGTACATACTCTGTATTGAGAGATGTATTCTGAATCATCACATTATGAAGTCAATAGGAAGTAGCACAAAGTTTTACAGTACTGTTTTGATGGTGGTGTTCTGTATACAACTTCTCAAAATGGCATTTCAAAGCATTAAGAATTTCCAAAGTGAAAACCAGATCTCATTCTCCAGCTTTACAGAAGTGAACACCCTGGAACAAAATGTAACACTAAGATGGTTAAAAAACAACAAAGCAGAGAAAAATGCAATACTATGCTTTGATGACATGGGTCTAGGACCAACAAAACACTCTCACGCTTCCTAAAACTGATCTCATGCTAACAGCTTGCCCATTAAAAAAATAAGAGCTAGAACTCAAACACAGTTCAAGGCAACTCCAATAAAGATCCAGCAGATACTCTTTTCTCAACTGCACGCTGCTGAGGAGAGCATGTAGCAGCTCTTGGGAAGCAGCAAACACCCAAGGGGGAATGACACTCTCTTCCTATTACTTAATATAGGCATCCCCATCCACCAAAGAAGTCCACCGAACTTCTGTTCCTTATATAGCAGCTCCAAGGTAAGTAGGTGCCCAAGTCACAAGCAGAATGTAAGAATCAGAGCAAACAAAACGGCTCACAAAAATGCATTCAAATGCTCTTTCCCTGCATGTGTAAAAACCAGCAGGTCTACAGAGTTCTCCTTAAATTGTTTAAACGACATGCTGAAATTCTGGCACCAGCACAAGATTCTGCAAGCTAAACAATACTGTTATATAATATTTACAGCGTGTTTCCTACAGGTTTCCTCAAACCGCCTTTAGTCTAATACTTGCACCTCCTAGTAAGCCCGTTTCGCTCTCCCTCCAGAATAACAACCCGTCACTACCTGAGGCTGCAGGCAATGGCCGACCCCACTCCCACACAGCCCAGCTGCCCGCCTTCCAGAACTGCACAAGCTGTCACGGGGGCCCTGCCAGCACCACGCTCAGCACAACGCTGACACTAACAGCAATCTCATCTGACAGACACAGGAAAACGATGCGCACTCAACTCACATCCCTGGACTTCCACCTTAAGGCTTACACACGTGGGTACAAAGTGACGAGACAGCACAGTCCTGGGAAACTGTTTCAAGGGGCTGATAGAATTTCTGAGCACGATGTGCATGGTGAATTCAAGCGCAAGCCATGTTTTGACGCACATTTCTTCATGAGCTCCATAACATGAGCAACTACTCCAATGACACATCTAGAGGCACACACAAACCTCACTGCTGTTTTACCAGCACTTCGGAACAACAAGCATTAGTTTATTTACATGAAGCTTTTGTAGGCACCGAGCTAGTGCAAGCAAACCAAGTATCGCCCATGCTTTCGATTCAAACACTGAAGAGTACACGATGAAAAGCAGCACAGCAAATGAGGATGACATTACATTTGCCCAGGTTGGGCACTTAGCCACACAAATCAGCAGTACAGGCACACCAATTTGCTGTGCTCACAGTACACCCAGCTGCTTTGCCCATGCTCCAGCTCACGTGGCAATACTGCTGCTGTGGCTGACAGCACACACAGGTGAGAGCTGTGAGACGCAGGGCTCGCTGGCTCAGGCTGCCCACAGCCCTGCTGCAGCCTCACACGCACTGCTCGGCTTAGGCTCAGCACGGCACTCACACCTGCACACTGAACTTCTGCCTTAAAAGACAATAAGGGGCCTAAAGAGCTGACAAATGCCACATGAAAATAGCAGATTAGAACTTCTCCGGTAAGCACATACAGCTTTAAGCTACTTCTTCCTGAGGTGCTTATGGTTCTACTTCACAGCATCCCCTCCTCCTGACCAGCACCCAGGGAAGCCCTGTGCCGTGCCAGCCTGCTGCACCTCCATTGGGCTAGGAGCCTCTCTCTCCTGTCTATGTCACTGTTATCAGCGTGCTTTCAGTACTCCAAAATACTCAAGTCTTCAACATAACCCAGCCTCTCCCTCACTACTACATATAACATTTTTATTCCTAAACTCACGCATTAGTCAGGTTTTCCTATTTGACTGCATGTTGTAGTAAAAATTATCCAGTTCCCTACAAAGTCCCCAAACCCACATCCTGGAAGCTGCTCGTGAGCTCTTTTCTTCAGTGCAAGCATCTGAGAAACAGGAGGGGACAGGCCAAAATGAGGTGCATGGCTTTCTTTGGTTTGCTTCTTTTTTTTTTTTTTTGGTTTTGTTGTTTCACATAAAGCTTCTGCCTTATGCAGTTCTTTTAGACAGGTTCAGCCTTGTTTGGAAGGAGCTGTAGGACCTATCTTAGCACCCCAGATGCTTTTTGTGCCCTTATAGCTATGACACAGTGCTATCAGCATTTACTGCCGTCCTTGGAGGGAAGGGAACAACACAGAATCCCCCCACGCCCCAAGCCACGTATCTACCTACACCCTTGACCTTTGCTGCTAGGAGAACCAGATCCAGGTAAATTCAGTGACAGTTTTAAACAGACATATTACATCTACAGCAACATCATCCAGGTCCAGCACAGCTTTCTGTGCTTTTGGCTCTTTGGAACACCACTGCCTGCTGACAATGCCAGCAGAGGACACAAGACACATGCCTGAATCCGACAGTGCAAAGCAACTCAGACACACTGGACACCTGCTTTACAGTGCTGCTTCCCATGCCTCAAAGCTGAGAGTGCCAGCACAAAGCAGAGGAGTATGAATAACACAAACATTATCAACAGAACAAGAGGTCTGAACACTGTAGTAAGAAAAAGCATTAAAGACATGTCAGAATAAGATGTGCACAGCAGTGCCATTAACTCAGTGAAACAAAGCGGCCACATGTTGAACACAGCCAGTATTTCTGCACCAACGAATGCTCACAAATACTGCGCACGCTCTGTAAGAGAACTGTCTTGATATGAAATCCATGCAGTGGTGGATTACTGCTCAGTTATCACCTTACACAGACTGCATGAGCTGAGAAAATATTGTTTCTCAATAAAAATAAAAACAAGTGAAAGGAAATGCCTCAAACATTTATCTAAAGCTTCAGGCAGCTCAGTAGCAAGTTAAGTTACATGCTGTCTGCCACATGTTTACATAAACTGCCCAACTAGCTAAGAACTGCCGGGCAGTTTTTTCAGACAGCTGATCAATAGAACTGGGTGCTCAGAGCCAACGGACACGCAAGTGACATCCTTGCCCTGGAAACATGAATTCCACTGTCTGCTCCCAGCAGTGTATGTGAACAAGTCAGGCCCGGACCTTTTGAAAATGCGACTGCTCAGTAACATGGGAGCATCCAACAGACTCAAAATTTAAAGTGATCAACAGAAAAAAATAAGGGAAGGCATTCAAGGAAAAGCAGCAAGCCCAGATTATTTGTAACATTTGCATGGAACCAAGTACAGAGGGGAAAAAGGATACTTTTAACACCAGTGTAAGGCTTTGCAATACAACTACATATCTTCCTTTATCCAGTGCATGCGAGGACTAACCAACACAAATTCTGGAACCCATAGTGCAAATACGTAATTTAAAATATGCACTTTAGCAACAGCCTCATTTTCTGGGTTACAGAGCTCTCTGTCCATCAGTGCCACACGGTGCACTAGGACATGGGACAGAAGCCCACCAGCAGCTGCTGGCGAAGAAGGCACACGGCAGCGACGCAGTGCGCAGCCGAGCAGTAATGCAGAGCTCCACCATGCCCCACTGGCAGCCAGGCAGGCACCCTGCAAACACCCAAGGGTTGTCTGTGCTTTCCTAAGAGCACAGCATTTCAGAAAAAACAAAACAACAACAACAAAAATTAACAAGTAGGGGTATATCTTAAGGACATATCTTAAAGACTTTACCCCACCCTGAACAAAGGAAATAGCTAAAACAGGACCAGCATCACATAAACGCGCACCACAAACCTGACAGCCCAGTACACACAGAAGTCTACACTGGGCATCCAACACTGAGTGTGAAAGTGATTCAGGTGAAACTCTCCTACTGCAACAGTCATTGCCTTGAACACTTGGGTGCAGTTATTACCTTGTGGCTTCTGATGAAGCTAAGCCCCTTTTTCCACTTTGTCTCCTCAACGTGGAGAAAAGGTTTATAGATTTACAAGAAAGAAGGGAGTCTAAAAGCAATCCTCAACAACCAAGTAAATAAATGACAAGCTGGAAGGTGTTAGAGTCCAAAAACTAACTTTAAAAATGTTTGATTTAGTGTGTTTGGAACGTGCTACCCGTAAGTCTTGTGAAGGAGATCGTGGAGGCTCTAACACAGAGAGTGACCACAGAATTCGGAACTGCACAATTCTGCAATGTCACTTTACAAATTATTATAAACCCAGCAGTAAAGGTAACAGAGTGGCTGGCAAGAAAATAGGGAGCCTGGGGCTGTAAGAGTTTCTTTTCCAAAGCAACCAACAACTTTGAATATTTGTTCTGACACTTCTTACAGGAGGGCAGTATTCAGGAGGCAGGAGGTCAGCATTTCCCGTGGGAGGCAGCAGAAGGACCCGGAGGCACAAGTTGGGCGCACCAACACGACCCACTCACATCAGTACTGATTTCTAAACCGAGTCCTTCCCACCCCTCCTGTCACCACACACCTTGGCCAGCTGAACCCTGGGACGAGGCCTGATGTTTTCTAAGCGAGAAGGATTGGAAAGGGCACTACACCCTGCACTGCAAATCCACACTTAACAAACACGTCAGTATACTGCTGCTGGGGAGGAGGGAGAAATGGGTCACAGCCAAAGGATGGATTCCGAGAGCATGAACTTTAAAAATAAAAAGTAAAACCACAGAAATTATCAATGGATTTTAACCAGGGATTCACCCATACCAGAAGTCATCCACAAGTTTAAATAAAGGAGCGAGGAGGGGCTTTGGACAGAAGATTCGTTTTTGCCTGCTGTCGATCTCTGTGGTCTCAACGACACCAAGGGATGAGACCTAAGCTAACAGAGAAACAATATGGACAAAATCCTCAGATCAGCACTCGCATTCCACAGTCAGAGATCCATGAAAACCATTAATAATCCCATACCGAAATCCATAATGCTGTATACACACACGGGTTCCTTGCTCAGAACGGCAGGCAGCATAGGAACGCACCTTTTCTGTCACCTCTCTCAGAAAACGCACCGCCCCCACCGTCGCTCCCTACGAACGCCCTCCTTTATCACCAGCAGACCTTTAGGTCCCAGCTGCCGCCCCGCGCGCGTTCGGCGCACAGCGTGCCCGGGGCACAGCTCACCGCCCTCCCGCCTGCGGCCGGCTCCGTGCCACATCCCCGCACCGTGCGGAGCCGCACCGCCGGCCGAGCAAAAAGCGAGACCGGGGACCCGCGCAGACAGAACGCGCAGGCACGGCCACGCCGAGACTCTGCGGCGGCGCGCGATCTCCAAGCGCTCCGCGGGCGATCCGTGTGTAGCACGCACCACGTGCACACGCAGTGACAGCGAGACGAGCGTGCGAGAAGATCCCGTCCCCGCACCTAGGCGTGCCCGCCCCATTAGCATGCACACGGACACCTCTCGGCCGCCGGCGGAACGCGCCGCTTCGGCCTCGAGCGAACGCCTCCTTCCTTCCTCCCCCTCCTCGGTTCCAGCGCCCGTACCGGAGCCGCCCCTCCGGCCCGCCGCTCGGCCCGGGCCTCGTACCCGCAGGGACGCGGAGCGCTGCCCTCCACCGCGGCCCGGCCCCGCCCGGCCGCCCCGCACCGCCCCCGGGCCCGGGCCGCGCCCCGCCGCCCGCCTCAGGTGTCGCGGCCCGGCGCCCCCCGCTTCCTCGTCCTCGTCCTCCCCGAGGCCCCGGCCGCCGCAGGCCCCGTTCCCCGCCGCCCGCCCGGCGCTCACCCCACGACTCCTTGGCTGTAGTTCCTCTTCTTCCAGGGGGTGCCGGTGTAGAGCGGCTCGGCCGGCCCGGCCTGGGCCCTGGCGGCCGGCCCGTCTCCCAGGGCGGGAGCCCGGCCCTGCCCGGGGGGCCCCAGCAGGAGGCTGTAGTTGAGCCCGAAGGTGCTGGCCTTGTTATCGCGCTTCCTCTTGTTGCTGGCGGCCGCGGCGGCCGCGGCGGCGGCGGCGGGCGGCACCCCCCGCGCGGGCCGGGCCCAAGCGGCGGCCCCCGGGGGCGGCGAGGCCTGGCGGTGGCCGCGGTTGTGCTGGTTGTTGGCGCTCTCGAGCGGCAGGAAGTCGGGCTGGGGGTCGGCGCAGGGGGCGCGGTACATGCCGGGCGGGGAGGCCGGGCCGGCCCCGGCGGGGGCGCTCTGCTGCTGCTGCTGCTGCTGCTCCTGCTGCTGCTGCTGCTGGAAGTAGAGGTTGCGGACCCCCTGCGTGGTCTCCCAGATCTGCATCCACAGGCGGTTCGAGGGGCCGAGCTGCTCTGGCTGGAACCAGGCGATCCGGGGATCCATCAAACGGGGACCCACCCCGGCCGCCTCCGCTCCCCGCGCCGGCCGCCGCCGCCGAGACCCTGTCAGCGGGTCCCAGCGTTAATGGCGGCTCCTATGGAAGGGCAGCTCCGCGCCTGCCTGTTCGCCGCCGTCGCTCCACAGCCCCCGCCCCTCCTGGCGAGCACGGCGAGGCGGGGCCCGGCCGGGCCGCCGGCACACGGGCCGCGCGCAATAAAGGGGGGCGGCGGCGGCGGCTAGGCCGGCCCGGAGCTGTCAGCGCCGGTGCGCCGCGCGGCTCTGCTCCTCTTGGCCGCCGTCGGAGCCCTCCGAGGCGAGGCGGCCCCCGCGGCTTCTCTCGGGGCGCGGTCCCCGCTCGCTCGGCCCCGGCCCCGCGCTGAGGGGCGCCGGCTCCCGGCGGGCAGCAGGTGCGCGGGGCCGCCCTGCACGGGGTGCGGCGCCCGCAGGCAGAGGCGCGGAGCGGCGGTCGCTCCGGTTCCCCTCGCGCGAGGCACGGCGTGCCGGCGTCGGTAACCGCCGCGCCGCCGCGTCCCCCTTCTCGTAACGCGCCCTGCAGCTGCGTGAGGGCTGAGGGGATTTGCCCGGCCCCCCGTGCGGCGCCGAAGGAGAGAAACGGAGCGCCTGGCTGCCATGCTTGTACGGTCACCGCTGCCGCAGATGGAAAAGCACATCGCACGCGGCGCAGCAAACAGCAAAATGGAGTAGCACAGCTTCTAATCGGGCTCAGTTTTATTTTTGCAGTGCTTTCATAGCACAGCCTTAAAACATCTTTCGCATGATATCAGCTACAAAGGTTCCAGCACGGTGCAGGACAAGATTCCTCCTCAGGAAGCAGGAGCTCAGATAGGGTTTGGAACTAGAAAGGTGTGCTTCAGTTCCAAGCATTCTGTGAGGTCGAAAGTTTACAACGTGTCCCGGCAGTGTTTGGTGATGACAGCCACAGACTGACGGTGCAGCTTCACCCCAAGTCCCACACGGCCCAGGGGAACACCGAGCCCTCTGCAGTGAGGCTCTGCCCTGGGCCGACTGATGTGCACGGCCCTAGAGAGACCAACCCCAGTGAGAATCGCAGGGCCGGATGCAGTTGATGAGGTGATAGATTTGACTAATTGCTTTAAAAATAACCTGAAATTACCACCAACACCAAGTGGGCAGTGGTGGGACTTGAGTACAGCTCAGGAATAAAGGAATAAATAATGGAGAAGAGCTACCCCCACTAGCTATTTTTCAAGGCACACATTTTTCGGTAATGCAAAGATTTATAAGCATACCAGAAAAGCTGTCCAGAAGATGATCAGCCCAAAGTCCCTCTTACAAAGATACAAATCAAAGGGTTTCAATTCATAAACTTCGTATTTAAACAGCGCAGGAAAAGGGAGCATCAGTAACAAAAACTCAAGTTACCATTAAGGAGATAACAGTCACAAAATATCTGGTCTTGGAAAACAGCGTGATACCACAGGCACATGAGATCAGGGTGCAAGCTTGAGTTTTAGGAAAGAGAGGCAAAAAGCTGCCAAGCTTGAATACAGTTGACATGACTTTTTTAGTCACGACTTTGAACTTTAGCTTTTCCTTACTAAAAAGGCAATTCCTCAGAAAAAAGGCTATTTAGAAACACCACACAGTTTCTAGCTATCAGCCATTCCACAGTTAGATTCTTGAAGTGCCCTTTACTCTCCATCAGCAGTGGGGGTGGGAAAAGACGAAGACCATTTCCCTTACAGGTAAAAAAAAAAAAAAATCACACCAGAAGAAAAAGGAAACAATCCCAGATGAGGCCTTTGTCACAAAAAGGAGCACAGAGCCTAGAGAACATACATCGAGTCCCAGCACAGCTTTAGAAGTGGTAGAGGCATTGACACGACCACTCAGGGCCTCTCCCAATGCTGGGGCTGCACCAGGACCCTCCTATGTGCCGACAGCCATGCAGCAGCCACAACACTTCCAACAGCACAGACTGTTGCAGCGATGCCTTATTTCAGCTCACTGCATTCTGATTTAAGTTCTTAATATAGCAGCAGTGTGAGGACACTGGGATTTGAAAGAAAAAAATGTTTCTCATGTTCTGTGTGCAAGTCTCAAGCTGTGTTTATGTGGTCACTAAATTATGTCTGACAGAACATTATGTCTGTGACTCTCACAGAAACAAGGAACTTAGGAAAATAATACCGAAACAAAATGAACTTAGAGTGATTTAAACACGTGTTATTCTTCCTAGAAGGTACAGAAGTTGAACAGTCTGAATTGATTTGGAGAACAGACAAGAACTCTGCAGCGCTCAGTAAGAGCTCCTCCACGCACAGCACTTCAGCCCTTTTGGAAAACTTCAAATTCCTTCCTCTGCTGCCACTGTCCGAGTTCTCAGTTTTTGCCAATTATCTTTGTGTTACGTATTTTAAGAGCACATCCAGTGAAACTATATATAGACTGTCTGCTCAATTCATCTGTGCCAAAAAAGAACCATTATGTTATTTTCAATTACAATTACCACTGCCTGAATTTGAATTTGCAACAGTAAATGTAAGGCTAGACAATTCTTTCCAGACCTCTGGGAATGCTTTTACTGAAAATTACTTATTAAGGAAACAGAACTTGAGTTTATAAGCATTTTTGGTTGGTTGTTCCATGTTACTATTCCATGAGATATGCGTTTCATTTATAATACTTAAGCTACAAACTGATTTTAAATTAATTTGTTCTCAGATTACAGTTCTCATTTTGTAACTTTACTGTGCTCTGATTTTTTTTCCCCACATTCAAAATACACATGTAGAACCAAGGCAAGTAGTACTGGCAAGAAGTATTCTTGTTCCTCTACAGAGAAGATCCTTAAAACGTATCACAAAAAATACCCTCAACATACAGCACAAACCTTGAGTAGTTAATAATTAACCATAACGTGGCATGTAACAGACATCTGAATGCTGTGTCACAACAAATACTTATTTAAATCTTTCCACTTGTTTATCTTCATAAGGAGTTAAAAACAAGCCATGTAGCAATGATAAATTCCTTATCTATGCAGCTGTGGAGTCAATGTTTGCAGGCTGCAGAGGCCAAAGCAGCAGCCACCACCATCCATCTCACCACTTCTGAGCAGGAAGGGGCCAACAGCCCCTCTTCCTTTACTGTACTTCATACCTCAGACTAGCAGTTTTTAAATTGCAGCATAGACAGACGCTCTAGGGACGAGGATAAGCAAACAAATTCGGTTTAAGATACCTGCTCTGATAACAGTCTTATCTGCGTGATTAAATGAACTGATGAAGATCCCTTACATCTCTTTAGCATCTGCTTGCTTAGACTGCACACTGACTAGACCAGGGCACTATTTCTCACCCTTGAAGTGCTCCAAGACCTTTGTCTTTCAATGCTGTCAACCTCTCTGTCTCACTTACTCTAAAACTACTCAAATAAATCAGTGCCAGAAGAGCCCATCAAGCGTTTAACTTGAGCCACATCATCTTTTTCTTCCACTGCCGTAATTTTCCTCAATTGTGTTAGAACAACTTTTATAGCCCAAACCCTACAGCTGAGCTTTTCTGTACCTATAAATCTCTTCTCTTATTAGGCCATGATCTGACACTTCTTTCAATCACAGACAATTTGCCTTTTCATTGTCTTCCATACTTGTCATATTATCTGCTATCTCACCCCTTACAGGTAGAACATAAAAAAATTACTCCCTCATATTCACTCATAAGCAATCCATTAGAAACCAAGAGCAAGTTACACTACACTAGGAGTTAGGCAGGTAATACAGTGAGATTTTCCTAATTCAACCGAGAAATGAAAGTGTGGACATCAAAATATGCAGGAAGATACTGGCTCCATTTTGCTATGTACCATGATCATGGCAATAGGCTGCTCGTGACCATACAACACCGGTTGCCAAGAAATCACTTACAGAAGTTTCCTTAAAATGAGCAATGAGCCAAGAAAACAACAACAAAGCCCTCCTAAGAGCTACAGCTTCCCCCTCTACCAAAGGGAACCTACCTGAGGAGCAGCAGACAGAAGAGCCAGCTTGCCCCTTTTTTCATACCCTCAGCCCAATAGCCCCACTGAAATGCTTCAATCTGCTCAGGTGAAACAAAGCCGACAAGGGACTATTTCAGCTTTTATACATCTGAGTTTTAGTACAAACTCACATGAAACTGTCTTCGTATGTCCTCAGTACCTGCATACCAAAGTATATCAAAAGAAGCAAATATTGCGTGCACTAAATCATACACATCTACAAACGATACAATCTATACTGTGAACTTACTTTATAGTGAATAAAAGGAAGATTTTCTAAAGACACCTAACTGATTAGTGCACAGCAAAAACAAACAAAAGAAAATAATTCCTACTGCAGGAATAGCTTCAGATGTAAATGACATTCTGTGCTTTCATTATCAGGAAAAAAATGGGGTATGACAGGTTATAATAAAAAATAGGCTTTCTGGCAGAGACCTTTATCTGCAACTTTCAGATTTGTATTTTAAGAGAAAACATTTTATTCTCATTAGTAACAACCCCTGCTCCACACACACGTAATTGTTCTAACAGTCTCCAGGAAGCAGGGTCCGACTGCCCTACTTGAGGCAAGATGTGAAGTCCTATACTTGGAACAGAGCAGTCCCAAAAACCAAGCATGCACCTGACTGAATGAGAGCAGCTCTGCAGAGAAGGACCTCAGGGTCACAGCGGACAAACTGATGATAAGTCAGCAGTGCAACCTCACAGCAAGTGAAGGCTAATGAATACTGCACAGTATTGACAGGAGCATGGCCAGCAGATGCAGAAAATGACTTCTCTCAGCACTCATGAAATCACACTGGCAGTACTGCGCACAGCTTTGGGCCCCTAGCACAAGACACACTGGGGCAGGCGAGGCTGCAAAGGCCACCAAGATGGCTGGAGACTGAGGGAGCCAGGTCTGCTCAGCCTGGAGAAAAGGGCAATACAATTCCTATTTTCAGCTACAAAATGGGGACTGAAGGGAACATGGAGCCAGACACCTCTTGGTGGCACCCAAAGGACAAGAGGCCCGCTTTGTGGCACAGGGAGTTCCTATTAGGTAAGTGGCAGAGGTGGGGGAGTGTTTTTAATTAGGACAGTCAAGCAAAGGAAAGGTCCCCCCACAGCTGTGAGATTTTCACCCCTGGAGATTTTCACCCCTTTGAGCACGACCTATCAGACCCTAGACAAAGCCTTGCCTCGAGCACAGGGATGGACCTGAGGACCCCCAGAGAGCCTTTCAATCACGATCAACCAGCAATTCAATGGAGCACCTTCAAAATGAAGGCATGAAAGTTTTTCTTTTAAAATGCTTCAAACTATTATTAATGCCCTTTATCGGGCTAAAATTATACTTATCCTCAGCATACAGCACATATTATTAACACTGAGATTAAAATCCACACTGCGCAGCCCTACCCCCTAATCCACCCAGCTGCTACATTCCAGCCCTGCCAACCCCCAGGACAACTTGTACAACGGCTCCACTTCCTCAGGACTTCTCCTGAACTTCTAAAGGCCAGGCCAACTGCCCTAGATACTCCCCAGTTGTCCACACACCCTCACTCGTTTCATTAGCAGGCATCACATCACACATTAATTGAACTTCTGAAAAGAAATAGCAACAATGTGACTTTCTGGCAGTGCAGCTGCTTAAAACTCATTTCTCACATCCTCTTGCTTGCACTTGGCCAAATATCGTGTGTCAGAATTCTGTAAAATCAATTTTCAAGTTATCCATCCAGCTCCAGAGCCTGCTTTCCAGCCTCACAGACTGAAGTCTAACAAGCTGAGCAAATTTTGTCTTTGCAGTTCCTTGCTTAACACCATGGGGAAAATTCTGTCAAAATCTAGATGGTTATGCTAATGGTGGAGGAGGGATAAAAAGTCCCTTTTCAAAAATCAGCACAACAAAATGCTTTTCTTAAAAAAGTAGATAGAAAAAGAAGTGTCTGAGGGTATCCTGTACACAGAAACAAAACCACAGCTTTTGATACATGGAAGTACATATAAAACCTTCATGAATCCATGACAGTTTTTGAAAATAGTTTCAGTATCGTACAGCTTAAAAATCTCTATCAGAAATATTTTAAAAGAGTTTCAGTAAATGCAAAATTACTCTAGATAATACTTCAGTATAAAAATATTTTATTAGGTTCATTACTTTGCTGAAATCAAATTCACCCAGATGCAGAATTACAAGGAAGAATGTAAACTGGGAGACTTGATTCTCAGAAATAGCCATCAAATCACAAAGATGGAGCAGCATCCTTTCAAGACTGATTTCTACAGTAAAAAGCCAAAATACCAAATTTGTCGTAAATGAATCTGAAACAGTTCCCTCCGTGACTCATGACATGAAACATTCCCTCCAAGCCTCAAGAAGTAACAGGTCCAAGTGCTGAAAGTAATCTACACACTTATCACACAGTTTCCTTGGGAAGCTTGCCATAAGTGCCTGTGCAAAGCTACAAACAGGTAAAGGCAAACAGCAAACACCAACATCCCATCACTGCTTAATTCCCTCAGAATACTTTAAGCCTCCCTGCCTTAATCTGGCACATAACTGAAAATATTCCTTAAATTACTTTGTCATGCAATTGTAGTTTTCTGCCAGGATACGTGAAGATTTCTCACAATGACAGTGGTGCTTTTTGCTGCAGGACTGCAAGAGCACTTCTCATCACTGCTAACATTTGAACTCAAAATATGCTGTGCATTTTTATGCTGATGTGACCTCCACATTGCATCATCCCAGAAGTATAAAATACTGAACATTAAAAATCCTAATATTAACATGAAAGCAAAACTGCTTTTCTCAATACATTTTAGTATATTTTTGGAAAACATTTTTCGATAAAGAAACCTTAAAGTTCCTCGATGTTTCAAGTAGGGTTTTTGCCTAATGTCTCCTGATATGCAATGAATCTTCTCAAATTCATCTTCACGTTGTCAAGAACACAAAGCTGATCTGTACTATATTGTCCCTTGCCTTCTTTTCGTATCTGAAAAACCAAAAAACACATACTTTCATTAATGGAGAAGCTTTTCCTATTAGGTCCCCAGAAGCTGGTAACATTTAGAGGTTCTGTAACAAGCCATGCTGTGCATGTGTTCTGACAACACCAACGCGCTCATGTGTGCACATTCACCACTAGCAAATATTTCTGCAAGTCACTTCACTCCACTACATTTCTGCTTAAAACTAGGCTACAATTGGATCCTATTTCACTCCTAAATCTAAAACATGCACTTACTAACTGCTTTTCATATTAAAGATCTTACACAGCTAACTGATCAAATGACTGTAGTCCTGACAAATATCCATACGTGCTTAGTAATAGGACTATGAAAGTTACTCCTCAGACTTCGTCCAACTAGGAAATAATGCACTGAAAGCCATTCTCTATTTAAGTCAAAGCTACACTTAAAATTACAGCATACGATTTTAGCTGTACAGTTCTTGGAAATACAGGATAATTAACCAACAACAGAACAAAAATCCACATGCAACTACTGCAAGTTAAAACCAGAAGATGTGAATGTAAATTCTGAAGGGACTTCTCCTTCCCAACAAAGTAGCTGCTCTCTTCCAGAGACATCTGAAGGATTATTTTCACAAGAGTTTCAGAAAAAAATAATCATTTGCACATCATAGATGTTGCAATGCAATGCTGTTACCTTAATGATTCTGTAAACTGCAAGGTGAGTGCATTTGGTTTCTCTAAAGCAGAATAGCATGAATTTAATTATTTGCTTTCGTTTTTTTCCCCATCATCTCATAAAGTCACACACTTCTGCTTAATTATCTCTCCTAGCAGCCTAAATCACAAACCTGAACCCACGCAGCAAGCTGAGACACCAAGCTGGCTGCATCTGATGCCTACCCTCATTTTGAACACTGGTTGAAATTCTTTCAGTGCTGGAAGCAACTTCATCTGCACTGCTGCTTTTTCTGCTTCTTTACCATCTGCAAATACATCAAAAAGGGCATCCAAGGCTTCCCCTGCTACCACAAGAGAAGACTCCTTCATAGCCACCTCAAGAAGAAATTTTCCGATCATCTAAATACAAGAAAGAAAAATTGAGTTTTCAAACGCTGCATAAGAAAATTTTTACAAGTATCAAAGCTTCAGGCTTGCCACACAAAGGCTTTCTCACCTCTAGTGTTTCAGCTGTATCCTCTGCTTTGGCCAAGACGCTGCCAGAAATTCCAAGGATGCTCACTACGTTCACTCTCACACTGGCATTGCTGCTGTGAATACTTGCTTCACATAAAGCCAGGAGCTGCTCAGCAGTCATACACTGATCAGCAAGGGAGAAGAAGGAAAGGAAAAAAAAAGAAATATGTATTAACATTTCCAGAGAAACTTTAAAATATGAAATGTAAGTAATGTGCTTCTACACAACACTCAGGCAAATCTGCAATAGTAAAACAGAAATTCCTATATTATGAAGGGTACATGGATTCTTGGAAGTCTAATCAGTAAGAGAACAGTTAAACTTTCCCTTTCAAATTCATAAGGTGTTTCTTTCAGAACTTAACTAAAGCTTTATGAAGCTGAAGGAAAAAAGTTCTGAGCCAAAAGGGATTTTCACAAATCTACGCAGCTCATTAGCTATCCAGCTCGTTACAACTTATAGAAGCTCGTATGTCAGTTTATAGCCAGAAAGGACCAGCAGCCCACCTAGTATTACATCTTGTATAACAAATCACTAGGCTTCATTTCTATATTTAGCTCATGCCCAATGCTGGATATTTAATTCAAGTCCAACAAACATTCTAGAAAGACCAGCTTCAACTGGGTGACATCAGGAAATAAAGAATCCATATGTCCAGGTGGTGTTAGCAGATAATGTACTTGTCATTCTAACCATCTCACCCAAAGTTTTTATTGCTATTTTAATTTTTAAACATTTCACCTGTTTATATAACAAAGCATTCCTGTAATATCTATGAACCTACTGGAACATTTGAGCTTGATACCTCTTACCTGGGATATGTTCTTCGATGCCATTGTTTGTAAGAGAGCCCTCAAAGCACTGGTTATGGCTTCCAAGAATTCTGCATCTTCAGGGAGTTCTGTTAAAGAGTTGCACCCAAAGCCAAAAGTTAAATGAGCAGATAAGGATACAAAATGCATGAATTCCCTAATCCTTAACTTTTTCCTTCAGGTACTACCAAAACCAGGAAAAACTAGATTTTCAGTAACTGATCTTTGTAGTTGCAACCACAGTGATTTTTTAAATTCAATGGTAATTCTATCTGAAAATCAGATATATTGTTCTTCCATGGCACTTATTTTCACAGAATTGTTTGTGTGAAGGAACCCTCAAAGGCCATCTAGTCCAACTCCCCTGCAATTACAGGGATACCTACAGCTCCATGAGGTGCTCAGAGCCCCATGCATTCCAACCCTGAGTGTCCCCAGCGATGGAGCACCCACCACTTCCCTGGGCAACCTGTGCCAGTGCTTCACTCTTCTCTTAAAAACATTCTTCTTGTATCAAATCTAAAACTTGTGCAGAGCAGGGGGGCAGGATCACCTCCCGTGCCCTGCTGGCCACTCTTCTTTTGATGCAGCCCAGGATACAGTTGGCTTTCTGGCCTGTAAGGGAACATTGCTGGCTCACATCCCGCTTGACATCCACCCAAGTCCTTTTCCGCAGGACCGTGTTCCACCCTTCCACCCTCCAGCCTGTACTGTACAGGGGCTGCTGTGACTCAGGTGCAAGACCTTGCACTTGGGTTTGTTGAACCTCGTGGGGTTTACTTGGACCCACTGCTGGAGTCTATCCAGGTTTCTCTGATGGCATCCCACCCCTTGGGCAGGTCAGCTTGGTGTCACCCACACCCTTACTGAAGGTGCAGAGTGTGTTTCAGGACATCCTGATTAAGATGCTTGTTAAGACTGTTCTGACACCACAGTCAGAATAGAAGCCTGAAAACCATGTGTCACGTGGCCATATTACAGGAACTGAGAAAATTACAAAAGCTGACTGAGTTCTTTAAAACTCCTTTCTTCTAAATAGGCTTTTTTAGACACTCAGAACACTGGGCTCTTTCCAACTCATGTAAAGAGCATGCTTTCCAGTGGTTTAACAACCTTTCAGAAATGTACAAATCAAACAGTGCATTATTCCTGTTAACTACAAATTCATCAGTAGGAGCCATCACCTTCAGTGCACATTCTGCTTCTTCAAAGCTTTTTATTTTTTCATTAGGGTGTTGCAATCTTCTGGACTATTCCAGAAGCAGAAACTCTTGCTAACTTAATATGCATCTCCACCTCTCCCACCTAAGCAACTCGATCCTTATTTCCTTTCTTCAACTTGTAAACCACAAAATTCCTTCTAAGCACTTGGTGACTAACAGCTTCCATTAGTTAGCATCTAATTACTAACAAAATATTTAAACTAATTGCAGACCCTCTGTCTTCAGCTTGTCATTTCTCCAGTTTCACTTAAGAACGTCCTGACTATTCCAACTATAATGTGAAATCTTGCTTATGTTTTACATTTATTTTCATTTCCTGCATTTTGGTTTTTTTCAAGCATTGTAATCATATCACATGCTTTTAATATGACATTTAAAAATATTTTAGTATGACATTTAGAAGAAAAAAAAAGTGTGTTTTGCAGGCAGATGCATCCTCAAACAACATTGCAGCATCATACTACACAACAAATAAGGACTGCATGCACCATATTTGTGGTTACAAATGAAGTCACTTGAAGGAAGGGAGGAAAACTGATCAAGCTTTTAAAAGACAAGAAATGACAAAGGCTATGCCTATGCTAGACTTCAGATCCATCTTAGGAAATACATTTTCTGTCAGTTTTGAGATTTGGCAGGTTCCTTCAGTCTCCAGGAATATCTCTGATTTACTGAGGAGCCATATCACTGACCTTAAAAACACATTAGTAGAACAGTTTGAATGAAGCAGCTTACCAGGGAACCAGATCACTGAGTTGGAACCAGTTGTTTATTTAAAGTCTTGGTTCAGCTTCTCTACTATTAGTAACAGAAATCATATAGTAAGTGGTCCAGCAGTACTACGTGAATGACTATGATCTGATCTAAGGGACTGCAAGAGGTAGCTGGAAATGCTAACTGCCATGTACCTGCACTAGGCTATCCAGTGTGGATACTAGCAGATCTACAGGGAAACCATCACAGTATCTCTACGAAATAACGTGTCTTGGATGAATTGCAGTGGATACATGATAGTATTCACCAGGATATATTTGATATTCTAAACCAGCATCATTTTTAGCAAAACTAAATTATCCAGTTTATTGACTTCTCCATTCAAACTGAACCAGCATCATAACATGAAGTCGTCATCTTACGCACATTTCCTTACTATCAAAATGTTTCCAATAAAGCTGTGCAATCACATGCATAACGCATGTCCTGGAGACAAGAAGGCTGCCATCTTTCCTACTGCAGTATGCACATGCATTCTGGAGATCTTTGCGACAGCCACTTTCACCATTATTTCAAAAAATTCCTCGAAAAAGTGATGTGACAGACTGTCCTGGATACTCTTCCCCCCCATGAGCGTTTCCACATTGAAAGGGACATGACACAGCAGATTGATGAACAACTGCTATTATCACTAATATATTCAAGCAAACAGTTTTGGTCTCACAGCAAGGGAAGATTCATCCGCTAACTTAGTGATTTTCTTCTTGCACACATAGACATAATGCAGTCTTGCATTAGAAGTGTAATTGCTCAAGATTCAATTTGAGTAAACACACTATACCACTGTACACTGCTCTGTCAGCATGTTTCTGATACTCAGTATCTTATTTTGAAAGATTAATGCAATGCAATTATTAATAAAATGGCAATAAAACCTAATGTGCATAGTGGCTACTTTAGACCTATATGATAGGCCAGCAAGCCTCTAAGCACCTTACCTGTTTTAGAAAAGATCAGCTGTGAGAGATGTTGTGCAAGTGACTGAAGTGCTGAGGCTCCTCCAAGGCAATCCACATCTGACACCAACAAAATGCTATGAAGACAGGTTAAAGCTCTACACTGCACTGTGTTCAGTCTGAAACGAAAACAAAAGTGCACTTAGCAGACCTTTGTAAATAAATGCAGAAATGCAGAGAAGGATCTTGAATTAAGTAAGGATGTGATCTGGTGTGCAGTTTACCCAAAGATCTGCATCTCTTCATTGAAAATGAAGCATCAGATCTGCCATTTTCCAGATCTTACAAGTAACCCAAAGATGAACAGTCCTTCTAAGAGCTCTAAAACTGAGCATATATGAAAAGTAGTAAGAGAGACAATGAAATTCCTACTTTTTAATTAACGGTTTCCAAGACGGATTGTGCATACAGATGTCTAGAGCAACACTGTTCGGAAAAGCAGTTTTTTCAAGAATCTGGGGAGGGGAAAAAGAAATGTTTAGCAAGAAAGCTTTTGTTTTTCTTCTCTACAGCATGGGGATGGGAAGATTGAATTTTCAGCTTAATATCAAACAGATACCTCAAGTAAATGTAATGTATGTATGTAAATGTAATGTATGTAAATGTAAACTTGACTGTCCTCAAAGCTTTGAGGGTAACAAGCACTCACATGCTGAAAATGCTAGAATCTTCCTCAGTCACTCAAAAACGAGCAATCAAACACAGGTTTAGCACAGCTTTTCTTAAGTATCTAACTGTACTGTGCATCAGGTGATCTTCTAGATCTCTACTATTCTTTTTCATTTTTTTAAATCTCTCTACTCACAAACTCTGTTACAGAATTCTCAGATGACTGCAAATTTAAAGTACCTTAACATGAAGCTTACACTGCCTGCTACTGAGTACAAAAAGCCCTGAAAGTTTTCACCTCAAGTGAATGCTGAATCACACTAATAATTGGGTTGAGATCAGGGATTTTCTATTTACAACCCTATACAGCAATGACCAAAACAATTCTGGAACAAGAACAATTTAATTTTTGTCAGTGTCAGATATTGCACTTCAGACAGCATAGGGTAAAAGCAGAACGTGCATTTTTTCAGTGCTGACTATTGTCATTCACACAGGTTACTTCCAGTTCCCTCAGCTAACATGAACATTTGGCAGCCAAGCTTCTAATTAAGCTTCCCTTTCTTTTTGCAGGTCATCTCTTTCACAACCAAAACAAGAAATAACCTTTGTATTTTGAAAAAGCCAAATTAATTATAACACAACAAAATGGCCAAAAACCAAGCAAGAAACAACAAAGCACAAAGGTTCTGAAAGAATCTTCTATTCCAACTTACATTATTCAGACAAAGACAACCCATGAAATGCTGCTACATCTCCAGGAGAAAACAAAAACCAAAATAACAAAAAAGCTAAACTGTCTTTAAATGAATTTCATCTTCTCCAAGTAGAGTGGAGAGATTAGTTTGCCTAACTTAGGAGAGAAATTGGAAACAAATGAGAGAACGTAGCACATATTGGAAACAAAAGAAAATACCTTCTTTGGAATGAGGTTGTTCAGAAATGCTGAGTGAACCTCAGCAGAGAGGCACAGGGGTGACATCAGCAGCCCACTGCCCTCACTGTATGAGTTTTCCATAAACAGGTCACTTTCATCACTGCTGGAGAGCTCTTCCCACTCATCATCAGAGGGATCTGAAAGCAGAAGAAAAATTTGTAAATGTGACCCCACTACTGAATTATACCTGGCTCCAGTTCTTGGTTTAAGTCTTAAGTTCCAGTGCCCTAATGAAATCCACGTAGCCCAAGAACCATTAAGCCACAGTTATAAACGTGGTACCACTTTTGTTTAAACTGTCACACTAAAAAAATTATTTATTTTATATTCACTCATGGAACATTTACTCTTATGAAGGAGATTCTCCAAACACAGACACCTCATCCTCAGGTGTTAACTATGCTTTACCTAAAGATATCAGATAAGGCAAAAAAGAAGCATTTCTTGAGAAACATTAAACATTTACTAAGATTTTAACTTGGACTGTACCAATTTGCTTTTTGAGATAGATTCAACCATGCACACACATTAGTTTAACCCTTGTAATATCTGTAATCAGATTAAGGCAACTGTTCTAAGAATGCTTAAGTCACAGAGACCTCTTCTAACTGGGCACTAATGGGGTTGGATGAAGGACAGAAAGCTAGTGAAAAGGAAATCATGACAACAAAGCCAGCCAAAGCAATCTAAATCAACCTCTGACAGCTTTTTCAGACAACATATTTTAAGTAAATTAGAAGTACAAATATGTAAGTTAAACTGGGTTGATATTTTCTGTGGGAACAGCTGTGGGGAGAGGTGTTGAAGTAAGGATATCAGTGGGCACAGCTACAACAAAGTAAATAATGTGTCCGTGGCAAAAAGTTGCCTGGGCCTGATGAGCACAAGTCCATCACTTACATTTAACCCGGTATTCCTACATCCACATCCATTTACAGTAAGCTACCTAATGTTTCAGATCTGGTTACATTTTAACCAGTGCACAATTGGTGTTTACACAAATTCTAAGTCTACCAGTAGGAATGATCCTCCTCACTGAGGGATGAAATTTCTGCCTCTGTTAAAAGGTCAGGATTTTTAACTAATGTGACAAAATTATACATATTAATATCTACCTTCATGTCATTTTGTTTGACAAAAGACTAATGTGTCATCTAGTCCCTATGGAGACTAGTGTGGTAGCCATGCACTTCTGTGGCAAAAAGTAAAGTCATTCACTTAAAATACATTCATTTACTCTCTTATTGTACTTCACCTCCATTGAGCACCTGCATTCAGTAACTTCTAAGACTTTATTTAAATGGTGATGACTACTGTTTACATGATGCAAAGTAACTTGTTAGGCTGTGACCACCTGATCACATGGTCAAATTCTTTTGCTTATGGTAACACCCAGATAATTCCACCCCTACGATGCACTGGTGTTACTACCTTCTGCATGAGAAAACACGTCATCTTTCACGTTCTACCAACAAGGCCCTGCCCCAGTGCAAGAGCAAACATGCAAATAAAGCTGACACCTCCTTCTCAATACGTTTCTTGCAGATGGAAGCGTTTTTTTGGGTTTTTTTTTAGAAGCAGTATCTTAAAGCAAAGAAAGAAAAAATCTCTGAAAATTAAATGACCACTGTGCTAGCTGACCTAGCAGTTCAGCAACAAAAACTACAGCAGCGGTATCACAGCTCAGAGAGCAGAAACTGGATCACCCACAACTAAGATCAGGTTTCTTGCAATGTTCTCGGAAATACAGGAGCATTTCCTATGGCAATCCTATCCTAACTAGGGCTGGCAACCTGTGAACTTTGGACAACAATGCTGATTCCTGACTGCTTCCTCCATGCCTGCTAGGGATGACAGTACTGTTTCTCCTCCCAGATGCCAGCCAGTACTCAGTCAAAAAAAACACCTATTTGCCAACCTGGCTATTTCCCTTAGTTGTGTGGCAAACTGAAAGTTTTCATCAAGCCGGCATAATGGCAAAAGCTATTTTAGTCATCAAATAACCTGAAAATTAAATCAGCAGCTGCCTGTGGATTCCTCTTAATTTCTACTGACTACAGCTTTCTCTGCCCATGTATGGGTGAAGTTCTGCAGTGAAATACAACACAGACAACTTTACCTTACACTGAGCGAATGGTAGAATATGCAGCTTATCTACAAGAGATTTTCCAATTAAAGGGGAGAGCTTATGAATTACAGCTCATAACATGCAAAATGTGTAAGCAGTAGAAGCTATTTAAGTGACAAAAATACTTAAATAAGTAACAGAATTAATTACTGTGATTCTCAACCAGATGAGGGCATCAGGCAGGAATGGCAATTCTATGCAAGTGCACCTTAGGCTGAGATCACCAAATGGCAATCACCAAAAGGCTAAGATCACCAAATGGCAAACTAAACATGACTTATCCCAGAAACAAAAGCCACGCCACCACTTGCAATGGAGGGGAAGATTCCTACAAACCTTCGCTGCAGCACATATTAACAATGATTTCCAGAGCAGTCTGCTGAGCCATCAGTAAGGCTGTCACTTCTTTCAGCTCCCATTTATCAGACTAAAGAAAAAAAAGATGCAAAATTTAATTCTGGAAAACAACACATCAGTGCAATTTACAGCATCTAGACTGCCAGTGAAAAATACAACCCAGCCATTCCTCTTCTTACCCCTCAGCAAAGCTTTGAAAAAACATTAAGATCTATCTGCCTATCATCTCTTTGACTGATATTTCAGATGACCATCTCTACTAGGGATCAAATGTTACTTTTAAAAATTTCATCTGAACTAAAGTTGTAATGGAAAAGATTACTAAGAGGTTACCTAAAGTCCTAGCAGAAATATTTATTTCTATTTTATTTTTCACAAACAGAACAGTGAATGCATTTGTTATCTCTCTGCAATCTCCACTGAACACTTAAAGCCATTAAACACCGCAGGACTCAGGACTTCCTGCACTAGCTAGAGGTAAAAGAGTCAGATAAGCCTACACTTCCCACTAGCCGACAAAATGGAAATGTGCTTTCCTTATGTGTTGCTCAACTTGACCACATTTGAACAACTTGTGCTGAAATTCTCCATGCTCAGCTCTGAAGTCTGAACTAAAACAGACAAGCCATTTGGGAGTTGAGATTAGTGACTGTAGCAGCTACTGGCAAACTACACAGCAACAGCCATGCAAAGGCACAAAGCTCCCAGAGCCAGCCAGCCACACTTACTGGAAGCAGGTCTGAGATGTCATGCTCTCCACTGCCTTTTCCTTTAGATATTTCTTCCATGCCATCATCTTCACTTATAGCACAGTTGTTTGTAACATCAATCATGTTTTCCTCAGTTTCTGCCTCTGCAGCAGCTTTTAATCTGTTTTTTTCAGCTTCATTCATACGAATAATTGTTTCACCAGCATCTATTGCTAATGATTCCGAGAAAATCTTCAGGATTGCATTAACCATGCTTCCCAGGCTGCCTGGTGGAATGGTTTCCTTGATATTCCAGATGGTGCCTATATATGAAATGTTGAAACACGAAAACGCATTAAATTGTCAAATCCCAGCTCTGTAAGAGCCGCATATTTTGTGAAGACACGGCCTCCATGAGTTACAATAGTTATGGCTTGTATTTCTGTATGAGTCCACAAGTCTTTTCTCCGCATATTTGCATTTTTCTTTTTAGCACTCCATACACTGCTATGTAATAACTGCCCAATATTCACGCCTGAAGCTCAGGGAAATTCCAGTAGGTAAGAATGCACACAGTATTTATAAGAAGTTATGTTGACACTTTTACCTTTAGGAAAAAAAATTCAAATCCACAAGATAATTATTTCTGAGGATTCTCAAAATTAAACTCATTTATTGCACTCCAGTACTAAAAGTCACCATGGTTGAGCAGTTGAGGTAAAGAGAACAAGGGAGAAAATCTGAAGTAAAAAAACCCCGTACTTGAGGTAAGATCAAAACAATTCCTGTACTACTTATTACTGACTCATTTGACTTGTGAAAAGCAAACGAACATTTAAAGTGGATGACCAGAGTAACAAACTCAGAATCAAGCATTTGAGACGATTCTTTACAGACATGTAGGTCCACATTTCACTTCAGTACAAACACAATCCTAAGAGGAAGAAATAACTTCATGAACCAACTCTGCAAGCACTGCTTACAGCTAATGTCAGTACATCATCACAAGTGGATGTGAAGGTGAGAAGAGGAAGCCTTCCAGCCCTCCCACCCTCCTTTACCTCTTGTGCCACCCAGAACAACAGAAGGAATGCCTCAGACACCCTACCTGCTATCAGTGTTCTCAAAAGGATGTGCTTCATTGTGCTCTCTGGACACAGCATCACTGTTTCCAAGACTTGCTGCATAGGGGCATTGAATGAAGAAAGGAGATCTGGATTATCTTCTGTCACTGCCTGTAAGCAATTTGCTGCAGCAAAGGAAAAAAGCAATAATTAATTAACAAATCCAATAGTAAATTTCAGTCTCCTAACAAGAAAGCACTGCATTCCCAAAAGTTGGAATAATTAAACACGGGAAAAATACGCGATGCAGCTTCATACTGTAGCAGCATGACACCATCCTTCACAATTTGTGGCTGAGGTTAACAGACATACTTCAGCAAACATGCTGCAGGCAGGGCAGTGAGGAGACTGCTGCCGGACACAGAACTTGTATCAATTTCAGCTACATGAAATCCAATTTCTGTGCCACATACTGATTAAGGAAAATACAAAAAAAAAAAGTGCTGCAAGCACAGACACCACTGAGACTATATAAGACCATAATTACAGTGCTACTAATAAAAATGCATTCACAGTGATAGCAGCCACTTAATTTTTTTGTTTTGTTTCCAGATAGACCATTTACTTTGATCTACTGAAAAAAATAAAAATAAAAAATACACCTCCCTTAAGCACTTTCTTTCCACAGACCTTTTCCACCCGTGTAACCATCGAGGCTCCATTCCCCTTTTGGATTTCTGAACACTTTATTGTTCAGAAAGGAATTCAAAGTTTTCTATCCAGTGTGCAGTTTAAGTAACACTAAGGCAGGTTCATTATGCAGTGCGTTTGACATCAGTGTTACATTCAGACAGTAAAGAAAAAAAACAAATCTTTAGATCCCACCTCCTCTTTTTACAACTTACCTACTGAAATAGCCAGATCCACATTCGTGGAAAATTTCTTAATGTAATGTAGCACAGCCTCCAGACACCCTTCTTTATTGAATATGGATACTGCTGTACTGTTGCATTCACTAATGCATAAAAAAAAAAAAGATCAATAAAACACTTTTGCCAGGGTAAAGTAATTCTAACAAAATTTTAAGTAACACACACTTGGTATTTCTCACATTTATAGTATTAAGACCTACTTAAGAATGACATATTAGCCAAAGAGCTCATCACGGCGATGGCCAACCCTACAAAACACAAGAAAAGGGGCTGGGATACCCAGGATACCTCTGAGGAAAGCTGCCCTGTGACAGCTGCTTCCTCACACACATTATTCAGGAGTTTATCAGGCTAAGTACATCCTTCTGTGAGCAGAGACAGCCTGAACACAACAGGCAGCACGCAGCCATGGGCCCCGGCCAGCCCACGTGGATGACTACATCCTCACATCCCGACTGAGACTGGGCTGCTGCCCCTCCTATCACTGCAGTCATTTACTCTGCAAAATGACCGCTGCCTGACATCCAGAAAGGTACACCAAAACAATGTTAAACGTGTCGTTTCTTCCTGTTATCAACTGTGGAATTCATATCTCTTCAAGTTTTCACAGCTACTTCAATTTTTCAACTAAAATATTAAACAAGACAAATTCTAACTAAAGGAGGCACAGGACCTAACTACCTACAGTGCTATTCAGAAATCCACTTGTGAAAATACTGCCTGGGCATCAAAGCCAGCCCCAGTTTGATCAGCACCACACTTAGCAGTGATGCCAGCAGTTCATGGTCAGAGCCACAGGGTTCAATGCACACAAAAGGGATTTAGAGCACACTTAATGACTGCAGCTCCTCTTCCAAAGCACTGGTGTCTACAAAAGCTGTCATAAAAAAAAAAAAAAAAAAAAAAAACAAACCACTAAAAATTGTCCACATAGTTCATGCAAGGTGCTGAACAAGCAGTTCCTGCACTGCTTTCAACCCCTCAAAAACACACTTTACAGATAAGGCCTCAAGTCAGCATCCAATCAGACAGGGAACTCCTTTGCAATACTGCAATGTACAAAACAAAATTCTCTATGGACCAGAGATGTGCAGCTGTTACAAAATGAAGAGAAAACAAAATTCCCAGAGAACTTTCAGAAGAGATTTTCATTTAAATATGCATTTACTCTCCATTTACTTCGTGGTTCCAAAGCCGATTACTAACTGAGCTACTCATATTCTCACATAATTATGCAGATCTATTAGTGCTTCAGTCACTATGGGGCAGCTTGTTCCAACACTTAATACTAACTTTTGGAAAGACCTGCAGATGGAGTTAGCTGTAAGAAAAGCAAACCAAAGCTCAAACATCTGCCCCCTGTATTTACAGCAGGCATTGACAAGGCTGCACGCAGCACCACCCGACTCAAACTGTACAGAGTGTCTTCACAGAGTCTATGACAGAACTTTCAGAAAACAGCACCCCAACTGAGGATGATCAATGCAAGAAACTAAAGACCACCTTCATGTATTTTTAAATTCCTTCACTTACAAGTTGATCTTCTATCATGGATTACTTTTGTATTTCAGATGTGGACCTGCCATACGACTACGAATGTCACATGCAGCAGCTGCAGGCAGAAATCAGGTGGGCAACTGAACACAGCTGCTCGTGCAAGGACAGCAGCTTCCTTTCTGCCTCAGCCACCGTGCTCTTTCAGCAGCAATTTCATTTAGCTTTTCTAAGAGGCCAGTGCTAATGCAGAACTCACCACACATTCCACAGCAAGTTGATAGCCTCGTTGGCTATATCTTCAACGTAATTTTTGCTCATCTCTCTGCGTTTCTTCGGGGAGAGCTGGTTAGCATCTAGTCCATTGCTACACTACAACCAAATTAGTAAAATGGAGTTGAAAACAAGCCAAGAGAAAAGCCAAGACTTAAAATGTTCAAAGCAGAGGGAATTGAGAAATCTCTCATCAAATGTTTAATATCAGAAAACCAGAACAGTTTTCTGTTCACTGTGAAAACTGGGTCACAGCGGGATTGAATGATTGATTTGTTTTCTCCTGTAGAAACAGACTCCTACAGTAGTAGCTTTGTATTCAGACTTCACGAACACCTTTTTTTTTTTTTTAATAAAGAAATGCTTAACAATTTTAGAACCTGAAATGCCATTTCTTGCTAATAGAGCTTGTACGCAATTTTCAGCAGTTCTAATCACAAAGACTCATTCAGCTATATATCTTGCTGTGCTCTACAGTAATACTATTACTGGTATTCAAAATACACAGAAAACATACAGAAAATGATGATATTGCTCAAAGTTGCTCATACAAAGACAGCAGCTGACAGAACCCAATGCAGTGTCCAAACTGCACTGCAAACCTGGACCAAAAACCAGTGCTAAGTACACACTGCTTTACAAAAGCAGTAACTACTCAACTCTAATCTCAGCTTTCATTAAGACAAACTGTTCACCAAGAAACCTCACTATAATAAATATGTGCAAAATATCCTGACAGACCGAACAGGCTACTCTGAAATGACATTCCTGACCCCAAATCTCCAGCCTGCTTAAGAAAATACCAACCCAGGCAACACACCTTACCATGGACCCAAACTGCCAGCTCAGGAAGCACATAATTTTGTAGTGTTTTAGATTTACATATATCAAGAGTTGTAGTACTGTAGGTTTACTAACAAATCCTAATGACGAAAAAGCAATATATTCTGTATCACGTGGGAGATACTCAAAACGTACAGCAGTTAATACTCCTAAAGATAAGGAGAGGCTATTAGATCTGAAACACTCTTCTAAAAACTTCTTACAAATATCTATCTTAAAAATGCTACAAAAAATGGAACTGCTTTGGAATGAAAGATATGTAAAGGGCCAGATCAGTTTAAAAACAGACTAAGAATAAACACACCTCTTTGAGAAGTGCCACAAGGGGTGTCATGACGTCCTGGGTCACCATGTCATCACAAACTTCAAATCCTCCACAAGCACTCAGATTTCTAGGAAAAATAAATTTGTTTGGATCAGATAGACTTTCTAGAAGCGTTTAATAATATATATTTTTTACCACACCAGTAGTCCCTCACTGTAGTGCCAAACGCAGACCGGAGCTTACCGGAGGGCACCCGCCGCCGTCTCACGCACAGCCAAGCTGCGGTCCAGCAGCATGGGGCCCAGGCAGCGGACGACGTCCCTCTGCAGGAAGGCCGGGATGACGTGCTGCTGCTGCAGCAGCCGTGAGATGCTGGCACAGGCGTACTCCCTCACCTCGGCGCTGGGGTGCTGCAGCTGCAGAGACACAGAGTCAAGGGAGCGGGCACACAGCTGGTCTGTATCGTGTGGATGTGGCCTTTTGGCTCCAGATCACAGTTCTGAGGTGAATCGAGGGCCTTCAGCTCCTGAGCAAGTTTATAAATCTCTGCCTGAGCTATGAGGTCATCTCTAAGAGCAGACAAACCCTGTTCCAGGTGTGTAATGAGAAGGCACTGGCTCAGGCACAGACTTGATGCCAGCTGGCACCAGTAGGACCTCTGACTTACGTTGCTAAAAACACATACAGAAGTGTGGGGGGGAAACAATGCCATAAAAAATGACATCACGAAGAAAAGTTGAAGAAGCCAAAGCTGCACATGTGCATTACGCCAGAGATATCTGCCTTGGGACAACTGGAGCAGTCCTGCTCAGTGCTCACAGCCCTGCTGCCAGGTGGGTGTCAGGGCTGCACTCCATGGAATGACAGAGCAGCAGCAAAGGGCACAGCGATGGCTGAGATGCAACAGAGAAGATAACACCTGCCAAACAGCAGCGTGGAAAAGCTGTGCATTCCCTCAGGAAAACCAATTGGATCTCTCAGCTCTCTCACCCTGGCATGGGTGTATCGGGGTACTTTTTTAGAATAGTGGATAGGTCAGTCCAGAGAAATAATCAAGCAGCACTATGTCGCTTGAGTGAAGTAAACAAAGGGACTTATTCACCCAAAAGAAAAAGGGCTTTTACTTCCAACACTAGACCAACCCACATAAGAAGGTTCCAACTATGCTTTCTATATGGAACGCTTAAATCCCAAACTAACAAGTGGTGCACGATCGGCTGACCCCAGCCACACCCAGCACCGCGTCTCGATGCCCGCAGCACGCCGGCCGGGCAGACAGACAGACAGACAGCAGTCGCGCACAGGGCAGGGCGCGGAGCACCGGCAGGGCCGGGCCGCCTTCCCGTGCCGCGTGCGGGACAGGGCCGGGAGCGGGCGGCGGCGGAGGGCGGCCCAGCCCCGGGCACTCGGGAGGCTCCGGGCCGTCAGCCGGACGGCGGCGGGCAGCGCCGAGCCCTCGCCTCCCTTTCTCCCTGTTCCCACCGCCCCCCGCTCCACAGCCCCAGCGCGGCCTCCGCCGCCCCTCCGGCCCGGGCCCTCCCCCCGCTCCCGCCCGCACCTTCTGCAGCAGCTCCGCCGCCGGCTCCTCCTCAGGGCCGCCCTCCTCCTCGTGGCGCCGCTCGGGGCCGGTCGGGGAGAAGGGGACCCTCCGGAACCGCCGCGCGCGGCTCTTGCCCATGGCTCCGCGGCACCGCGCCGCTCGGCGCCGGCGCACCCACGTGTGAGACGCGGCGCAGGCGCAGCGCCGCCCGGGAGCCGCCTCCGATAAGGAGCCGCCTCCGATGCGGAGCCGCGCCGCAGCGGCACGCGGCCCAGGAGCGACCGGACTCGCGGCCTGGAACGCGTCGGGTGCCGACCGAAACGGTCCGCCCGGCAGCAGGGCGGCAACGGACGGCAGCCGGGATTCGTGCTGCTCCCCGTTCTCTCCCGATCTGCGCTTGCGCGGTACAAAGAAGATAACGTCCGTTTATACAAAGTGTTTATTTTATACACATTTACCTACAAAATATACAACGGTTAAAAACGATGGACGGGCGGAAGAACTGCCAGAAGGATCGCAGAGGACCGATGCTGATGCCCTAACGGTCAGTCTGTCCATAGGCTGCCTCAACCCAGCCCAGCCCGCAGGTAGGTCTACAGAAGCTGCAGCAGCTGTGCAGTTTTAGTCAACTGAGAGCTTGGGAATTTAAAAGGCACCTGAAACAACTTCAGCTCTTAAAATTCTTTGCCAGTTGAGCTATCCAAAAAGTTATGCAGGTAACATCCACAGCCTGTTTTTAACACTTGGAATAACACGTTGTTATTGTATTGTGGCACTGTTTGTTTTCTTCAGCAAATCTGGAGTTACACATTTGCAATCCTAGTTTCATATTCAGACTAATCACAGCCTAAAATCCACTCAGTGTGGTCTTGTGAACCAAGATACAGTACAGTCTTACAATCAGGAAGATGCAAGCGTATTTAAGACAATGTTTAAAATATTAAAGTCTTCTTAAAATAGCAGTGCTGTGAACCAGATCAGTGAGCTACAGGTGAGCACAAGGAAAGTGGCTGGTGCACTGTACATATATACACACGCAATTTGACAAACGCGATCCTCAACATAGCTGCAAAGTTCTTAAATATTAAGACCAGTTCTCTCCAGCACAGACAGTATTTCTGCAAGCCTCTTAACCAGTTCCAGAAACAGCGACCAGATGAGGACAGCTGTAATGAGTAAGTGTGCTAATAAAACATCCCGGGAATGGCATGTGTTCTTTTCAATACTGTTCATGAGACAACAAAATTCAAACAGCAATTGTTTTTGTCCTGAACATTGGTGTTACTCTGCTATTTACAACAGCTTCAAATACACAACACAAATGAGGTTTGGTTTTCAAGTTCAACTCCATAACCAATTCACATACTTTGCCTGGATGTTCTCTTCTAGCTGAAGTGAAAAATGACATTAATACTGAAAAGAGGTAATCAGAAGTAGCAAAAGCACTGATATGATAACAAAGAATTTGGATAAATAGTCAAGAAAGTAATATTGCACACTGTCACTGTCAACTGTATAAGACTTTCATTACTAGGCAGTGACAACCAGTCCTGTTTGGTGGTGGTGGGTTTTTTTTTTGCTGTCATACTACCTTAAAAAAGTCATTTTTGGTTTCCATGGCAGTGGAAAAAACTGAAGGAAGACAGCCCTTATTGAACATGAGGCCTAGGTTTCAAAATTAATTTTCCAGTCTGCAAGACAGAAAACAATGAAACAGTTAAGACCTTGAACGCTGAGCCTAACTGCACTTCAGTGTCACAGGGTAAGTTCAAAACGACAAATGAAACAACGCTAAGTATCCTATATTCCACTTTTGCATGCATCCACACCATCTCATAAGGTGTATATAAGTGCTGCTCAGAAAAATACAATACTTCACATTTATTTCTGAAATATTTGCATCTTGAAAAAAAAAAAAATGTGTAGAGAATGAACCACTAACACTTACATCATCACAGGACATGTTATATTCTGCCAAAACAGTTCGACATCGAGCTGCTATACTGTGTGCACCGTGTCAAGGAAAGCAGCCAGCATTTGTACACTAACAGCTCACTGAGGACACAGCAGTAGCATACACCAATACACTAACTAATGACTGAAGTCCTCACTTGAAAAAACACAATCAAAGGATACATTGATGGTGCCACCACTCTTTTATGTATTCCAGCAAAGAACAACCCTATTAGAGTAATACAGCTAATTGTGAAAAACGGGTGATTCCAAAGTGATGTGAAAAACGACACCTAGGAAATAAATGTCATTAGTTTTAGCATATGCTTGCTACACACAGACAGAAAGCTGCTGTCCAGTTCACCAAATTAAAAAACTACTGCTCTTAGTGGACAATTCTTTAGACACACCTTACGAGGCAGTATTTTGCCATTGTGCGGGGACACAGTACAGAAGGAGCGCAGACGCTTTGAGAGCACAAGTGGTCTGTAAGACCCTTTGGAGAACAATCCTTTTGACTTTCAAGATACTACAGCACTTAACTGCCACGCCAGGCTATGGGGCAGACTGCATACAGGACTAGCACAACCTTTACCTTTTGTGTCTCTGGGTCTATTAACCAGTTCCAAGCACCGGTTGCTGTGCAGACTGATACCACTATCAGAATCACTGATAAAAGAAAGAACAAGAATATGAGTATCACATTTTACTCCTATCAAAAGCAGCATTTTTTTTTTTTTTCCCCCAACAGAGGCTCTTACACACTTATTTCTTCTCCCATGTTTGAGGGAGGAAAAACCTCTCCTTGGAAAGTAGAAATGAAGATATGTAAACAAACTTCTACTGTTTTTAACAGTAGACACTCCGTACAGGTTTCCTGTATAGGTACAGAAACCTAATTTCTTTCAAGTAAAAGCATTTCAGTGCTTTGAAGAAACAACACTTTCTAAAACAACACAGCTAGAAAAACTAGGAGCTGGAAGACTGCAGTTAAGAGTTGTCCCAACTATTCAGTATTCAGCTTCCATCCTGCTAGCTCCTCTATGTAGGAAAAAGCCTGAAGAATTAGCATCAACAGTTTCAGTGGCACAGCTAAGCTGTATTATACTCCCCTCCAACCTCAACCAACACACTTAGCAAGGAAAGCGGACACAGAAGGAAAAAAAAAGAAATAAAAGAACCAACAAACTGGAACAGGAGCCAGGAAACAAAACAAATACAGAATGACTTCAGAAGAATGATCAACTCACTGTAAATGAAAAAGGCTAAACACAAACTATAGCAAGACACTAGCTTGACTTTGAGAGACTATAAAGGGCTGGAGAGCAGCAGGTGATGAAAAAAGGAACCAAAGAGAGAAAGCTTGTGTTCAATTGCACATTCATAAAGCTCAGAGGCTTTCACTGGCAGCCTTGCAGATCTGAGTATTTTTTGTTGAATGTAATGCTCGGATGGCTGCAAACAGACATTTACCATGATTAAAAAAAACAAAGAGAACAAAAAACAACACACAAAGACACAACCTGGACACAACCTTGCACATTCCATACTGATAATAAAAAGTTAAAACACAAAACAACACAAAAACAGTAACAAGTTAATTTTTAAAAGAAGGTTGGAAAAGATCTACCTAAAGCATATACTTCTTTTCTCTATGAGTACTTCTCTTCTGGGGTAAAAGGAGAAAAAAAAAAACATAGCACTGAGATAAATACCCTCATCATACAGTAAAAAGTCCCTCTTATATATGAATTACAAAACTAACAAAATAGTTTCTGAGTTTGGAAACCTCAGCAGAATCTTTGAAGCAAAAAGCAGATCTGAAAATTGGCAGCACACGTAGGGTGCATTCTGCTTCCCTCCTCTGCCACTTCAAGCTTTCCCATTAGAACAGATGGAAATATATTCTGCTCTTAATTCATTCTTCTTCAGGACCCACTGCTACAATTTCTTCACCCTTTGAAGGACTATCTAACCTAGCCTTGTTTGATTCCAGAACCTGAAGTGTCTGGCTGGGCAATAAGAGCTTTCAGAAACAAGCAAAAAAGCAGAGCAACAAAAAGCAGCCCAGCAACAAGCAAAAACAAAACAGAAAAAAACCTTTAACACATTAATATCCCATCTCTGAAGAATAACTCAGCCTTGAGCTCATTCTAATGACATCTGGCAGTGTTGGCTTTAAAAACATATATACTAGACAACCACCCAAGCCATTCTGCATACCAGATACAAACTCATTCCTTTAATTCATACAGTTTTTTATTTGTTAAGTTTGAGTTCAACAGTGGTGGGAATGCTCAATGGAACCCAGGACATTGCTTCTGAATAACAACCAGGCAAGTATTACACTTTAACTTGAGGTGAACACATTACTGCCCTGCAGCAGAGCATGTAAGTGCATGCATACCACAGAAACTGTAAAAAGATCATTAAGTAGAGATTGTTGTTTGGGCAAGCATAAATCAAAGCTTCACACCAGTAAATCTAAAAAGCATATAAAAGAGAATCCAATGTATCTCTTGGAACATCAAACTTACTTCTCCAACGTCCTGTAGCTGGTTGCAAACACGCAATGTATTCAGTTAGCCTTCTTTCAAAAGCTTTGAGATCTAAGGAAGATACATTGCAAGTGTAATTAGATCTGTAAATGTAATTCATCTGCTTAATCATACTGTGATGTAAAGAATTAAAGGCATTTGCTTTTTTCCCCGTGCACACCACTTTCTTAAACAGGAAGAAAACAAATGCATTCATCACATGGATGAAAAAAAGCATTCAGAATAACTCCACCCAACCCCAGATGAAAAGTGTAACAATGGTGTTACATTAAACAAGAAACATTCCTACTTATAGAAAACAGAAATGGTTAAGAACTCAAAGTATTTTAAACAGCTTTAAGAAAGCCTAGATTTAGAATAGCTTAAATAGCCCCTTCACAACAAATAGATAACATATTTAGAGATTAACTATATCAAGAAGCCTTCAGGTTCTATATATATATACAGATTCCATATATATTCTATATATATAGATAGATATAACAATGGAAAAAAAAAAGAGGTTGGCTATTTGCCAGCTGTTATGTTTCAGCATAGTTCTGATGACATTATTTTGTAGACTGCTTAATGCCATATGTCATACAGAGAGATACAGAGACATACATGCATAGCAAACACTAATTCAGTAATCTTAATACAATTCTTTTCCACCCCACCCCCCCCAAATAGATGCTTCACCTTATTGCCACTGTTTTCTCAAGATCTTTCAATTTGAATTACTGTTAAGAGATGAACAGCACGTCAAGTTCATGTTCCTAATTTGTGTAAAATCTTCACCAACCACTGCCTGTCAAGGAGCTGTTTCACCCCCTGCCTCTTAGATTCAATCCTTTGTTCAACAAGGTCAGTATTTGACAACGTTCAGCCAAAGCTAGAATTCTACCAAGAGTTAAAAAGCGTTTTAATAAGAAACACATCATTTTTGAGCTGAAGTGTTTCAGTTAACATCACTCTGAAAGTGCTTTCCTTCAACTTGAAGCTACTGCTAAGTTATTTAACCTATCGTAGAGCAACTAGATTACAAGGAGAAAAGAACAGGTATTATAATCATTACTAATGCACTTTTCGAAGTTCAAACTACTCCCAAGAAGCGTGCAGCGAGTTCGTGGCAGAAGATGACAGCGCCCTGCCTGTGGCCACAGAACTGCTAACTGCGCTAATTGATGCCAACAGCTACAGCCAGCCCGGCAATTACAGCTAACGAGCGGGGCTCCCCGCGCAGCACCAAGCCCCGTACCAGGCACTGCAGCACGGAGGGCATGGCAGGAATCCTGCTCCAAACGTGCTGTCAGCAAGAGCTTTAGAAAGAGCATCTCGCAGGCACAAGGACAAGCTTATCTTGGGGGCCCGCGCTGTAAGAGCAGCTCCCGAGCGGGGCCACATCGCCCGACGGCCGTTTACTGGCATCCTCGCAGCGCTGCAGCTCAGCGGATACAAGGCCCTGATTTCCAGTAGCACAGCAAGGCGAAGGCCGGCAGCGCACGCGACTATCAGGGAGCCCAACACGCCCCGAGCCGCTGGGCTGCCGCCGCTCCCGAGCAGGGCCTACTTACGGGGTCCGCTAAGCCTAGCAGCGCCGAGGGCTGCCGGGGAAGGGCCGCAGCCCACCCTACGCCCTGGCACAGCGTCGAGGATCAGCGTTGCCGTACTCACCCTCCGCCTGCTCCAGTGAGTTCATAGCGGGCGGGCGCGGGGCGGAAGGCAATTACCGCCAGCCCGGCCCTGCTCCCACCTCACAGCCCTGACACCGGCAGACCAGGCCCGCCCCGCCCCGCACGGCGCTCGGCCACACCCCCAAACAACGCCGCACCCTATTGGACAACCTCCCACTCTCGACGCCCTCCTCAGCAAGAGCGGTTCTCATTGGTTCCCGGGGAGGCAAGAGGCGCGGTTTGGCCGTGTGTGGGTCATTAAGAGGGCGGCAGTGTGTGAAGCGCTGCTTGGTCGAGCTGGTGGCTGTGCTTTGTGCAGTAGTGATTGCCGAGGCTTTGGCGCGAGACTTATTAAACTTCACTGGCAAACGGTGGCTGGGCTCGGCAGATTGGCTGAAGCCATCGTTTTTCCGAGTACAGCCATAAAACATGAGGCCCTGCTCTTGAGAAATAGAAAAGCCAACTGAGCCGCTTCGTGAGGCACGCGGCAGCAGCCTGGCGGGGGGCGCCTCGCGCTCTTGCCCCTCCGCTCCCCTCAGCGCGTGTTTTCCGCCGCCCTCAGCAGAACCGTCCGTCAGCGGGGTGCCTTTGGCAGCACCGTACCTCAGCAGAACGGCGCCGCGGCGGGCCGCCCCTCACAGCGGCCGTCCCTCAGCACGACGTCCGCCGCCGCGCTGCTCCGGCCCCGCCTACCGGCGAGGAGCCGCATCGCAGCGCCGTGTGGGGACGATGTCGGGCCGTGCGTGCTCTCTGAGCGGTACGTGGTGCTCGCGGCACTATTTTATTTTTTGGTAGGTTGTGAACGTGTCTTTTGTAGTACCGAGATCGGCAGTCACGATCGCTAGGTCCGTGCCGCTGCCTCCCGCTGTCCTAGCCGGGATGCTGAGGTAGCCGAAGTAGTAAAATTTCCCGAGATAAGAGCTTCTCGAGTTTAAATGCCGTGATCAGCGACTCGTCCCGGGGCTGCGCGTTACCGCCAGTTTTCAGCTGCCGAGGTCCGTGCCGATGCCCGGCGCAGCGCTGCGAGCCCTGCGCTCAGCTCCGGTCCCGCTGGTGCCACCTACCGCCCGGCTCCTGCCTTGCAGCTCCGCGCCGCCCCGCCGAGCCGTCCTCACATCGGAGCTCTGGCTCCCGCGTTTCGCTGTTTTGTTTTTTCATTTGTTTGTTTGTTTTGCTTGGAAAGTTGGTCGTCATGTATAAGCAGCTTGATTTGATTAAAAACAAGCTATCTTTGGTAAACTGCGCTTTTGTTTGTAACACACAAATTACTTTCTTTTTCTTGAAAAGCTCCTGCTATTGAAACCTGACCTAGGGAACACGGTTTCCCTGCTGCAAAACGTGCAGCTGTGAAGGTGCTGGTGTTGGGTTGCCCAGGCCGGACATTAGTACAAAGGCTGCTCTTTCAGTTGGTTTGCACAGCTGCAGATAAACTGAGTTTGCACGTTCTCTGTAAAAGCCACCAAATCTCTGGCCTTGCTTCCCTCTATTGGGGGTCCTGATGGATGAAAAGCTGGACATGAGCCGGCAGTGTGCGCTTGCAGCCTGGAAGGCCAACTGTATCCTGGACTGCATCAAAAAAGGGGTGGCAGCAGGTGAGGGAGGCGATTGTCCCCTTGTGAGGCCCTTTGAAGTACTGTGTCCAGCCCGGGGACGCCCAGTACGCAAAGGATGTGAAGCTGTTGGAGTGGGTCTAGAGCAGGGCCGTGGAGATGATCAGAGGACTGGAGCACCTTTCCTATGATGAAACGTTGAGGCAGTTGGGATTGTTTAGCTTGAAGAAGAGAAGGTTCTGGGGAGACTTCATAGTGGCCTTTTAGTACTTGAAGGGAGTTTACATGAAGAAGGGGGGCTGGCTTTTTACATGTTCTGATAATGATAGGACAAGGGGGAGTTTACATGAAGTACTTGAAGGGAGTTTACATGAAGAAGGGGGGCTGGCTTTTTACATGTTCTGATAATGATAGGACAAGGGGGAATGGCTTTAGACTAGAAGAAGGAAGATTTAGGTTAGAATTAGGAAGAAATTTTTTACTCAGGAAGTGGTGAGGCCCTGGAACATGTTGTCCAGCGAGGTTGTGGAAGACTCGTCCATGGAGGCATTCAAGGCCAGGCTGGATGGGAGCCCTGAGCAGCTTAATCTAGTGGCCGGCAGCCCTACCTGTGGCAGAGGATTGAAACTGGATGGTTTTTAAAGTCCCCTTCAACCTTAGCTATTCCATGATTCTCTGTATTGGATGCCGATGGCAATGGATATTGAGCGCATAAGGAAAAAAATGTGTAATGCTTGTGCATGCAAATGCTTCTCTGTGGTGCATTCTGTAGTGATAGCTGACACTGTGCTACTCCCATCTGTTCTGCTTATGATAACATTTATATGAGTGGGCAAGCAGGACTGGCTGTTGGTCTGTAGGACTGAGCTTCTGAAGTTATTGGAGGAATCTGAAATAAAGGACAAGGAGAGTATAGTAACAATTGCACTGGAGAGTGATTCTATCAGTAATGAAGAATTAATCTGCTGTAGAATTTATCTTTTTGGCTCTTCCCACAGATTCCAAAGAAAAGTTCAAGCAGATGTAAGAGAGTAACACCACAAAACTGTACACAATTGGGATGTAGTAATTAGGAGCTCATTATAAGCAACTGCAGCACTGCTTTTTTACAATGGGGACTTTATTCTGTTAATAGAATATTATTTATGCATTTGCTGTGGTAGTTATTTCAAGGAGATTCTGTTTTTGCTTTGAGATGCTTGACAAACCTGAATGAGTCAGGGTGCTCCCAAGCACTTAAAACATACACCTTCCATCCCTGCTGTCTCCTGGGGCCATGATTCCTTACCTGCTGTAGGTGTGACTGTTTCAACTTCAGAAGCTTGCCACCTGTAGCAACACTTGGGTTTCAAAGGTGAAGTGCACTGAAATGTACAAAACTTGCACTGCCTTTGTAAATAGCACTGGAAATGCAGGGTCCTGAAAGACTGATTCTTTTGTAATTGATATAAACAAATATGATAGTGTGAGTGCTTACCTCTAGGAGAAAGGATTAGGCTACAAATGCCATCTTTACTCTTGCTTTAAAAAAAAAAAATAAATAAGAATCCAATGCATGCCAGATTCAGAGGCATCATATGGTGCCCAGTTTAGGGAGCCTGTTTAACATATAAGCTGTGCTGAATGTGTTTTAAAGTCTCATTTTCAAGCACCTAGTTCTCCTTTGCTTAAGTATTCTGGAGGTGCTTCAAGAACACTTGCCCAATTGGTTTTGGAATAGAAATCGACTCAGTATGTTCTTCCTAGAAATTAAAATGTCATCGTGGATCAGAATTTCTGGAGGTCAAATCTAAAAGCCTATTGATGGCAAAAGGTGCTGCAATCTACCTGAAGCAGTTTCAAGATGGTTTCTTTTCATCTTTATAGAATTTTCTATGGATGTTAAGGTTGTTGTGAAAATATCATTTGTAGTCGTTTTGCTGTCATTGTTCTTAAGTTTCATCACCAACAAAAAAAAAAAGAATTATTGTTTTAGAAATGGTTTTATATAGGACTACAAGAAAGATCAGCTCTTGCATTAAATTTTGGTTGAACAGCCTCTGAGATGAATTGCACTTCTGCAGAAAAATTAAACTTCATTATCTGAGTGAATTGAGTAGTCCAGTTGGCTGAGTTAGAAGGAAGTAGATGTACAAAATTAAACATGCCTAAAATTGGGCTCCTTTTAGTACAGTTACATTGCCCGTGGAGATTGCTAGTGTCCTGAAAGCCTCAGGAAGTTGTAATATGCAGTTATTTGTAGTCCCATACATTTGTCGACGTGCAGCTCTCCTGCTGATCTCTTTTATCTTCCTCTACTTATTAGGTTTACTTCTGAACTGATGCAGACATTTTACAACTGTTTTCATTCATAATTTTCATGATTTGTGGCACACCAACTAAACCTATGGAAGGGAAGAAGTTTCAGAAGCAATGAGATTCACACCCCTTAGTCAATTGTAATACTTTTATTTGTAATAAAGAACTCGAGTAGTTCAGAATGCTTTTATTGCTCTGTTTTTTCTTTTTCTAAGTAGGTTTTACTCTTTTTTTTTCTTTACAATTCCATTGATTGGAGATTAGCTAAGGTAAATGAGAGTCAAGAAAGTAATTGTCATGATAGTAGAATTATAACTTGAATGAACTATTACTCAGGGTTAGTCCATCTGTTAGTAATTCTTGATATCTTCTGACAACATCTGTGAAGCCTTAAAATTAACTGCTTAAGCAAAGGAGTGAGTGTACATTTGAATTACTTCACAGTGCAGAGGTGACTGGGAGAAACGTGTTTTGTCAGCCTAGTGTGCTATCTCAGGTATCTCTTTTTGAGATGCAGGGGATGCATCTTTGAGCTTAGCATCTTTCATATCTATTTCTGGTTTTACAGCTGTACTTTCAGCACAATGTGAGAGCATCTGTTAGCAGCATCTGCTATCAGAGATAATTAGGATGGGTCACTTGTTTCTTACTTCGCTTGCATTTCCAGCCTTGTTCTGCACATTTTCCTCTATGCAATCTCTTCTCCTGCTTATTTTTCTCAAACAATCCATCCCTCTTGAGGCATCACGTTATTTCAGAGATACTAAGTGAACACAATCTTTTTCAATGTACTGGTCTGGCATTTCTGTACATGAGTTTATTGTAGGAAATATCTCCCAACCTTGGTAATTGTTATCCTAACTTACATTTAGATATAAGGATATTGTTTATATGCTTTATATTCCCTTTTTAATTATATTTTTGAAAGCTTAAAATCTTACCATAAAATTGTTCCCTTTTCCTTCATTCAATCCCATTTTCTATGAGAAGTGCTATGTACAGAGAGAACTCTGTTTTTATTAGAAAATCCATATTCAGAATTTCTTGGCTTGGGCAACAAAAAAATTCTGATCAGAATAATTTTAGTCTTCATTACCTTCCGAAGTTTATCCTGAAAGAACAACTTTGTCAATTTGCAGCACCTTCAGTAGAAAAGAGGAAGCCTTTTGCTTGGACAGCTGAGCAAAATCACAGGATTCTCTACGAAATGTAATTTGTGCCATGATACAATAGAAAACTCATTTTTAATTCTTGGAATTACAGTTTAAGACTTGAACATGGGAAGCTTTGGCTTGAAATGCTAAACAGTGCTTGAATTGCAGTTCTCTATAAAGCTATTACATTTTCTTTCCCTAGAACAGAAATAAGTGAGGTTCTTATGTACTTCTGGGTACTTAGGGCAGTAGTACAACTTCCCTTCCCATCTCCTGTGGTGTTTCAGAAAGAAGATCCCAGACAACTGTTATAATTTCTCTTAACACATAAAGTGGCTTAAAAGCATGATGTGCAAATACCGTTCTCTAATTAGCACAGTGTTTTAATAAGCCATGCTGTCTTTTCTTTGCTGTTTGTCTTCAATATTATTTAATCCCCATATTTTCTTGACTTTCAGTCCAGACATAGTTCCAGGTGTATTGCATATGTTCTGGAGTAAATACGTAACAGAACTGATGAAATGAAGATGTATAGGAAATAGTGAATCTTTGGACACTAGGCATTTGGCATCAAATTAAACAAAGTTCCCTCAGCAGCTTCACGAAGCCTTTTCTGTCATGTTTTTGTACCATGACAGAATGTTGCTCAGTCTTAAATAATATTTATTCCATTTTTCAGTTCCTAATCTTCCTCATTTAATACTTCCCAAATACTGTTTTCTCACCTTGTGATCTCCCACAGTTTTGTGTTTGGTTTTCTGAAACAAATAAGCAAAAAACAATGCCCAGAAGTCAGCTAACAGGAAAGCCATCTATTTATCTGCTTTTTTCTTTTTTGAGTTCTTTGAGTGTCTTTCCTCGTAGGATAACGCTGAGTGGCAGAGTTGTGTTCTCACTGACTTTCAGCTTTGAAAAGTGCTTAGAATAAAGGTAGTTTATTTACAAATAATAGAATTGTGACAAAGATATTATGCCATAATAAAGACTTGTAGGAAAACCAAACCATTCAAACCAGTCAAAGTGGAGATTCTTGAGGCTGAAAGCAAAACTTGTTTCTTACCTTTTGAATACTGAAGTTCTTGTTCTCGGTTGACCAAGAGAGGAGGTGAGACCACTGTTCCTGTCTGCCTGATAATTCTCCATCTGTATGTGTGTCCTCATCTCCCTGCTTGGTTGGCAGCTGCCACTGTGTAGCATAGCCCAGAGGTACAGACAGTGGCGGTGATGGATGTGGAGCATCACTGGACAGGTACTGGTGTTTTTACAACGTACTCTTATGGCTGACAGCATCTGGAATGTTGGCACCTGGTCAATCACTGGAGCTCCTCTGCTTGTAGTCTGTTTAGTGCTAGACTCAGGAGTAAGAAGTTTGTTAGCTTCTGAACTTATGGGCCATATACTCTGTGGCTTTGCCAGGACATGCTGTATTTCTTACTGTTTCCCACCCATGATTTTGGACATACTTTTCTTCAGTCTGAGATCCTGCTTGCAGCAGCTGCTTTGAGGGTTGGTTGTATTTGGCCATCTGCTTGTCCTGTACTCTGAACATTTGATATCACTTCTGCAAAACAGATTCATTCTAAGAACAGCTACTCTTTAATAAAAACAAACAAAATGACCAACCCACTCAAGTCTGGTTATCATTGCTCTCTTCCTGCTTCCAAAAGAGCATATTCAGAAATTACGTGATTTCTCTGGGAAGGGCTTTCATTGCTCTTCTCTATTGTATTGCAGTTATTCCGGAGAAGTAGGAGATAATTTCCCTAGAGGCTTTCAGTCAATCATCTTTCAATAAAAATATAATGTTCCTAGAAGCTAAATGGATTCTTTCTCTTGAATTATTTGTGCTCAGTTAGGCTATCAGACCTTCTTTAAAACAAACAAATGAAAAAAGCGTGACAACACCCCTTCCCTGCCATATTTGCTTGTGTTAATACTTGCATTAGATTGTCTTTTGCATCACTTTCTGTACATCACTTGTCCTACAATGTGGGATCTTTGGGAAGTCCAGCCGTTAGTACAAATAGAGCATAGCTCTGTTTTGGAGAAGTCTCACAATTACTGCTATGGAAATATAAAAAGAGGAAAAAGCAGAAAGATGTGACTGTTACTTTTTTCCATGTGAAGTTGTGCTTGTGGACAACATCTCATGGTACAGGCAAGTATGTACTTCAGTTGAGGTCTTATGGCAAGTTAATAATGCAGCTTTTCAGTAAGATCCAGCTTAGATACTGTAATTCCAAAAGCATGCTTAATTTAGAGCGTATAAACGATGTACAAGTGCCACATTTTATCTTGGGAAGCAAATAGAGGGAAATACGATCCTTCAGGTTGCTGATGAAGGAGCTTCCAAATGTTCAGTACCTCTTTACTCAAGGGAAAAGAAATGAAGCAAAAGCTTTAGAAGGATCTTGTGTAAGCAGAATTCCTGGCTTTAAACATCCCATTGGGGTTGCATTCTTTTGTAATGATTGATGTGATGTCAGTATGCCTTTTTAGACTTTCGTTACACAACATCAGGAGGAGCTGACTGAACTGTGTCATAGTTGTATCATGAGGCAGTCAATAGATTAGAGAAACAAGACCCATTCACTTCTCCCTGAGCCATTTAATTAAAGAGAGGCGAAGGAGTAAAAGTACACCACATGTGTTCATTTTTAAAGTATGTAATTCTTAGGGAATGAAAGTCTGATGTGTTGTTTATCATAGCTTAATATTTTGGATTATTTTAGTTTTTAGAAGACTCTTCTGGTAACACGTAACGTCATTTTCTTATTTCCTCTAGTGTAAATCCTTGCCAGTCGGGCCAGAAGTCATTCGTCTTCCCAAGATGATTATTCAAAGGATTTTGAAGATCTGAATAGGTAAGAAACTTTCAGTACTTCCTTGGTTTTGTGAACAACCAAGTATTTGATAGAAAATTATTTTTAGTGCTATAGTAGAAATTTATGTTAATTTTAGTATTCAGCTGGGTGTATGCAATAATGTTATGTTATGTTATGTATAATATTAATAGGGAAGGAAAATATTTTGTCCCTTGAAGCCTACCAGTTTCTAGGCTCTGCTCTTCAGAGACTGAATTCCAGAGCACCGTCTCTTGTGGGTGTCTGGGCCCTGAGTTCTCATTAAGTCTGTGGGAAGAGTGGATGTTCTCCAGCTAGTCCTGATGGAGCTTTTGTAGTGATTTGAATTGCCAGCTTTTGTGGTGTACAGGCCTCATTCTGGATACTTAATCTCTGACATGGTTATATTTCTCCATGTTATGCTTTGTTTCAAGGGCTTTTCTCCTGTTCTTCTCTTTCCTTTTTTCTTTTTTTCCCCCACATGCACATGTACATGCTCTATCTGTTTAGGAGTAATACTGCATATTTTGGGGATTATATAGTTTTAGTTGTCCATTTCCTTAAATGCTATTTTATTTCTGTTAGCAATAAGGGAAGCTGACTCTAAACCCAGCTATCTGGAAAGCAGAATGCATAGTCAAGCTACCTGAAAATGGTTATTTTCTAACATTTTGGTTCTCAAGCTTGAGGAAAATTTCTCAACATTTTCACCACTTTTAAATCAGATTATCAGTGAATTTCATGTTTTAATTTGATATTCATCCAGTTTTAAAAAAAAAAGCTGGAATGGGACTAGATGGTGTGGTCCTTTAAGAACTGTTGTGGTTATAGCAGCTCTTGTAGGAAGATAACAATGAGACTTTTTTAATGAACTACTACGGAGTTATTTAAAAGAATATATGAAAAAGATGCCCAGCTTGACAGGAATATCATTGTACTGAGCACAAAACTAACATGCATTTGACCTGATTTTAACAGGTTGGCCTTCCATTTGCAACTTGAACTCTCACCTCTGATGAAAGGTGTTTTTCTTTTGACTTAACATCTTTACATGGGTTTTCTTGGATCAAACTGTCACTCAGAATTTGACTTGAAATGTAAGGATAGCCATATGAAATGAAATACTTGTCCATTTTTTGACCATTACATTTCGTAATGCTATGAACAAATAGCTATTCAGTTAGAGCTGATTATTGTCCAGTCTAACATGGGGAAAAAATAAAAAATGTAAAGCTTTATTTTGCCCATTTTCATCATATTTGCTTACCAAAGCATTTTTGAATATTTATGATCTGAAATGTGATAGTAGTTTTCAAAATAGGGTATTTTTTGAGATCAAAAGTATACACTCTCTAGCAGTTTAACTGAGTGGCACATGGAATTCTGGATATGTAGTTGGGAATGTCCTGTTATACTTTGGCAAATGTGTTAATTTTATTTTCCTGTAAAAAGGAAGATCAGTTGCTTCCTAGTATCCTAGGAAGTGCATCTGATCTGAGGAACATGCTGCTTTTGATTTTTATACCTCACAACACTGGACATGGCATTTGTGACTTGCAGAACATATAGGAAAGTGACAACAGTGCAAGAGTGGCAACAGGCTTCTGTTTGAATATAAAGAGCTTCTCTTCTTTGATTCATGGCAGTGTGCAGGAGTTACAGGCAGTCACCTTGTATGAGTCAGGTCTTGCACAGGCACACCAAGAAGTTAAAGCGATGGGTTTGTGTTCCTAAAAAGTCACGTGTAGTGCTTTGTTCTTACTCTGTAACCATGCTTCAAGATTCTATCAGAAGTAAATTTAGCTTGGTTTAGAGATGTCTCTTAAAATGGTCCCTATTCAGAACTGCAGTTAAAATTTTAATGTGTTGAAAGAAATGTAAAACACTGATTCACTGCACTTGATAACAAAATTTGACCTAGTTAAAATGAGAGAGCTTTGAAATTGTTCACTAAATTAATTTCTAATAACTCATAGTATGTGGAGTGATTAAACATCTGTCCTGGATTTCTTCTTTCTGAATGACGTGACACGCATGCAACTAAAGCAGGCTGATGTAATAACTAGTGGTAGGAAGCTGTGTAGGAGTGGCATAATTGATGGTTCTCATGTGGATTTTATATTGATCCACTTACATAGAATAACACTGGGGGGGCTGTCTGTCTTTGTTTCAGAACTCTTTATTGTACACTTAAACTTTGCATCTTTTCCTGCGTCAGGAGAACAGTAGTAAAAAGGCATTTTCTGCTGATTGGAAAGTAGATTGTTCTACAATCAGGAAAAAAGTAATCTGAATTTAAATGAATTCTGTGATAATATTAAACTAATTTCAAGTGTAGGCATTTGTGAAAGTTTGTATGGAATTGGAAATCTTTATCTTAAATTTAGTTTTAAATCATGAGTGACCAGTAATGCTCTGAGAGCAGGAAGGAGAAAATACAACTTTTTTTATATTTCCAGTGCAGTTCGTAGACCTGTGCTAAATCAAAGTGACCTCTGCAGCTGCAGGGATGTTACATCAGAACTCAACTGAAGGTTTTAAAAATCTGCTTTGTTACGTACAGACTTAATAGCTGTATTTTTTTATCCTTTTGCAAATGTGTGAAGTAGATGAAAGCACAAGCTTGATTAAGCCAGCATGCTCTCTTCTCTGTAGTAAATAATGATATGCCCATGGAGGATCACTGCCTATCATAGTTACAGCATTTGGGAATATATTTGCTGACTGTGAATACCAAGATCTCACATAAGGCAACAGATATGGTGGAAAGCTACAAGGCTACCTAGCACAGAAGCTCCGTGAGGGTTACGGTGTGCCTTTAGCCATTAGACATTTTTCTGTTCAGTGAGAAAGATACTTGAATTGGGAGGATTTGGGCTCAGAAAGTGACTATGCAAAGACTAGGAAAGGTATGACTGAAGGTATTTTTTTTTCCCTGAAATACAACTTCAGGCATCTTTTAAATCTGATACGAGTCTGGATAGATTTCGTGTAAGCAAACTGTAAATAAATTATAGCAGTAAAGATAAAGCGTGTGCAGAGAATGCCAGTGGGAGCATTCATGGTCATGTACGTCCTGAAGTAGGATGCATACATTTCTTCACAGAACTGGAAGAAGTGTAAGAACATATGCAGGTGCCCTAATGTACAATTGCTCTTGTGGGTGTTTCATCTTCTGCTAATGCTACTGAGCTGAAATTTTAAAAACTCTGCACACACTTATGTGTTTAAGCTACTGATATCCAACAGCCCATTAAACAGAACGAAACTCTTGCTCTGACAGTGTTCAGTAACTGGATGGTGTATAAATTTATTTGTGAAGTTTAGAATTCTACAGAAAATCTCCAAAAGATAAAATATAACCAGCTACGTCATACATTTATTATAGACTTAAAATATCTGTGCTTTTTTTTACCTTAGTAGCTACTCTATGGAAACTTCCCTTTGTGACAAGGGATTTGTGAGATTCTTAGAAGTTTCTACTTGTGTTCTTAATGTATTTTGAAGAATTGCTCACCTCTTGATCATATAAATCATGCCTTGTTGAACAAACTGGTCCTTTAAGTTGATAACACAACTTATCATGGATATGAAAGGCCATGTACAAACAGTGCCTCTCATACCTTAAGCAAACTTCCATCTTTTCTTCCACTGCCAAGCAAGAATGCTGTTTTAGGCCAATCACCCCTTTCTCAGCTTAAACCTGCACTGCTGAGTGTTAGACCGTTAGGGGGTGGTCTTCCAACACCACTGAACCTTTGTATTTCCAAGTATTTCATTCTTGACTTTCACGACTAATGTGATCACTTGCCACAGTACGTTTGCTTGTAAAAGTAGAACAATACATGGTTAATACTTTGTGAATTGCATCAAGTCGATAAGTGGGACTTGGAAAAATCTGAACTTGCAAATACTTAGCAGTGATCAAATAATAGTTGAAAGACTGGAACTCAGCCATGCTATTTTCAGAGCAAACTTTATGTGAAAGGATAGGAGAGTAGGGGAGTACACTGTTCTTCATCTAAAAATGAATTCGTTCCAACATTATGAAAGCATAAGAATATAAAGCTTATCTTTTATGTCCTTAGTCTGAAATCAGATTCAACTACTGTCCTTGCATCTGTTTGAAGTTGGTATGGGTTGAGGTGAACACCTGGCTATTTTAGAAAGGCTTTTTTTCTTCTCCCGTTGTGAACTTTCCCGTTCCACAAAGCTTTCTTTTTCAGTTACCAAGTTGGTTGCAATTCTTTTGAGTTACTGAAGCTCATTGAAAACCAAAAGCGTGGCAGAAACAGTGAGGGCGGTTCAGATTTTAAACATGAATATTCTTAGATGCATAGGATTAGGGTACGGTGCTTTGTTGTAAATTAAATACTGCTCTCATGAGTTAAATAAATAGGTAAATCAGTTTTTAAAAAGTTGTGGAATCTTCTTAATTGGACAACATTCTTTTATTAAATGGTAGTGTAAAAAGAAACAGCGTGCGCACTCTTGACAGCTATTGATATTACTGCTGAGTCTGGTTCCTTGGCATGAATACTGAATTGGAACTTGTGACCTACATTATGGTCACGGTTTAAAACCTTGCTTAGAACAGCCCACAGATGTCATCTAAAATGTTTGTCTTGGATAATCAGTAAGAAATAAAACCTGACTTTAACTTTCCACAACAATCGTATTAATTCGTCATTTTGTTTCAACTTGTGTGCAAGGTTAACATTAGTATCAGGGTGAGATTTACTTCACAGTATGCTTGTGCTAAGTTTAGTAACACCACAGGCCAGTGTGCTCTGTGTAACACGCACCCAGGAAGGCTGTACTGCAGCTGGGTACTGGTGTGTCTTTTGAAGTAGGACACTGGATGATAACAGCTACGGCACTCCTTGCTGGGGGTGGGGTGAAGCTGCTCTGTCTGCAGTGCAGCTTTCTGTGCACTTCAGGCAGGTGATGGGCATTACTAAGGCCTGGTGTTTTCACATACTAGTAGTTAAGAGCATCCTGTGCAAACAAAAGCAGGTTGTACTGTTGTGCTTTTTTGTTTTGTTTTTTTTTTTAAACAAAATCAGTTTTCTCTGCAGAGCTTCTCTCTAGCAGGTCGTCCCCTTGTATTGATGCATGCAGCTATTCCTCTCCAGATAATACGTTTCTGCTTGTAGTATATAGAGAAGAACTGTCTGACATGTGTGTTTATCAGCAAATCAGAATAATGGTTTTGTTTATTTGTTTTTGCAAGAGAGGCTGTTTGATGCTTTCACAGTTCTGTAGTAGGGAACTTAATCTAGGTTACACAGTGACTTCAGTGTTATGTTTTTCTGACAGTGTTTGCTTGATTGCTTCATCATTATGTATGTTGGCAGATGAACTTTCTTTTTGGCATTTGCTCATTTTATGAATTAAATCAATCTGTAAAGTTAATTTTTCCAAGAAACAATACCTATTATAGATCTTAACAAGCAAAATTTCCCCGCAGTGCAAGCTGTCAAAGAAAAGTGGTGTCTTTCTGCAAGGCCTGTCAACTTGTTTTACCTTGCTCCTGTTTTCACTCATCAAACACATTAACTAAAACCATCAGGAACTATCTGTCAGCCCAAATATAAGAAAAAATGTAAGTTATTCTTTCTCAACACAACTCCTAATGTTAGCTCTTCAAAAATATTGATTTGGCTTGTTTGGTGATAAGTGTGATAGTACAGTGGCAGCATCCTGTAGACTGATCTCAGAATGATTGTAGCTCACTGTCATGTTTACGTGGCTGTTGGTACTACACCATCTGAAGGCTGCAAGCACTTATAAATTACCTTGCCAGTGTCCATGTGAGTAGGAGAGAGCAGGAGGCTTTCCCATGGGAACCTGGGAGCTTGTTTCAAAGCCAGAATTGAACTAATTCTCCTGAGCCCCATAGTAGGTCCTTAATCACAAAATCATTCCCCACTTCCCCCAAAGGGTTTAAATGTAACAACTTGTATCATTTAAGGTTTTTTCTAACATCTCAAGTTGAGATTTTGAGGTGAACTTTGCTAAAGAGTTCTCTCTCACAGTGTAAAATCTCCTCTGGCAAGCAGAGAGTGAGATGCTGAGTGCTGCTCTGTTGTGTTCAGGGTTGATGAGGGCCATCCTTCCCCAGCCCTGCAACGTGCATAACCCTGGCTCAGGAGAGCTGGCGCTTGGGCACAGAAACCCTGATCCCTCTGGGCCACTGGGGAGAGGGTAAATCTAAGTATCCTCAGGGAACAGAAGGTGAAAGTGGTGCATATACCTGCACCCTGCTGGGAACAGCAGTGAGCATAAAAGAAAGGGAAAAAATAGTGTTACCTTGCTATTTTAGGAACCACTCTGAGCCCTCAGCTTTAAGAATGGAAAAAAATTAAGGAGGCTAACCAAAGTGAAAGCAGTTAGCAACTGCGTTTGGAGACAAGTGGAGAGTTTCTTTGGAGGCTGACCTGTCAGGAGAATTAATTTTAAATTAACAACTTTATCGATCTAATCAGAAGGAATGAACCAACAATGAAAAGCTCTAAACTCTGCATACCTGTACATGAAAGAAATAGCATTTGAAACAGAAAAACAGAATGAGAAGAAAAAAAAGGAAAACACTTGCACAACCTGCCACCTCCCAAAAAAGAAAACGCAAACAAAACCACAAACCCTAATCTTCCCTGTAGGACATCATTGTCTAAAAAGTGTAAATTTGATTTTCTTTTTCTAAAGAAACTTCTGAGAAACTTATGGTGGCTCCAATTCTTTTGCCTACTGTTTGCAGACTCTCAAAAGTGGCCTTAAACTTTATCATAACCTAAAATGCTTATTTGTCTGTAAATGATTTTGGTTATGTGATGTTTGCTCATGTATAAGTCAAGTAATCAGCACAGAAACAGACTAAAAGGCAAATGGTCCTTAACAAGCATTCATAGTACTGCAGGGTGTGTAAGAGCAGAATGATGTACAGCATATCAAACCATACAGGTGGTGAGGGGAAAAAAACAAACAAACCAAACTTCAACTGCATTTTATAACAGCTGATATTGCTTTCCTTATAGAAGAAGAGGAGTGATGAAACATGGTGCAGTGGGTCTTCTGTCTCTGTATTAAACTTAAGAAATCACACGGAGCTGTGCTTTGGCAAAGACAGATGCCATCTGACTCCTCTAAAGAGTGAAGGGAGGAAGAGAGGTAGTTCATTAAAAGTGTGTTTATGGATCCTACAGTGCAAATGGTAATAGGCCATGTGTTATGAAAAGTGAAGAAAAGGGCCCAAATTGCAATTTGCCTTCTTACAGTGTTTGGGGTTTTTTTTGTTTGTTTGTTTTTTTATCACCCATGGGTTTCTGGAGATTCTCATGCTCTCAAAATGAATAAATAAAAAAGGAGGAACAAGTTGTGCAGCTCTGTGACACATCCACCTCACTGAAGCCACCTGGAGGGAGGAGCTTGAAATGTTATCAGTTGTTTGCCTCTTGTTCTTTAAAGCTTTGTATTAAACCTGAAAATGGGAGTAAACAAACCATCACCCTTTGCAAAGGCCTGTGGAAGATATATTATGGACACCTAATCATGCTTAGAGCATTGTTCAGTTTTATTCAGTGTTTTCATGCTTCCAGAATATGCTGTTTGTTTTCTGAACTGCTTAGTTTTGTAATAGTCACCTGAGACTCAGGCCACGTTTTACAAAGAGGAAAACACATCAGATGAGATTTTAACCAGAACCTCGCTCTGGTGATCAAGTGGAAAAAAAGGAAAGATAACTTTCACGTGTAGTTAAGGCTGACATATGGCTCAGGGTGCTTGAATTATTGAGTGCTTTTCATATTACCAGTACTGCGGTTGATTTAGCTGTCCTTGGAGCACCTGTAGTGACAGATTTTAAATGCATTGTAGTTTTTATCTTATGCTTCTGCATTTTTAGCTGGATTTACTTTTCTGACAGCTTAGATTTGAAGTACTTCTCAGACAAATACCAGTGCTGCTCTAACTTATCTTTAAACTTGAGGTTTTGGGATTAAAAGAAAAATGATGTTGATATTCAGCTGATTTTGCATAGGGTTCTTGTGGTCTAGTGAAGTTTGAGTAATCAATGCTTGAGAAGGTGACCTCATAATTTCAAACATGTATTTTATGGTCCATAACTTTTTGCAGTGTACCACCTTCCTGCTCTTCAAACTGCACATCAGTCTGCTGCTCTCTGTGCAATCCATGAGTCTGTAAAGGAGGGAAGAGCACTGGGAAGAGGGAAAGTTCCATGTCCCATGGTGGCAGCTGCACTGGTCAGAGAGCTGCTGAGGGAGGGAAAAGCACGATTCTGCTCAGCAGCCATTTCACCTGGAATTTGGGGATTGAACACAACAGAGGGCCCTGAAGAGGCTAAAGCTGCTCTCTCTCCCAAGCAGAGCATATCAAAATACTGCAGGAGGACTGAGCCCAGTGGTTGCTGCAGTCTAATGAGGGTGAGGGAAATTTTACCTTAGCTTTGCCTTTTATTTCCATACAGACAAATTTCCAGCACAAGAAAAATAAGTGTGCTGTTCCTTTCACCTGTATTTGCTTTTATTCTGTTGCTTCACCAGCTGGCAGCTAGTGATGGGCAGGGGAGCCTCCTGCCAGGATGGGCATCCCACCACCTGCACACTGCCACCCTGCTCTGGGGTAAAAGTCTTGCTGTAGGTAAAGGCTTCTGCATGATATGAAGGTTTGCGGGTTTGGTTTTGTTTTCTTTTTTGGGAGGTGGCAGGTTGTGCAGGTATAAAGCATGTACGTATGAGCTGCAAGAGTAGCTCTCCATTGGTGCAGTTTTGCTTGGGTATATTTTTAAAGCCCTGCTTTGTGAAACTACTTATGGTGTTACATAAAGCAGCTCACAGGACCTCCTCACTGGGCACACAGCATCCTCTGGCTCTTATGATCTCGATGGCAAGAGACAAACATGAGAGAAAAGTCCAGGGAAACAGGAGGCTGAGGGTGGTGACTGAAGGTACTCCGTTAGTTCTCTGTTCTTGATAACAGTAAAAAAAACAACAATAACAAAGCAAGCGGATGGTAAAACAGATGACACAGTGCTCCTTGTCAGCCAGGCAGTCAGTCGTTCAGTTGTGGGAGCACCGTGTGTCCATTGAAATAACGGTCACATAACCCATGGCTTATGGCTGTGCCATACTGCTGTGGTGCTGGAGGCTCGTGGTGCTGGGCCACATGCCTCCACTCAGGGACGCATTGATGTCTGCATGAATGCTTGCATCTGGAAAGGAAAGCACTTCTCATACAGGTTGTATGAGGCTTCCTGAGATATGAAAAGCAAACAGAAGCACCACTGTGTTGCCTTACATCAGTTTTATTTTATTGAGTAGCAATTTCTTATGCAGTTCAGTGCAAGCAAGCAATAGAATAGTTTATTAACATCTGCTTGGGTCTTCAGTCTAACTTCTGGAGGGAAGAGCAGTGCTAGTCTGTGTGATTTGTGTAATGTAATTAGATGTGCTGAAGCAAGACAAACATACAAATGGGATGAGTGGAAGTAGAAATTATTGGAAATGTATCTGCTGCCTCTTGTGAGCTTCACTGAAACTGCAGCAGTGTATAGTGTGTTTCTTATGGAAGCTGTGAGATTCCAATCTTCATATTTCACTCTGAGCTGTTAAGTCCTTGTTTTAAATCTTACTGAAATTTCTGCCACTGACAGCTGTGTAGAAAGATCTGATCCAGACACAGGCTGTGGGCAGAAGGAGTTGGTCTGCCAGAGGTTGAGCACAGCCTGTGTGCTACAGGTTGGGCACTTAGTGACAGAAACCCTTCTTCTGGCAAAAGTTCCAAGTAGCAAAGCTCAGAGGTAGTAAATAACTAAGGCTTTGCTTCTGTCTGGCTCAGCAGACTCAGTTGGCAAACGTGGCTGTGTTAGGAGTTGGCTCTTGCTGTGTGTCTGAGTACAAAGAAGGCAAGTTGTGTTTCAGGTGGGAGATGCTGCTTTGGAGATGTGGCTTTAAGACTGAGTGCTGTGTTGCAGTGAAAGAAAAATACGAGCCTTGCATGTCTTTCTTTTGGTTCCTTTAGCATAAGGGAGAAGGTTTTTATTAGTGCCGTTTTCAGAGAAAAAGTAAAATTGCCTGTTTTGAGTCCATATTTCAGGGACGATTTGGGAATATGTTGGGAGCCTATTAGAGCCTGCAGAGTTGAGCTTTGGCTGTGAGAACAAGCCTTGTGCTGTTAAGTTTTAAGAGATTGATTTTTCTCACTGGAAGATGACTGGATGAGATACGAGTGCCCGGATACATTGGCAGAAGAGACACATCTAATAATTGGAAGCTTCTTACCCCAGCTGGCGAGGGTGTGACATGCCCTGGGTTACAGGTGAATTGATAACTCTTTTTTGTATGTCCTTGCTGGGACTTGCTGAAACCACCATTGATACATTGATTCCTCTTGTGCTTTTTCTATAGGCTGGAGTCCAGAGACTTAACTGCTTGACAGAAATCATCCAGATGAGTGGACAGAGCAGAAAATCCAATGATTCGGACTTATGTGTAGCAATAGCTGTTGTGGTGCAATTAATTCCCCATTGGTTAGCAGTCACAGCTTGTGCCTGCATCTCCCTGCCTGTCCTATCAGGTGTTTCTCCTCCTCACCTGAGCTTACAGAACAGTTGGTTCCATTTATTGTCTCCTGCAGTGCTGAACCTTTCCTTCAAAATGGTGCTTTGTATCTAGAATCCATCCATGGATCAATGTAAACTAATTTCTTTGTTTTTGTGATATAAATAAATGCTTTCATAATTTAGTAACAGGGAGCATCTAACAGGTGGGAGGGGAAAAATAAAGGGTGGTGTAACAGAAAGCATTGTAAGGCAATGAAATATTGAAAGCTGGTCAATAAAAGGTGGGTGAGCAGTTAAAGATAGGAGATCAAGAAGGAACTAGGGGCTTCGAGCTCTGGATCAGAAGCACAGTGTGACTGCTGGAAAGTCCAGCAGTTATAAGTACTGTTGTTCCCTGCCTTTCCATACAAATCCTAAAGGAAATGATGGGTTTATAGGAACCTTAATCTGGAAATTAATTTTACCTTAAAACTGAAGGTTTCAGGTTCTTAAAAATATTTCTCTCCTCCATAGCTACTTGCTTCCCAGAAAGGGCTGTGTGTGGCTGAGGCTGCTGGTTTTGAGACTAAGCATCCCAAGAGCAGAGCCATGGGCAATGTGGCACAATGGGGTTTGGATGCTTATGGCTGTCCAGGCATCACTGCACGCCAGAGCTTTGGCTGGCTCCTAGTGGGACAAGGCCACTGCCAAAAAGGCTCTTGTCATTCTTGCCCAGCGTGATGGCAAGGGGCCGTGGCCAGCATCTCTGTGCTGGCACTTACTGTCCACAGGGAGGGAGCGAGCTGAAACCCACAGCAGTGTCTGTATGGGGGCAGACAGTGTGAGCTGATAGCAGGAGTTCCGCATACGTGACTTTAGCCGATCTTGTTCACATGCTTGACAAATACTCAACTGAGTCTCATCAAAATTGTGGGGAGGAACACCTTAATTCTTCATGAACCTTGTTTGCTGGGTTTGTGGGAGTATGTATGCACACTGATGTGCAAGGAGCGCAGGCCCTGTTTTACCTGTGCTGTTCCATTTGTGCATGCACAAGCATCATCTTGATAAGAACCAAGAATAGAAGGCTGTCTGCTTGCTTTTGTCCTATGATATCTTTATGCGCTTTTTAACATGCTGTGTAGGTTCCTGGGTTTAATTTGGAATTACATGGAACGTGGTGTTCAAGACACCAGTATCATTCATCTGCCTGAAAATTTCTTCCTAACAGCCTTGAATGTATTTGTGAACTGGTGAGTCTGTGCGGTGGTGGGAAGCATTTGGGCAGGCTCATGGAGCTGCCCAGAAACACTACGGAATTATTTGCTCCACATAGCTTTGATTTTGCACCCAACAACAGTAATGATAGGAAACTGTAATTTGCATTGATTTCCTTTGTATTTAGTATGTTTTAAAGTTTGCTCTGCAGAAAAGCAGCATCAATCTTTTTATGCAGTTATGGATCCTGCCTGCTTCAATGCAAGGTACCCAGTGATCTCTTTGTGTATTTCTTTCACTATTAATAGTAATTAGAATGTAGTAAGTGGTTTAGTAAAAGCTATTTGCAGGCTAAATTTTCTAGGGAATTCTTGTGGTTTCACAGTATCATTATTAATGGACTGAATTTCAAATAAATTCAAATGTGATTAATATTCAGCAACCTGAAGTTTGTGAACAGCAATTCTGGTGTGTGTAAATGGCGTGTGTGTTCAGAGATGTTTGTCTCCGAATTTGCTTTAATAGAAAAGCATTAAAAATAAATAAATGCAATGGCAACACTTTGCCAAACTGTGTTCCAGACAAAATTCTTTTCCCCCTTTCATTCACCTCTAATTACCGCTGAAAGCCCCTCCGATAACAGCTTTTGCAGGGCTTTCGTCTCGGCATTTGTGTGCCTCTCTGAAGCTGTTGATTGGAGGAGAACCACAATGGGGAAAAGAAAGTCAGGGCCCAACGTATGACAGGAGTAATGGTTTTGCTTTGTACATCTGTCAACTAATGCTTAACTAATGCAGAATTACTGTCAGACTCCTGCTGAGCTCACTTTCCTCTCCACCTGAATGCGTAATGACTTCGTGGCAAGGAATTCAAAACAAATGCAAAATGGCCGGACATTTAGGAAAAATTAGGAGGGCAGCAGAAGCTTGCCCTGGCTGCCGACTTTTCGCAGAGCCCCTGCAGTGCTGGGGGACTCTGGGCACCCTGTGCCCGTTGGGCACCGACTGCACGCAGTTGCTGATGTGGCCCGGAGCTGTGTCCCTGCAGGGGCGCCTCATCTCGGCGCTCAGCCCCTGGCTGGCATCACTACGACCCTGAGCAGCACTGTTGTGTGGGGACCCTGCACAACAGCGATGCTTCACCCTGGAGAGAACAGCAGTCCCCACTGGGTGTGCTCGTGGCTCAGCTTGCAAACCCCTCGGGAAGTGTGTGGGAGGAAATGGATTTTCTAAATGTTCTTCATTACTGACTAATAGGAATGTGAATGAACGGGGATCTGGGTGAGATGGGGGTGGCCAGGCAGGAGAGCTCTGCTGTCATGAGGGTTTGCTATGGGCCGCTCCAGGAGAGCCGCTGCCTCCCAGAGTATCTGCTGGGAACTGGTGCAGGTCAGTGGAGTGGGGGATGAGTCCCAGGTAACATCTGCTTGTCGGAGTGGTGTGCTGTTCCCCTATGTTCCCTTCGAGTGGTCCTGCTGGCAGATGGGTGTACGAGTCCTCTGTGCTCACCTGGCCTGGCTGAACTTCCATCATTCTGGCTAGTCTGTGTGGACAATGAGGGAACCGTTTAACTGGGGGTCTGCCTTGGTTGCAATAGCATTCGGCCAAGGCTGGTTGTGTTTTGTGCAGGCACTGCTGGGGTGGCTGATCATCCAATGTTCCTATTACTTGCACCAAAACGATCTCCGGTTCTGCATCCTGCTGCCTCAGCTGCACATCCACCTGATGCTGCAGTGACGTTTGACTGAGAGGGCCAGGCCAGGAAGTCTGCTGGGTGGCTGTGAGCTGCTGGGCACTGGGGAGAGTGCTCTGCCATGCAGGCAGTGCTCAGTGACCTCTGCCACGAGCGTTTTGCATTTTTTTCTATTTTCCTCCTATGTACTACATTTCATCTAGCAGAAGCATTCAGGAAAATATTTGTGTTGGAAGAATTGAAATCTAATGTAGTTTTCTGGTACAGCCGCCAGGGAAAATACTGTCCCACATACAAATGTAGAAAGAGGCTTTAAAAACAAGCAGCGTCAGAGGTAACCAGTGTTTTGTCTCTGAAATGTTGTATGAAATGCGTATTTGAAAACGAAAATGTGATCTGAGATCACAGAGCAAAGTTTGAAGCTGCGAGGGTGGGAGCTGGGGAGAAAGAAAGGAGCACCAGAGCTCGGCATTTCTGCACTCTCTTGTTTGCTGAGATAATGCAAATGATGAGTAATTCAAACAATTAGCTTAATGTAGGGTTACACTTTTTGAAAGCAGATTGGAAAGCTGTTTCTGAAAGCCCGTCTTTTAAGAGCATGTCACATATGGTATCTGCACAGTGAGCCTTGAGGCTGGTGTTGGCCAGACTGGTCTGCAGAGCTGACCTTGCTGAGTTTCTGTAGTGGCAAATTGCAAAGCTGTTAATTTGCCATGTGCTCCTGGTTTGCTTCTCCCCACTGCATCTAATTACAACCTTGTGAAGTTGTCCTGGCGAGGGCTGTGCTGAGGGGCTCTGGCACATCCAGCTGCTGCAGGGCAGTGTGGCTGGAGTGCATGGAGCACTTTGGGGTGGGCTGGGTGGAGCTGTGCATTCACACTGTCTGCCTTGCCACTGCTGTGGGTCATACTTAAATTGGGAATGGAAAAGGGGAAAAGAAAAGGTGAAAGCCAGGGATGAGCAAAGACAGGCAAATGTGCTGTGAATCTTTCAGTACCCTGCAGTTTGACTCAGCTGCTGCAAGTAAGCAGGTTTGCCACCTTGTTCCCTGTGCCTTACTAAATGCCCAATAGCCTGGCACTACCTTTGCTCCACAGGGAATTCTTGACTTCATGGAGGTGACACAGCCTGCTTTGGGATATATTCCCAGAGAACACTTCCACAGAACTGCTGGCAGTAATCTACTTAAATCCGCTGGACCAGAGCTCCAGATCCCTTGTTAAAACTGCCAGATCACCAGTGAAGAGGTGCTTTTTCCCAACTGGAGCAGCTCATCAGCCAAACTGGAACAAGTTCTCTTTTGGCACTGCCACTTGAGCAAAGACATTTCTGTCCACGTTAGGCCCTGGAATCAGCTGTGCCAGTGCTGCTGAGACATGTGCATGCCTCTAGGTGTGGTCAGCATGGCCAGGGGGACTCTGGTCCCTGCAGCTTCTGCATTGGTGCTGCACCATCACATATGGGTGCCGCCAGGGTTCCCTGCAGCCTCTCTGCTTGTCCGCTGCCAGCCATGGCTCTGTTTTGTTACATTTTGCATGCGGTTTGTCCCATCTGTCATCTTTTTTTGCATCCTCCCTTTAGAAGGGAGGCTTCACGTGGGCCTGTTGGATGGTTCCAGCAGATCTGAAAAGTCAGCTGTTCCCCTCCTTGATATGGCACCGTCTGCAGAAATCAGAGCATGAACACAGAACTAGAAAGGGCAGTGACAAGAGCAGAAGAAAGCAGTGTGCCTGTGAGAAGGATATGAAGAGAAAAAGAGAGTCTCATCTTTGATGTATTTGTTTCCTCTTATTAGTATCCATCTAGTGGTGCTCAGGCTGAGACGGCTGACCTGTCCAAAAGTTAGTGATCCACACACAATCCACTCCCAATAGTGCCAAAGCACAGACATCACAGGACAAAAATAGCAGCAGTTGAGATGAAGGAGGAAGCCATGGGCTGCCAGATATGAGTGGGAATAACCTGAGTTCACCCAAGTGGCAGAGGTACTGTCTTAGTTTGCGGAGTGTGAGGAGAAAAACGTCTTAACAATCTTGTCCTCCTGCCTATGCGCACATCTCCACTATTTTCTGTACCGTGCTGATAAAGACTGCCCGTGCTTGAAAGGGCCTGGCAGGCTCGAGGTCAGCTGCAGACAATCTCTCTAATTGCATGGGTCTGGCTGACCTCCGCGTTGTGGAGCGAGTAGGGACCGCAGCAGACAGAGGACAAGGGAAAAGGCGGAGGAAATGTTCCTGCCGTGATGGTGGCCAGCTTAAAACTTGATTTGGATTGCTCCCCAGAGACAGTGCCCATGCTGTGTGCAGCTCTGTTGGAAGGAGACAAGAAGACGTTTTGCCCAGACAGTAAGTCAATATCAGCACTTGTAGATATCACTTCACAATAATGCTTTTTGACAAACTGCTGTCAGTGCTCTGGAAACTTGTATCAAGAAGGCAGAAAAAGAAAACTTGTGGCAAGTTGTTGTTGCCTCTGTTTCACATAGTCACCCAGCTTGTGCTGACTCCTAACTGGTTGCATGTGTTCCTGAGAAGATGTTCAAATAGATGAGTGGTGGCAACATATGCCACTGGCTCTTAAAACTGTGGAAAGGAGTATAACAGAGAGTAAGTACTTATAACCACAAAACAGTTCTGTAAAGAGAAAATATGCTTTAACAGTAATTTAAGAGAAGAAATCACAGCCTGTGTCCAACAAGTTTGTGGCTGCAGTTGTCCGTGGGCTGTGTGGCCAAAAAGCAGCATGGAGCCATGATGACATCATACCCTCTCCAGCAGCAGGACTGTGGTAGTGGCATACAGCTGTGTCACCTCTTTGGCAGGGCTGGGAGCTCCAGCAGTCAGTGCTCTCTGCGTTCACTGCATCTCACCAGGCTGCAGCACACTTTGAAGTGTGTATGGACTCTCCTCTCAGCTTCCCTGTTAACTTCTTGCCTTGGCAACAGAAAAGGCAAAGCACCTTCCATATGCGGAAGAGCCAAGTGCCCACAGCTGCCATTGACCTTCATGGGAGGTCTGGATTCTCAACTCATTTGGGATGATCCTCACAAAAATGCAGACCAATTTGTACAGTCTGGGAGAAGCACTGTATTGTAGCTTCCGAATACAACACAGAAAATGAGGCTGCCTGCACAGAGGAGACTTTATCGGTGCTGTTGCAGATGTTGCATTGGCCGGTCACCAGTCGCACGTGCAATGCTCCCACATCTTGGGATCCATGTGCCTCCTGATCCAGCCAGGAGCTTTGCTGCTGGCCACATGTGGGTGGCAAATCAGAGCTGCAGCTGGACGTAGCATGATGGGGATGGCTGCAGGGGACAGCATGGGAACGCCATTTGTCCCAAGTAGGCTCTGAGCTCATTCCTGTGAAGCCACCCAGGCATAAAAACCTGCTGGCACCACGTGTTACAGGATGACTATCCTGAAACTCACTGAAATGGGCTGCTTGGCCTGGAAGCTCTAAGTGAATTATCCACTTGAAACTCATGCTGTTGTTGATGAACTTTGACACAAAAGGATTTGGGAAGCTTTAGGACCAGATAAACACAGGAGTGCGGATGTGGAAGGGATTTCAGGAGCAGCTCAGTCTGTCTCCTGCTATGGAACGGGTTCATCATATCCATACTTTCACTAGCTGTTTGTTCAACTGAGAGGGAAAAAACAGAAACAAAAACAAAAAACCCCAACCAACTAAAGAGAAAGAGCAGAAATGAGCCCTTTGGGATAAGATCCTCACCTATCTTGGTTCACCTTATTTGCAAGGCAGCTGGCTCCAGGAAGGCTCACAATGAGAACCACTGTGCCTCTTGCTTCTGGTCAGCACAAATTGGGCCTCAGTGACCAGCAGATCAAGGCAACGAAGCTCAAAGGCTGTGCACAGTGACAGCTGCTGTAAGTGATGATGTTTAGCCTGTATGCAACCCCAGCTGTACTACGTCTTCCAAGGGTCCGTTATTTTGGGGACTTAGAAGGTTTCCAAAAAAGAATGACAGCCGTCTATTACTCTATGATGCAATAACCATTCATTTTAGGTTTTATATTTGTGTTGTGTACATTTGTGACTGCCCTATTCTATATAATCACAATTTGCCATCTTGCTTAAAAGTTATGGTGACATCAAAAGCAATGCTATGTAATGCTAAGTGTGCTTGAAGGCTGATATTTGCTCACTGTCCCCAGGCTGTCAGTGCAGAGGGGTTTGGCTGCTGGTTTATGCAACTGGATTACATTTGAGCTCTGCAAGGAACTGGAAACCTGCGTGGAACACAGGGACGTGGCAGGGGCTGGAGATCACTGAGCTTCCCCTTGCCTGGGCTGCTGTTGTGAGCGCTCTCCGTATGGAGATCACAAACCAAACTGGTTTAAATTTCTGTCAATAAAGAAAACCCAGTTCTTCCTCACAGCTCACAACGCTGTCACGTGAGGAGGCACAGTGCGGTGATGTGCTTTCTGAGGGGCTGTTGCCATGCGGTTTTGCACCGCGCCGGCGGCACAATGGCTGCTGTAATTAACGTGTCAGAGTCTGGCTTCTGGTGGGAGTGGTAATAGCATGGCTCTGGTGGAGCTCCTGCTGCCAGGCTCTCGCTGGGCTGCTGTGCTAAAGTTTCGGGCTGGATCTGTCTGGATTTTCACTTCTCTTCTCAAATAGCTCTGCCTTTTCAGCGCCTCCAGAATCACCCGGTATGCATTTTCCAGCAGTGTTTTACATTTGTGTTTAATCCCTCAGGATCTTCAGCACCATCACTCCCAGGACTGGTTTGCAGTGGGGCAGTAGGCTGCCAGCAGTCCATAAAGGAGTGATACGCAAGCTGTTGTACTGTTATATTTCTCTACCTGTCATTGTAATGTCACTTCTAATGCAGGAATTATACCCCCATTGTGTGTAATTATATTTCTCCTCCCAGCCCTGCTCAAGGAACAGTGAAAAGATGGAGCTGTTAATATTAAAAACAGCACATCTCCCTCAAAAAAAGTTAGAGGTCACACCTTAATTCCTAGTGTGTGAGGGTGGTTAATCAAGAGGTGATTGGGCTAGAATGAGTATGGGGACAGAAATATCCTGCACAATTTCTGGTGGAATTTAATTAGAAAGGAAGTATTAATAGCACCTGCATGTGCAATGCTGCTTTGCCTTGTAATGTGAATAGACTTACCTGAAGCCAGTCTGATGGATAATCCATTGAATTTCTGTTTCTCCTTTTTCCTTTTTTTAATAAAGGAAAATAATAAGCTATAATCAATAATAATAGTACTTAAAAACAATGAGCTCTGGCAGGAAGCCTTCTACTAGCTCTCCTTAGAGTTTCTCTTTCAGGTCAAGATGATGCCAATTAATGAGGCGTTTTGCAAAAGTCTGTGCTCTATTTGTCCCAGTAATGAACTTCCAACCTTTAATTTTCTCAGTAGCATAGAGTTCCTCAGTGGGAAAGCAACATGGGGCCCTCGTGTTGGGGTCTGTGCTCACTGCAGACTGGTGCTTTCTGGCACAGCTCTATGTTGCCCTGTGCTGTCCCAACCCCACGGGCTGGGTGCTGCCTGCAGAGCTCTGCGACCGTCCAGGAACCGTGCTGAGTTTCTCCAGGGCAGGGTCCTGGGCCTGGGTTCAGGTTCATGCAATGCCTCTCCTGAATGGCACAATTAGAAACAGTCTTGGTGGAAATAGAGCTTATTGTAACCACAAAGAGGATTTCCTTCCCTTCACACTCAAGATAGACTGACTTCTAATACTTCGTTTTAATACTTTTTTCACAAAGGAGAAAAAGTTAATATAGTCAGTATCTTACAATTTGATTTCAATTATGAGATCCTAAAGCAGTCTGTGCTTCTTAATGAATAAGAAATAAAGGCTACGGTAATTGAATTCAGCATGGCTCGCAAAATGCTTTATTCAGATGAAAATGCCTCTGCCAATGCCAAGTTTATTCCTGGTGACTTGTTTGCCTTCCTGCTGTGTTTTCCATGAGCTGGGGTGTCCTGCTCTGCTGCGTTGGGCACTTGTGGACCGAGGGACAGAGTGGAGTGGGACAGGGACATACCTAGGGATCATGCATGCTGTTCCCAGTTCTGCCTTAATGAATCTGTGTGTATTCTGTATTTAAAATAAAATAAAATATCTTTTTGAGCCACCAGCTCTGCCCATATGCTCGTTTTTGACAAAGAACATCTGCACCCCCAGGGCTGGGATGTTCTCATTGTCCCTGCTGCTGGCTGCACCGCAGGGAGGTGGAAGCCCAGAGGAGCCCAAGCATCCTTCCTTTGCAGAACCTTTTGTTCTGGAAGTGAGCTGGTGGCTGCAAGGCAAGCAGAGGGGAGGGTGTGCATCAACTCCGCTCAGCAGCACAGGCACGTTTGGGCACTGGGGCCGCTGCTGGGGGCTGAGGATTTCCAACAAGTGCTAGCTCCAGGCTCACGTCGGCGCTTGGGCTCCAATTATAGTGATATCTCGCTTTCAGACCAATTAAAATTTCATAATCTCTCCACCAGACGGAGTGGACAGTGTTACGCTGGGTCAAGAAATATCTTCTAGCTCTAGTCATTCTCCAGGAAGTTTTTGGCTCCGTGAGGAATAGTACCTGTACAGGGCTTATGAAGAGGGGCTGAGAAAGCACAGAACGTGCAGCTTTCTTGCAGCCATTTTTGCAAGCTATTTTCTTCTACGTTTAGGGGAAGGAAAATTAAGCTTTGAAATACGGGTTGTAGACAATGCTGTAAGGAAGTTTAGGATCACAGCCTTAGGTGATAATAAAGTTGTAATACATAAAGCATCAAAAAGGTGAAATATAATGGCACCCTCCAAAGGCATCTGAACAGCTGCAAGGAAGTCTGCCTTATTGCTGCAATTTGAGCATGAATTACTTTGCATTAGGAAAGAACTGCCTCTCATTGGAGATGTGACCATGCGGCCATTTCTGTTTTAATCAGAGGTAGCTGCATTTCTGTTAATGGTTTTGTCGATTACAGCAAGCCTCCAGGCACTCTGCAGAGCCAGGGAAAGCCCCTGGAGCAGAGCTGGTGTGTTTGTTCTACCATGAAGTGTGCCATGAGATTGGCACAAGTCTCCCTCCTGGCCAGGGCTTAGTCTGTCGAAGGGGGCTCCATGCTAGCTGTGGGAGCATCTCCACCTGGGTGCATGGAGCCGTGGCCTTGTTGCCTGCCCATGTCCCTCACCACAGCCTTGCATCAGGAGCCACTGCACTGGGAGTTGTGCCCATCTGCAGGGTGGCTCTGGGAACACCTCAGCTGAGCAAGGCCAGTAAATCTGCACTCAGGTGGGGAACAGAAGCTGTTTCCTGCCACTGAGTGTGGTGTGATGGCAGCGGTGCTGCTACCATCTATTGGTGGGCAGCAGAAAGGGCACAACAGCAAAGCTGCCTACAGCTTGCATATCGTGTGGCACTGGTCTTGGGCCAGTATGGAAAAGAATGCCTTTTTAGCTAGGACAAACTGCTTGGCTAGGCCTCCCAGATCTTAAATAACAAGAGAACCACCACAGGGGGGGCTGAGTTGCTGCAAAAGGTGGTTTAAAGAAAGTGATGGCATGCGTTAACATCCAAGAGGTGTTTGTAGAAAGCTGAACCTGCCTGTGTGGGTGCTGCACGCCCCAGGCAGAGGGTTGTCTCCGGAGGTTTGGTCATTGCAGAAGGGGATGCAGCAGTGCTCTGAGGTGGCAAACAGCCTTCAGCACATCCCCAGCTCCCTGCAGAGCTGGGCTCCCACAGGGCTGTACCGGGAAGGTTGCAAAGCTCTTTTTGTATTTTTAATAACGAGGTGGACAATAACTCTATTTATGAGGAAATCTTTCTTCTGCAGGATTGTGGTGTATACCTGTTCCTACAACCCTCTCACAAATGGGCAATTCTTGTTCTGATTTTTTTCTGGCAGGGATGTTTTGTTTTCCTGTTGGCTGATGCTGTCTGCTCAGTCTGTGGAGGATTAACCTATGTGCTGTTGCTAGGTGGCCTTAAGCAAAGAAATAACACAGATCACAGGCTCCTGCATTCCTACAGTGTGTAACTCCCTTGTTCAGCAAGATTTCTCTTTCTCTGTCCTTCTGTTTTGTGTTTATGGCTGTGGAGATGTATATATTAGAGGATGCACATATAATTTGCACAAGAATAATAGATTAGAACCCCTGTAAAACATCGGTTTTATTTGGACTCGCAACATGTAGCAGCTCACTCTTTGCCAGCCTCCCATGTTTTGGTTTCTGTTGGTGTCTAAGCCTCATCTGTCATTTCCAGATGTGTTTCTGCCCAGTGTGAGGTCTCAGACTCAGCAGGGACATGCGACTTGTCACATCCTGGAGGGACCTGTGCCTGCAGCATATGTACCCCATCAGGAATGCAGCACTTGCCTGGGTTTTTAGATTTTCAAGCTTATTTCCTTGAGAGTTCATTTCATTTCATGACATTTTCAGAAATGTGGTTATCCAGAACTCAGTTGATGTTGCACACTGGATGACTGAATATTTCGCACCACTGCCACGCTGGCTAGATAGCAACTGCCAGGTAAATCCCATCAGTTTTCAACTGTGTGCAGAAACACTGCCAGCAGTTGCCATCAACCATTTCCATATCCAAAGCGTGTTGCCTGTAACATGTTTTGCTCGTGGCACTGGAACAGGCATCTAAGGTCAATCCAGCACAGGCGCAAGCAGAGCTGGCAGGATTCACTGCCATTTGCCCCCTTCTGCCCCAGCCCTGAGTAGGGATCACACAGATGTGTTGCTCCTTCTCAGCCTCCTGCATCAGGCATGCCCATGCTGAATACATCGCTCTGCATTAATAACGTGCATTTGGCTGAAATGCCTACAGGACTTTTTTACTCTGATATAAAAATATATATTTCTGCAAAGCTTGTGTTCCTCCTCTCACAGCACCAGCATGAAGCAGCACCAGCACACAGGGCAGGGACACAGCTGTGCTGCCAGTGCATCTCAAAGCAGCTGTGTGCCTGTGGAAGAGTGTGGAAGGTGCTGGTGTGAGCATGAAGTGTGACCCAGCTACCTGGGGCTGCTGCCAGGCAGTGCTGCCATAGGCTTATGGCTTCACCAGCTTTCTTTGGGAAAATGTGGGAAACATTTGGGTTTTGCTAACGTTGGGCATGTGTGATGCTTGAAACCCTGAGCCTCTTTGTGCTTGGAGCATGAATCAAAGCACTGGACGCATGGCCTGGTGCAGCCCATGTGAGCTCCCTCCCACTGGCTGCAGGGCTGAGCTGCCAGCACTGTGTGCTCCTCACCCCCTGCCATGCCACTGCTTTCTCACAGCTCCCGCTGCTTCATTTTCCTCCCTTGGCTCCCGTTGCCATGACCTGCTGGGCTGGCCGCTGGCAGGAATTCATGCCCCTCCGGCTGCTCCTTGCTGTGCTGGCCCTGAAGCCCCCTCTCCCTCCCCCCCCACTGCCCTGGCAGGCTCAAAACACAAATGAGCCAGAAGGAGCTCCCATCCTGTGGCCTGTCATATTGGGATATATTTTTCCTCTCTCAAAAGGAGATTCTGCTTGGTCACAGGCTGGTCTCTAGTGGAGGTGGCTCCCAACCTGAGACTAGGGCTGCTCTGGGCTTGGCTACCAGCGTGGTCTGGAGCCTCACTGCACCCATGCACTGGGGAGAGGAGGGATAGCTTTCAGACAGGCCCTGTGCAGCTGTGCTGTGCTGTGTCAGGCTGGCCACACTGGCACCTGGCAAGGACCTTCTGACAGTGCTGAGCACTGGACAGGAAGTGAGCTGGGCAGAAAGGCCCCATGCCACCCGCAGTCCCTGGAAGGCTGCTCCCAGAGTATGGGGCTGCCCCGGGCTGCACTGCTGTTCCCAGAGCCACGCACTGCATGTGTGGAGCTCTCCTCAGCCATTTTGGTGTCTGCATGCTGCTGGGAAGCACCATGCCCCAGTGCCTGTAGTCTTTGAGGGTACAGCAGGAATTCTGGGCAATGTAGCATGTTAACCAAATAGAAATGGGTATACAGCAGATCAGTTGTTTTAAATAGTGTTATGCACATCTTAAAAATTTGCACTACTTTGTTTAAAAATGTGCTTTGGGATGTTAACAACAAATAAAAAATTAAAAATCCCTAACATAGATGTAAACAAAACTCACTCTTAATATCCCCTGCTGCCCAGCTGGCTCTAAGTCTTATGGCTGATAGATAGGAAGGGATCCTGAAAAGAGCAGAACAAATACTGCCAACAAGGGGATTTTAAACAGGGCATAATGTCAGTGGGTCTGATAATAGGAAAATGTTCCATAACCCTTCCAGAAACCCTATGGAAGAATGGAACAAAGAGAAATCTGTAAAAATGTGATCAGATTCTATAGTAACTGCTTGAGGAATCTTAGTGAATTTAATAGAGGACAAAGTCTTTTCCCTGGGTTTTTTGCATCATCCGACAGTATTCAATAGCAAGATAATTTTCTATTAATTCTTATAGAACTTCTTCACGAGAATGATAACTGCATGTTCTCACAGTGCCACCTGCTCCCCCCCCCCACGCTCATTGCTGCTATCACACCAATTCAGAGGGGGGACCATAAATACCTTCATGTTAAAGAACTAACTTTCTTTAAAATGCCACTTTCAAAAGTGCCTGGGGGTCTGCCAGTGCAGCTGCAGGGAGTGTTTGTCAGTAGCACTGAGCAGTGCGCTGCTCCTTTCGCCATGATTACAGAATGGAAGCAGACACGGGAAAGAAGCGAGTGGAAACGATGAATTTTGTAGAAGGAGACTTGATTTGTGTTTCAGTTTTCTTTTCTTTGGTGCGAAGTGAAGGGGCTGCAGGAGGAGGAGACGGCACAGTTTGTCTGCCCATCTCCAAGTTACTCAGTGCAGCACAAGGCCGTGGCCTGGGCTTGGCCTTGGCCTTCCTCCTCTGGGGCAGCTGTGATGGGGCAGGAGCAGGGGAGGACACCGCTCACCCTGGCAGGGACGGGGCAGAGCACACAGCCCAGCACTGGAATGTGCCGTGGTATGAGGTGAGCACTGGCAGTGCACCGCTGTGGTTAACCACAAACAGCTGTCCACAGCTCCTTGGTGGTGGTTTTCACAGCAGAGATGGTATTGATGGTGAGAAGGTTTTGATGAGGAGAATCAGCATCTTGGCTTGCTGCACACTTTCTTAGAAAGAGGTAGTAGCTGACAAACACGAGCAGGAATGGAAGTATGGTCCAGGATTACTGGTTTTGTTTGGTTTATGAGGATGCTAAGGGGAGAGGTGAAGCTAAATGCCCCAAGACAGCAGTGCCGGAGGAGTCTTCTCATTTCCGTTGCTTCTCCCTTTACTGTACTGGGGATTTTCCAGAGGAGTGGAAGCCTTCACAAACACAGATATTTTTAGACGAGTTGTGTGTAGGAGCCCAGATGCTGGGGACAGGCTGCTGCTTGACTGCTGTTACAGAATGGTCCAGACCGTGGCTGCCCAGCTGGCATTTGGTGATGTTTGGTGTGGCGTTTTGGGGTGGTTTCTGTGGCAGGAGTGCTGCCAGGCCTGATTGCAGGTGGGTGAGCTCACTTCAGGGCTCCCAGCACCTTGTAACACTACTGAACCTGCTGGCAAAGACCAGGTTGAACAGCTGTACTTCCAAGGAGGTACAACCCACCTTGTGCTAAAGGAGATGGCCCTGCTCTAGTGTTAACAGGACAGGTGTAAGGAAGAGTGGTGGCCTGGAGCCTTGCACAGGAGCTCCAGCCCTTTTCATGAACCAAACTTCGAACGTGTTTTCTATTCCTTTAGAAAAAGCCTTTGAGAAGCACTGCAGAACCATGTCCAACTGTAATGAAAGGGACCTAGAGTAAGTAGATGACAGAGAGGATACTTTCTCTGCATTGTGATTAAGTATGTGGAAACAGCACTTTTTTGTAATAGGCATCATAAGTTGTTAATTAACGTTATAATGCTATAAATTGTCTTTGTGGGAACATTCAAAGGCAAATAGATGTAGAGCCTGCAAAGTCCTTAGGCCTAAAGGCGACTTGGTCATGCAGTACAGATCCTCTGTCTGACTCCCACACTGCTTCCTGGGGCACCTAACTGGAAGAAGCTGCAATGAACAGTTTGCTCAGCGAGTGCTGGAAAGGACAAAATACCTGTTTGTGTTTGCAGGGCACTGCACGGCCTGTGTCTTTAGCCCAGTTATCAGTAATGATTGTTTTCCTGGAACTGTGCAGGGATGTGTGTGTGTGATTCCTCTACAGATGGGTATTTTGTGACATTTGAGCTAAATTCAGCTCCGGTGTATGATAGTATTTTACAGAAAGTGTCACTAACTGCACCACTTACTCTGTCTTGATTTTAGACTATTTTTTTTAATAGAAGGAAAGATGATTGATAGAAGTGCCGTACACAAGTAGACGATAGGAAAAAAATTTGAAATCACTACTGTCATTAGAGATGTGTGAGTGCTAATGTGGTGCACGCAGCGAATGTAATTCTGTGCATGGCCAAATACATTTCGCAGTGGAACTTTCTCTTTGTTTTTCAGTGCTCTGGGATAGCAGCTCGATCCCATGTTGCTGTAAGCTCCCAGAGCACAACAAGGCATGACTGCTCTTGCTGGGTCCTGCCTGCAGCCCTCCATCATGTGCAGTCTCTCCTCTCTGCGCAGCGTTCCTGCCCCTGCCGCTCCCGGTGGCCTGAATTCTGGCTGTGGCAGTCCTCTGCTAGGGCTGAAACGGGGGATGCCAGTTATTTATTTATGTAAAATGTTCGGAGGCATTAACTCACAAACACCATAGAAACTGGGCTGGTATTGTAGTCGGGGCTTTTATTCAGGTTGTCTGATGCGCTGTGGATGCCGCCTGCCTTTGTGTGCTCCAATCCCGTTTATCCCGACGATGCCTTTGTGTTCCCCATTTGACATATTTTACTGTAAATAAAGAGCGACACTGTCTTGCAGCTGTATCCACGGTGACATTTGACTCTCGACTGAATGAGCGCATTGTGCCGTGTGTTTTGGAAACATTATCTCTTTTAAGAACTAATTCAGCCTTTAACAGCTTCCCAGTGCCTGCCTGCCTTTGCCATGGAGAGCTCAGGTGCTCGCCCACCTCCGTGCAGCCTCCGCCCGCTGCCTCCTGCCCCTCACGCTGCTGGGGCCTGAGCTGGGCACCGGCTCCCTCTGCTCAGTCTTTTTGTCTGTGTGTAGACCCTTTGATGGGATGTGCTGCAGGGCTTCTCCTGGGATGTCAGCATTTTGCCACATTTCTCATAGGAATTATGAGCATCTCTTATGTCCATGTGTATGATATGTTCTTTAAGGTAGAATCTGCGCTCCACGATTAAGATAATCCCTGTGTGGTGACTCATTGAGCATCCAGCTGATTGGTTCTTTTATGTGTTGAAAACAGTTTTCTTTATGATTTCAGCAAGTTTAGATCCTGCTAGGGTCCACATTTCTTGGAGTGGGCTCAGTCTCTTGGGTGTCAAAGCCCAGGACCAGCAGGACCGAGATCCTCTGTGAAAACCCCAGCTTCCAGGAAGCTTTTATTTTTGCTTTCAAATAGCTGTGCTGCTTTTATGCAACTTGTAATTTCAAGCTAATTCCAACACACTTTTAAAACAGTTATGCATATATATAGAAATGTGTGTGGTTTTGCTCTCAGTGCTGAATGGCAATAAATCCATGCACCATTGAGATGCTGGTGGTACCACCTGCATTCCCCCTCTGTAAGGCTGTGCCAGGGTTGAACAAGGTTGAACAACCTGAGCTAATGTTCTTTCAGCCTTAAACATAATCACTTTGAAAAAATGTAAGTGCAAATATTCTGGATGCTGTCTGCCATGTGTGTATGGAATTAACATCCTGAGACAGTGCCATAGCATAAGGGCCCTCCAAAGAGAAGAGGGCTCGTTTTCATTACTGTGGGGAAGAGAGTTGTCCTGAAAACATCATCAAACTTCAAAACTTAGGCACACTGTGCACACACACCACATTACAGTGGAACCCCACAAGGGTTTCAAGCGAGAAGTGTGGTACCCACAGCAACCCAGTGAGCTGCAGGACAGTGCAAGATTGTGTCTCGGGGAGCAGCTCTGCACTTTGTGCTTCCATTTAACTTCTCAGAGTAAGGAGAAAAGGCATCTGTGAGGAAACAAGGTTGATAATAGGTTCAAAATATTCTATTGCTTTCTTGTATTACCATATTTAAATTAAATTATTAAATGTATTTTCATTAAATTAGCATACAAGCTGGTATTATTTGCCTTAGATATTTTAACAAAGTCTGTGAAGTCTTCCCCTGCTATTACTGCTCCTGGAAGGTACGGTGCTCCTGATTGGAAGTTCTGGAGCTGAGAGCAGTGCAGCTGGCTGTACACTGCGCTGCCCTGGGGCTGCAGGCACGGCCTGGCTCTGCTCGAGGGCCGCAGGATCACAGGGCGGGGGAAGCGACTGGGTTCCTGCCTGCACCTGGGGGGGCTGCGCACAGAGCCCGCATGTCGTGGCAGTCAGCAGCACGGCACCGGGCGCGTGTTGAAGATCAGGGGGTCAGAGATGTGCTTACAGAACAGGGCCTGGAGGCAGACTGTGTGCTTCTGGGTTTGAAGATAATGGAGAGGGATGAATTAATAATTATATACATGTGTGCTACACTTAGAGATGGATTTACACGTCTTTCATTTTTTAAAGCTCAGACTTGGTTTCCCACTCTCTTTATCTCTAACATGATCTTTCTGCAGGCCCTGACAGACAGCAGTGCTCCCAAACGTACTGCTGCTTTGTGATGGTCCTGAGAATGAACCTGAGTTATGTGCAGCAGAGAGGCTCGGATGCCATGACCATGCCTCCTCATCATCCAACAGCTGCTCCAAACCAGGTACAGGTTCACATGTGAAGCTTGCTGTTGGCTCTCCAGCAAGTGAGAAGGGGGGAAATGCTTCCACTCATTTGTTTAAAAGAAAAACATTTAAATATTTTTAATGAATTTTAAAGAAGAAGTTGTAGAAATGCTCCATGAATTGGGGCATTCATTAAGTATTTTTAAAAAAGCATAGAAAATTTGGAGGCAAAGGTCTGGATAGCAAAGTGACTTGCAGTGCAAAGGGCTTGGGAATTACTTGCCAAGTAGAACGTGTACAACTAAGGTTGAAATCCCCTCTTTGGATGATCGCATGGGGATTTGAATGTGGGTCTCAGAACTCCTCCGAGAGTGCCCAACCGCTGGCACATTCTGGATGAGAATCTGTCCTGCTGAAGCTGTTCTGCTTTGTAAGAATAATTAAATATTCATTGGGCCAATGAGAGAACAGAAACAATCTGATAGCCTGGGGATTAGGGCTCTCCAATAAGATGAGGAGACAGAAGTAATTCAGTTCCTGATCCAACTCGCGCTGAACGGATATGAATCTAGGGCCACATTGGCCATATTTGCCAATGGTTCTAGTTATTTTTTTCAGGATATAAATTTCTCAACTTTTTTTCTGTCATTTCTTGTTGTGCCTTTACAGAAACTGGTATCACACCAGCTTTTATACTGGTAGTCTCTTGACTAGAGTTATCCCTGTGTTTTACTGGCATCAGAATTGGGGCTGCAGGTTCTTCGAAAATCTGCCTTTCTTCTGGTTGGCCCACAGCTTGAAGTTAGTGCAGTGATGTAGAGGAAGTATATCTCAATTACAGTGGTGTTATAGGAAACATTTTTTACTGCATGTCCAGTCTGTGGTGGTAATCTGGAGTAATACACTAGGAGGAAACTGTAAATCTTTATTATAACATCAATAAGCACAATAGTTTCTGTCAAGCTTTAAGAAAGCAGAAAATCACCACTAAACATCCATTCAACCAGCTGCGCTAAATAATCCTTCAGATTCATATACTGAATTTCTTGATCAAATGATAAACTTATTCCTGAATTATCTGGACTCCTTGCAGTATGAAAAGATACATATTAAAAACAAAACCGGGAACCCAATGCAACCCAAGAACACAGGAAGATGTTTTCCAAGCGGAAATGGTTACCAGGAAGGTGATGCCTTCATGCAGCCCCCAGGTCAGGCCCGGCGCCGCTCTGTCTGCCCTGACCCCGCATTGGAGCACTTCTGCCGGGGGCTGTTTTCACGGCATCTGCAAAAAAAAAAAGTTCTATTCCACTGCAGACATCTTTCTGTGAGCAGTGGGGACGCATGGCCACGTGGGTGCCCCGTGTGGCGCAGGCCCATGGCCGGGGGTCAGGATGCCTGGCAGGCGGCTCCTTACACGGGGCAGCTGGCAGTGAGCAGAGCGAGTGCCTTGCTCCTAAGGGCAGTAAGGATATTTAAACCAAACAAGCCCGACGTAAGTGGGAGAAGAAACTCGCTGAGCGATTTCAACTGTAACTTGGCGCCCGGCACGCTGTACTATAAGAAGTTCAAAGCGTTTTGGATTTTTCCAGAAAAACCCTCTCCCAGCAGCGAGGCATGGGCCGTTCCGGCCCCTGCTAAGTTGAACACGTCGGGAAGGGCAAAGTAAATAAATCTTCGCCTCCCGCTCCCCCCGAGGTGGCGAGAGGGTACCGGAAAAAGCCCGCAAACTTTTGCCGCGGCCGCCGAGCCGGTGCTGGAGCCGCGGTGCTGGGCGGGGCGGTGCGGCGCGATGCGGTGCGGTGCGGTGCGGCTCCGCGGGCGGCGGCGAGTCCGGTCCGCGGCGGCGGTCCGCGTTTTGCGGGCGGCCGCTGTATTTCCCGGGCCGTCCATGGCTCGGTGCTGTTGGCTCTCTCTCCGTCTGATCGGCGCAGGCTGCGCGGGGCTCCCTACGGGATCAGAGCGCTCCCCCGCCGGGACTCCACTCCTCACATCCTCCTGCTGGGACTCAGCTACATTTCCAGCCAAGCCTGGCTTTATTATGTGTGTCTGCACTGCAGCCCCAGCAGCAAGATCAGGAGGAGGAAAAGGAGCCAGGACAAAGAAAAGAGAGGGAGGCTGGCGAGAGCTAAAGAAAATAAAAACCCAGGGCAGCAGCGGCAGCAGCGGCAGCGATGAAGGCAGGAGCGGTGCCACCTTCCAGAGAATGACCCATGGAGGCAGCTAGCGGCCCCGGCATCGATGCGAAGGAGCGCTTACCTCGGTCCGCCGAGTGCGTGCGTGCGGGGGAAGGCGGCGGCGAGCGCGGCCGGCGGCGGGGAGCCCATCCCGGCCGAACCCCGCGCCGCGCACCCGGGGCAGCCGCGCCGCCGGCCCCGTGAGCGGCGAGCGGGGGCCGAGCCCGGGGGCGAGCGGCGGGACGCGAGGGGGGGCCGAGAGCGGCCGGGGAGGATTTAGGGAAACCGCGGCGAGGTCGCACCCCCGGAGCGCCTCGCATTGTCGGGGCCGCCGCGCCGCTCTTATTTTTAGACGCTCATTCTCCCCGCGCCCTCCCCCCGGCCCCGGGAGCCCCGCGCGGCTTTTTGTGCCATTCTCAAAGTGCCGAGCCGGACTGAGAGCCGCAGGGCGCCTGCAAACTTTAACGAGAACAAAAAGGCGGCGGGGGCGCGGAGGGGCTCGGCTTGTGGCGGTGCTATTTGCACATCGAAGGGAGGAGAAAAAACCAACAAAGAGGAGAAAAAAAAAGAAAGAAAGAAAAAGAAATCGCAACTGTTGCGCCTGTGATTTTTTTTTTTTTTTTTTTTTGTCCCCGGGGGGAGAACCTCTAGGTGCCCGAGGGGTGGACAGGAGTTGAACTTGCCGCATTGCAACAGGCAAAGAAGTGAGAAATCCGATAATCGATCCCGCTGCTGCCGCTGCTTCGCCTCGCTCAGCCCGGCAAAGTTTCGAGGGGCAGGAGGCAGGGAGAGGCAGGGCGGGCAGGGGCCGCGGGGCCGCGAGGAGGACGCGCCGGGAGGAGGACGAGCCGCGGCGCCCGGACATGTCCAGGAGGAAGCAAGCCAAGCCCCGCTCGGTGAAAGGTAAGCGCCCGCCGCCCCGCGCCGCCGGCCGGGCACCGCCGCCGCGCCAGCCTCCGCGCGCGGCCAATCAGGGCCGGGGCCCGGCTTGGCGGGGATTGCGAATCCCCCCCGACTCGGCCGCCGCCGCGGGCTCCGCCCGGCCCGGCCCGCGCCGCCGCCGCCGCCCGCCCCGGCCGCGGGGAGGAGGAGCGGCGCCGCCCGCGGGAAGCGGCTCCGGCCCGGGCGCCGAGGGGAGGGGAGCGGCCGGGGGAGCCGCCCGCCGCCGCCGTCCATTTTGGGGGCTCCGCGCCCGGCCGCCTGGGCGGGGGCGGGCCGAGGGCCGCCCGGCGGGGCAGCGGCCGCGGAACCCGCCCGAAATGGCGGCCGGCGGTGCCCCCGGCCCCGAGCGGGGCTCTGCAGGCGTCGCGGGGGCGGGCAGAGCCGCCGCGCCCGGGGGCTGTGGGGGAGACCGCGGTTCGGGGCGCGGAGCCGACGTGCCGTCCGGGGCTGGGGAGCGGCGTTCGGCCGTCGGAGCGCGGGGGAAGAAAAGTTTGGCGGCGGGGCTGGGAGCGGACCGACGGGCGGGGGAGCGGTGCCGCGGCCGGGGCTGAGACGAGCGGTTCCTCCGGGCTGCGAACGGCAGCGCCTCGTCCCTTCCCTCTCCCGCCCTATGCGTGTAACGGTGGCGAAGGGAAGGGAGAATTAAAACCGATTTCTTTATTCGAGAGCATCTGCAGGGCCGAAAACTTGCTCGGGCTGAGGGAACAATAGCCGGTTTCAGGCAGAGGTGCGCTAATAACGGCTCCGCACCCGACTTGGCAGACAGGCTCCTCCGTGCCGAGGCTGCGCCGGGGGCTTTGTGTGCGAGCACAAAAGGGCGCAGCTCCCTGGGCCGCGAAGCAAGAACTCGAAAGCGTTTGGAATTAAAAAAGTCGCTGGGAGACGATGTTAGCGTCCGGTTAACCAACCAGCCGGAGGAAGAATAGAACTCCCTCTCCAGGGCGATTTGATATTATTTTTGAGATACGCAGGTCAGGAGATTGCAATAGAAACAGCGACGACTTCAAACGTCCGTGAAGTTTTTGAGAAGTGAGCCCTTCCCCTCACAAAAAAGCTCGCTCGCTGCCCCTCTCCCGCTCGGCCGGGGCCCTGCGGCCTGCAGGCGCGGCTCCGCCGGTCGCGGCTGTGGCGGTCGCAGCCCCCCTCGGCTCCCGGCTCTCTCGGCGCAGGCCACGCGTTGCCCGGTCGCTCTCCGTGCCGAGGTGCCGCACGTAACGCGCAGGACGCAGCCATACGTCAGCGGAACCGTGTGCGCTCTGAAGCCCGGTTAATAAACATGAACACCTCGTTACATAATGACACGAGATATTTGCATTTGCTACTCGTTTGTTTGCCACCTCTTTACCTTTGGGCAGCATCTCTCACCACTGATACTCTATAACGAAAAATCATCCTTAGCTCCAAGATAGAGCAGGTCGCTGTTTACAAGAGCTTTTTTTTTTTTTTTTTTTTTTTTTTTTTGGAATCAAAACAGGTAACTTGCTGGCAAGTCACAGCTGGGAAATGTTTTCCACGCAACACAGAAATATCTAGAATGTCTTTGCCACGGGGAGCCGTGTAGAGCCTGGTTCTTAAAGGTTCTGAATATTCCTCCAGTCTCCAGGCACAACAAATGTGCTTTCAGTTCAGCACAAACTGGCTGTAAATTACAGTCTTAGCATGAGCTGGCTAATGGGGAACCTAAGGAACAAGCTGAATCTGGGTGAAATTTTCAGTAATAGGAGGCAGCTCATATATATGTATGTGGGATATAGAATTCCTCCCTTTTCTTATGTTCATACATATCTTTTTGTAAAGTCCATCATATACATTTTGTGGTCTAGGGAGCTGGCAGCCCGGTAGATTGCCACAGTACATGTTTCCATGGAAATAATTGAGATGTAATAAATAAAGGCACTCTGAGGTCACAGGTTTCCCAATTCAGCTGAGAAGAAAACAAGCATAAATTATGTGGATATATGCGTAGCATTTAGGACTTCAAATCATTTACTGGTTTTCTCTTTTCTGTGCATTTATTTCACTTTGTGTAGTAACCTCGATATTTATTAACCACTAGTGAGGTTTGGGCATCCTTTCTCATTCAGAAAGATTACATACTAAAATAGAATCAGCGTGCGCCTCTGATGAAAGGGATTATTCTGCATGCAAAAGGGAAGTTGCCTATGCATTAACCACAAGTGCTGTCTTTGGCATTAAAGAAGCAACCGACTCTGATAGAAGCATCAAATGCTGACAACTCTTCAGATCCACGTAATTTAAAATTAAGCAATTGCCAGCAGAACGGGATGCTGACAAACCTGCGGGTCATGTGGCCCTGCTCTGTGACGAGGTGTCTGGTTCAGTCTCACAGAAAGTTGCCGTGATTGCTGCAGCTGGAACTCTAGCAGTAGCCCTGGAATTTCCCTGGTGTGGATTTATCACTGGCAACGTGACACACTGGTTTTGTTTAACCATTACTTTGGCTGTGCAGACCTGACGACACCCAGCCAATGGTTTGGGCCAACGCTCTGCTGGGCTGTTGCTGCAGGACAGTCAGGGCAGAGCAGAAGCAGGAGGGACTGAGCCTTTGTTAGCTTGCAAAATGAACCAGATGGGGTGGTGTGATGGTGGCAGTTTTGGGGTGAAGCACTTGCCTTCTCTGAAGCCTTCCTTCACATCATAGGTGGGACCCACAGAAGTGTTTTTCCTTGGCACAGAACCTTCCTTTGCCCTGCTGTCAGCAACGTGACCGTCTGGTGGCTTTGGCAGGTCTCCTTAGGAAGATCTGTACTCTGCTTGGTGCCATTAAACACAGGAGGTTCAAGCCGGTCACAGAGCAGTGACCGTCCCCTTGCGCTGCCTGTTCCCATTCCGAGTGGTCCCACGGATGTGCCGTGCACACTTCAGAGGCTGGTTGTGTGCCATCAGCTCTGGAGAGAGTTGATGGAACTGGAGCTGATGAGGCACAGACTGGTGCCTCTGAAAGCAGCTCTGGGAAAGCACAGCTGGGAGATGCTGGGGTCTGCTGGCAGAGCTGTAGGTTTCAAGTCCCACGTAATTGTAACTGAAGAATGACTTGGATGCGGTTTGTGGGGACTGGGCTGACATTGGCACGGGGTTTTCAGCATCACATGCACTTTAGTTGCTGAATTTGACAGTTCTGCAAATTGCTGTCAGGTTGCAGTGGTGTTTTGTGCTTAAACGTGCTAGTCTGTAATCAAACTGTTTTGCAAAAGGATGCACTAATTAAGTCTAGATTTGTTATCCTACTTGAAGTTGCGGAATTGCTGTCATATTTTTTCGCTTTTGGTTGGCGAAAATGCTGATAGAAACTTTTGATTCACGCCCTACGTGCCTCATTTATGTCAGTCAAGGAAGAAAAAGAAGGTTGTTCTCTACTTTGTTACCTGCAAAGTAAATAAAAATACTCCAGCCATTTGCTGAGTTCCAATTAGCTGATTGCTATGAATGATCTTCTTTAAAGGAATGCTGTTTTACCTATCTGCTCATACAAAGGTTTGATTTTTAATGTCTTGTGAAAAGGATTCTCTTTGTCTTGATTGATGTCAAGAATAAAAGCGTGATGGTAATATCCCTTTGAAAGCTATTGTATTGTCAGCTCTGGCTGACAGCAGGAGGCCCTCCTAGTGCTATAGATTAGCGCTGTGAAAACACTGACATTTTCTTTGTTATATTGCTGTTGTTCTGCTTGCAAAGTCAATTATACAATGTCGGAGCTCAGTTACAGAGTTGACTGTGGAAGTAACAATGTCTTTCATACTTGTCTTAAAGATATAATTTTATTTTTTTCCCAGCTGATAGAGAAGAACCTGCAGGTACTGGAACAGTACATTCTACAAATTAAATTTTGACAAGTATAATCATAATTGCCAAATGCAGGAGACTCGTGCGATTATCCTTTAATTTTACAGTTCATTCAAGTTTCGGTGGAATTTTATTGATACAGTGAAAGCAGCAGCTAAAATTGATAAAACTCATATCAAATAAGATTACACTCTTGATTGTTCTTTATCAAGTGTAGCTTTTGGGGGATTAGGAATAATTGGAGATGTTGGTGTTTCATCGTGGGGTTGGTGCCATGAGAACGTTTGGATCCACGCAGCATAGCGAGTGCTGCCTTTGGGGATCAGCCTGCAGTTTTTAATTTTTGAGCGTGCATTTTGATACAAGCCCAGCAGCGTTCTCCCCTGAACTCCACAAGTCCCAGTTTTCCTTCCGCTCTCTCCCTCCGGTACGGTTTCCTGGACAGGATCTGTGTGGTATTTAACTGGTTTTGCTGATTGAAACTCGTGCCTGTGTGCAAACACCTTTTAATTGTGGTCTGTTCCCATTGGTCCTGGCGAGCATAACTAACAAGTGTGGCCCAACATTGAAAAGGGTGGAAAAGGCAATGCAAAAGGTTGAAATACAAATGGGGAGAAAATAGAAATCTCTTGATTTCAGTGGCGGTTCATCTAATGCCACGGGTAAAAAAACAAACACCGTGCAGCAGCACTGACTCTCAGAGAGTGCCTCCCATTTTTTTTTCTTCAAAAGTATCCGAGCAAAATCAGTGCAAGCTAAAGAACATCATTCATTACTGAATTGCTTCGGATGACACATGCAGAAAAAAGAATCAGAGAGCTGTTGTTTAGATGTTAATTGTAGGATTTCTAAATTACTATTATAAAATAATAGAGTAACAAAAGATTCCACAGTTACCAGTAATTTGTCAGGATTTATTTTGTTTTTCTTCAATAATTGAAAATTAATGTCTTGAAGTGAAAGCAGATGTTCATGCCATCCTCTGAATTGGATATAAAAATGATGTTTTGTAGAGGCGTTAGGCTTGTGTAAACACAAATTGTCTTATCTTAGCTGGGGCTTTGGCTTGGTTTTATCTATTGTTTGGTGCCAAATTAACTTTTATGTTAAACCTGGCTGAATGAACTAAGGCAGAGCTTGGGATGGCACCCAGCGTTGGGTTGTTGATGTTGTAAATGACCTGCCTCGCCTGCTGCCTCTGCGATGGCAACGCTTTCTCATGCTGTACTATTAATATTTACTTCAATTTTGATAAATGTGCTCTTAATTCTGTTCGGTTATTTTATACCAAATGTGTTTATTTATATCCTCCTTGCAGTTTGTGCAGTCAGCATTGTGGATCTTGACAATATTTGGAAAACACAAAACGCATTATTATGTTTTTGTTTTGTTGATTTTTTGTAAATAAATAATGTCTTGCTCTCATGCATTAGTCTGCAATCTGCAAAAGATAATAAAATTCTTCTCGTATTGTAATATTCTCTTAAGCAAAAGATTATTAATTACCCACAGTAATTGAACTGCCTTATAAAAATGCCTATACCAACCCCTCATCACTCCATCAGTATCCTCCTTAAATGCCTCTGAAAAAGGATGGCTATTATGTTCCGCTGTATCCTACTAAATGCACTGGAGTAATGAAATACTAATAGTACAAAACCTATTACAGACCTCTGTTAAATCCTTACTGACAAATGGTGGTGGAGGGGAGGTCTGGTGTTAGTACATGTGTTAGTGTGCGTGGTCTGTGAGCATTCAGGTGCGTGTTGGAGCCAGGTGAGAACCAGCTCAGGGCTTTCTGCAGTGCCTGCGTTTATTCAGCATACCTTTAGATTCAGAAGTTGATTCTTGTTTCTTTCATCTGTTAGTCAACGTGGGAAGCTGGTTACATCTCTTAGATCTAAAAGTCAGGTAATAAGTTCCAAGTGCTACATCTCCTTGACGACTGCTATGCATATACATATGTTAAAACAAAATGTATCCCAGTGAATTGTGGTGGTTTAACAGAGCGAGTTGTTTTAGGGAGCGGAAGGGCAGGGAGACACTGAGTGGTCTCTTGTGCCATTTGCAGCTGGAGGAGGCTGGAGCTCGCCCCACTTGCCACAGGCTGTGGAAGACGTGAGCCGCGGGCCGCCGGGCGGGCAGGGCGATGCGGTGGGCAGTGCCACGCAGCGGGGAGCTCGCATGCTGCCTGAGCCCTGCGCTGCGGAGCTCATTACATTGTTTGCATTTGCTCCGAAGGAAAACCTCTTCCTTTCCAACTGCAGATTAGGCAATTGTAAGACCAATTTGCAGAGCTTGTAAATGCCACTTGTTAATCATAGGCACTACAATTATTAATATTTTTTCCTTTTCCCCCTTGGATGTATTAAGTCAACTTTTTAGTTTTTTATGTAATTGAAATTTGCCCTTTTGTTACCTGGGCACGAATTATTTTTGAAATGTTGTCATTACTCGCCCTGCTGTGAGGTTTATCTCTCCTGTTCATCCTAATTAAATAAAACATAGTGTTGCTCACCAGCCTAGCGTTGCAGCGAATTACCTGCCTGGAGGCTCACACTGGCGTTGTTGCTTGTTGCGGCTGCTGATGTTGACCAGCACGTTTACTTTTAGATTTTCATTTCAAAGGGATCAGTTTGTGCTGTGTGACAGGTGAATGGCGAATGCTTTACAGTACTTTCAAGAGCTGAACAAACGGTAGGTGATGGCTTGGTACTGCAGGAAGCGGCAAGCACAGTGGTGATGCAGCCGCAGTGGTGGAAGATGGCCATGGAAGAGCCCATGGGTCTGGGGGGTGAGGCAAACCCATATCTGGGCTTGCTGTGCCCACCCTACCTGCTGCTCTCCTGGGCCTTTCTGGTGGGGTTGGCCTCAGCTCTGTGTAGCATCAGTGATGGCTGTGCTCTCCTTGGGTCTGGCACTGACAACATAGGCTGCTTCAGAAGTGTAACAGTTGGGGTTGCTTTACGCAGAAGTTGTTTCCAGTTTTTATTAGAGAAAGCAAACAATATGCACGTGTTTTAGAGAGAACGAAAGGGAAAGGTCCCTGCTTGTAGAGAAACCGTTTGTTTAAGCCTTTGATAGCTCTACAAAAGCCTCACTGCTCACCACTGAAACCCCATTATGGGTAAAAGCACAGGAGTTAGCAAGTCGCTGTACTCCAGTCTCTGCTGGCTCATACAAGGCTCTAGAGGTTTGGTCAAATGTGGCCTAATTCTGCTTTCCAAATATTAAAAAAATTACACAGAGGGCAAAAAGACAAGTTCTTAATATGCATATCCTGGGAAAATCCTAAAACAGTATTTTTACCCCCTCCAGTCCCAAGGCTAATCAAAATTCCTTTGTTTCCACATCTACCATTAAAATACGTCCCTCCCTTGGTTGCCTGCTGAATGCACAAGTTTAACCACTCAGTTGATTGGACTCAAAAAAGCCGTTACTGGCTCTACGTAGACTTTGCCCACAGATAATTGTGAGATGGGAGCAATACTCCTGGCAACTTCCAGCAGGCTTGGTGCTTAATTTTGCAGCTCTTAGCATTTCTTGATGGACCTTACCCGACTTAGTTGAGGTTTTTCTGTGTTACCACTGGGGAAAGTTAGCCAAACCCTGTCAATGGTGGTTGCTGGAACTTGCTTCATGTAGTAGTCAACTGAGTGTTAACCAAGGTAGTGTTAATAAAGATTTGCTGTGTGAAAAGAGGATGTGTGGTACACTGCAAGGCAAAGCTCTTCACTGGGGAAGCATCTGGGACTTGCTTCTCCTGGACTTAGAATAAATGCTATTTTTCCCCCCCTTGCCATTAATTGGAGCTAAGCCGAGTGTTTCATGTAAACCAGCAATGTAAGTCCAAGTCTCCTGGTGAACTCCTCATGCAAATTGAGATTTCTCTTGATGCTAGAAGTCCATGAGCAAGGCTAGGTATGTATCAGGCATGGGATGAAACCTGTCTTACGGGTGATAGTGTTTCTCTTTGTTCTCAATAGAGATGGGCTTCTCTGTTTTTGTATTGCAATTGAGAAAGCAAGAGCAAAACAGATCTGGTGGAAACAGTCAGTTGGCACCCAGTGCTGCAGAGCCCATCTCCTGCTGCTTCTGCTGGCTCAGTGGTGTTGTTGCTGATGGAATTTCCTGGGGAGCACTGGGCATGTTCAGGTGCAGGGGATGCAGCAGTGCTCCCCAGGGCCACGGTGGAAAGCCCGAGAGACACTGTCTGTGTTTAACAGCTGTTAGCATAAGAGGGGACAGTGCTTGCCTGAGCAGAACTGAGCCCCGTTCTTTATCCTTTCAGCCTCCTGTCCCCTAACCTGGAAGGTAAAAGGAGATAGCAAAAGTGCATGGTAGGAAGGACTTACTGCTTGCAGAAGCAGAAATGGTAAATGGAGAGATACTGAAATAATATAGGGAAAAAGATAACAAAGTAGGAAATCTGTTGCTGATGAATGAACACAGAAGGTGTCTGATTTGGTGTATGCATTGGCTTACCCAGATCTGTGTCTGTGTTATTTTTTGGCTTTTATTTTAAGACTGAGAGAACAAATCTGAAAAGTGAATCTAAGTTCATGGAAAGGGATATAATTAAGCATAAAAAAAGAAATAAGCATAAGCATAAGAAAAGAAATCACAGTGAATGTAAAATGTAAAGAAATGTAAAACATCTAAATAAATTAGCTTTTCTGCTCCTAAAAGACAGTGCCAGTGCAATGCTGTCCTGTTTGGAGGAATGTATTTGTTGTGGTTTATGGATGTTTTTAATATCGATAAATCAGAGGACAACTGTGATTGCAGTTGTTAGTTCTGGGAGTTTTGACTATTTTATCATTGTGGCAGCATCTGAAATTGGCCTGTGAAGATTTCTAATTGTTCAGAATTTTGGAGAGAAGAGTAGGTTGGGGTGGTTGGAAAAAGGTTTTCAAGACCTTTTTTTTTCTTTTCATATATACATGCACCCAAGTATAACTAATATGTGTTCACATATACGTGAAAGAGAAAGTCTGGAAGAATAGGCAGTAGCTTTTGTTAGACCAACAAACCTGTCTGCAAGATGCAAGCAAGTTTTCTGGTGCTGGCCCATCTGATGAAAAAACACATTGCCCATTTTAGTCCTGTCTGACAAAAGCAGCAGCCTTCTGGCTAATTGTCTGATAGGCAACTGCAGTTTTGCTCTAATTTACTTATTCAAGCTCATGCTCAAACTTATTTTATTAGACTACTCACACGGGTAAAGACATACTGGGCTAGACAGTCATGCCAAGCCTGTACTTTATTAATTGCTGAGCTCTGTTGAGGTGTTGCAGCTGGGTGATTTGCTTGTGGCCTCCTGTATTTCTAGGAAAATGGCATGCCTTGCCCTTCATAATTTCTCTGCTTTTACTGACCAGGCTGTTCCCCCAGAGGGCATGTGGGATGTGGCAGTGTGGCAGAGCACTGAAAATGCTGAGATGGAGAACCAGAGAAGGAGAGCTGTGTGTGAACTACATCATTTTGGGATTGTTTTGTCACTCCCCAAATTTTTTTGGCAAAAGTGGTATGTTTTTGGCATCAGTGTTTATGTAGAAATAGTATCCAACTGTGGATGAGGAAATTGTTGCCTTGATGTATTTATTTATTGATTGATTAAGATAAAGACCTACTTTCAGTCAGATTCTGAGTGTCACTGGGGAGAATGGTACAAAGTATTTTGAGCCATTTTAAAATGAAACTATGAATGCTTGTCTTCAGATCCTAATGCTCATGTATGAAGTCCATTGATTTGATCTCCTTGATTTCAAGGTTTTTTTTTCTTTCCTTCTTGTTAACAGATACAAGAGTCTTGCTTTAAATCTCCATTTTGGCTTATTTTGTCTCCTATTTTTTGTCGTCAGAAAACGCTCAAAAGAGAGCTGCTGTTTGTGTTCTCAGTACAGATCCTTGCCCTTATGTGCTCCTCTGAAAGCCTCAGGAAGTGCTGAGAGGCACTCAGAGGAGCCTTGCCTGCAGGACCCTGTGGGGTGCTGCCCCAGGAGTGGGGCCTGCTGGGGGTCTGTGCCCAGCAGCCTTGAGAGAAAATGGAGCAAAGTCATCCTTATGCTTGCAGCCTGTGGAAAAGTTGGTGGAGTACCTTTACCAGCCTTGCTTCCCTTCCTGCAGAGACTTCCCTACATCACCTTAGGAAGCTCAGCACCTTTTTGTAGCGTTCCAGTTGTGGCTCACAGGGATGGCACGGCAGGCATTCCCCAGCCCTCTTCCTGCCACCTCCTGGTCCATTTGGCTGCCCTGCAGCAGGCCCCAGGGGCTGGAGAGCCGTCCCTTTCTCTGCACCCTAGTGGAGATGGTGCCTCTCATGGATTAGATTATGTCTCTCAAGGAGTAGAGAAGCCTGTGTCCAGCTTTTGCCGTAGGCTGTACTGGTATGGTGGTAAATCCCAGCTCTTTTTGTAGACTTGCAGGTTTTTTTGATAACTGACTATGGCTGACCCAAATGCTGCTGGGCCCCATGCACAGAATTGTGCATGTTTCTGGAACTGCAGAGCAGCAGTGATCTTGCTGAGGGCTGAGACTACAGCCCAGGGCGAGTGTCCTTGGGCCAGCCCTGCGTGTGCGTGGTCTCTACTAGGGCAGTGCTGGCCCACAGTTGTTTGTATTCTTGTTGAGAATATTTCTGATGTGACAAACTTAGGTGGCTTTCCCTGTTGGAACAGAGCCACCTTTTTTTTTTTTTTTTTCTTTTTTGTCCTTGTTTGCTTCTTTTTACTCACAGGAAATAAAATGGGCTGTTTGCCAATCGGAAAACAAACAAACAAAACCCCCAAAGCAACCTGGGCATTGCACCTTTCTTTGCTTTTCTTTTAAAAAAATTCCTTGCAACTCTGAATACCGATATTTTTTTAGTAGAAGCTCGTGATTCAAAGTTAAACTGATAGCACATCAAAGAACAAAATTGTTTTTTGTGCGTGTTTTGCTATTTATTATTAATCTTGTTTAGATTTGGGAAAATATTGTGGTTTGAATCTATGAATAAATGTTCAAATGTTTCTTTTACAGAGGAATTGAAGAGGGATCTTTAAATAACTCGGTGTGCTTGTGCAATAGCATTGGTTGGGCTGCAGTCTGGGCTCTCGAACAACCTTACAACAACAACAAAAAAGGCTTTACATTTTATAAATATTTCTGCCTCTCTTTTGCAATACCTAACATACATTGTCTGTTCTGCTGTTAACTCCCTGATGCAGAATTCCTAAGTTTGGGCTAATAGAAAATTTGGAGGATTCTTCATTATCTGAACCTCTTGAGAAATACCAAATATGTTCCAGTAATTGTGGTATAGTACAACAGGGAGTCGCACTGGCAGTTTGTTGGAAAGGGTTTTTCCTGTAGTTATGAAAACCATACAACTCTTAAAATCCCCAAAACTGAGACCGCTGGGATTGCTCCTATACTTACAGTTAAGCGCATGCCTAAAGCTAGATATTCTGCGTGCATTTCTTTGACTGGCGTTTGTTCTTAGCTTGAGCTATCAAGCAAAGAAATGTTCCTCAATCACTTTGGACTTGTCAGCCTTTTTATTCTGGGTCTGTACGGCTGTAGCACAGTGGGTTTTGTCTTGCTGCAGAAGCACCTAGGTTTGCTTCCCAGCAAAATACCCACAGTAAGGAACAGAAGGCATTCACAACAGTAAGGTACCGCGGGCTGCCTTCTCTCTGTACCTCTGCTGTAGATTCCTGATAAGTACACATCACCTACTTTTCCTCTCTCATTGTTTTCCATCTTGACTGTATTCAAAGGGTGTGTTAAACACTGTGAGGTCGTGTATAGGTAAAAGTGAAAACCAAAAAGCAAACCCAAATATGACCTGAACTGTAATACTAGTGTTTCCTCTCCGCTATTCTAGAAAATGAATCTCGTAAAGTAGAATTCACATGCCAAACTAGGTAGTGATGTTTGTTTTACAGCTGTGCTATAGGGATATTTGCCCTTTACTGAGAAGGCCACGTGTTCTATTTTCAAGGGAAGATTATGAAGAACTGTAAAAATTTGCTTAGCTTGTCTCAAACTTCCTTTGTTTTAATCGTTTTTTCAGTCTCATATGTGACTTTCTATTAGGAAACTGGCATGTGTCTGTGTCTTGATACATTATCTCAAGGACTTGATTAACGCACCTATTGTTCCTATGAAACGAAGTATGTTTTGTGTCTATGAAGCTATGTGTAAACAATTTGCCTTGAATGAGAATTTGGAAATATGCAGCTTACGGAGCAGAACTAATACAAAAATGTTTTTGTTGCACTGCTTTAGCAAAAAACCCATTTGCACAAGTATCAATATGTGGGGGAAGTTAAATTTAAAAACAGTCCCAGCCACTTTGTAGAAAAATATAATGCAGTACATAAACTCATTTTAGACACTACTTATTCTACCGTGTCCCATTAGTTGATGTTTGCACAGCGCTTTGAAAATGTAAAGCGCTATATAAGTGCTTATTATTACTACATTATTATTATTCTCCCACTTGAAAAAAGACCCTCCGGGGAGAGTGAGACTCACTTTGCATTTCATCTGTAGTGCAGATCCCACAAGAAATATACCCGCTTGTTTTGTTTTTTTACATTCTTCCCTCCTTACTTCCACCACTCTCTTAAAAAAAAAGCACCAAAACAACAACTCACCACGTAAGTATTGAATTTTAGGGATTAGTGTTCTTATTTAGCTTTCTCTGGATAACTACACCAATGAGAGTATTATTTGAAAGCATATAAAAGTATTAACATCCAAGCTGCGCAGTAACACAGATTGCCACTGGTCCTGCTGCCTTGCCTGCTCAAGGGCTGCAGCGGAGGTGCAGAGTGGCTGGGCTCTGTGGGGTGGTGATGCCCTCACCAGCTGTCATCCTGCTCAGCTGCCCTGTGGATGTGGCCCAAGGTGCAGTGCGAGCGGGGACATCTCCAGCAGAGCCGGGGTGGGATTCCTTCCTGCAGAGAGGAGCGCTGTTTACTTTCCTGCAGGATTGGTTCTTGATTCTCGTGAAGTTCTGTGGTTCCTCACCTTTTTTACACTCTGTTAACAGCAGCCCACTTCCCTGCAGGAGAACAAGGCTCTAGTTCAAATTGATTTAACTCCCTCTATCCCTTGAATCTTTATCCTGGAAAGGGCTCTTAGTGGGCAGTGTGGGTAACGTAGAGATGATAAATTCCCTCCTAATATGCAAGGAAGCTTCTTTGTGCCTCTGTCTTTTGCACCATGCTGTATGTGATTGAGGCTATGTTCACACAGCATTTTGGCCTGGCTTCCAAAAGAAGCAAGGTTTTACATTGTCATCTTTGTGTCTCTGCATGGACCCATGGGTGTCTGCATGCTCTGGGGCTGTGCTTGTGTGATTTCCTGTGTAGGAAGGGGATGCCCAGGTGGGGATATGGTGTCCTCCATCCATTACTTTTTCAGTCCTCAGTGGTAGCCCAGAGATAGGCCATGAAGCCCTGCAAGCACAGATCCCTATGGGAAAGCACCACAGCCATCACCCTGTCCTTTGTGCAAGTCATGCTGTGCTGTATTCAGCACGCAGCCACTAGCTGTCATTTGGGAAGTGCTGGGATGTCCAGAGAATGGGTCTGCCTGCTGTGTCCTGGCTGAGGCTTTCGCCCAAAGCAGGCTGAAAGCTGCTCCCGTCAGTCCCATTCACTGTTTACTATGCGTATTTTGCTGACAGACACACAAAGCTGAAGTGAAGGTGGCAGTCGGTGCCTTCACTGCGGTGTGAATTGAAGGGACCTGAAGGCCAGGGCTGGGTGTCCCCGCTGTCCCCAGCCGTGTGCAGATGGCTGCTGCAGCCCTGCTGGGCCCACGACAGCAGTGCCTCAGGGCCAGGCAGATGGCGGCTGTAGCAATGGCATCAGCTGTGGCTGCTGCCGTGTTCTCCTGCCTGCTCTGCTGAAACGGGCCTGTCCCCATTCCTGCGTGCCTTCCAGGTACACAAAGACCCGTGCCCAGCAGCTGCTCTCCCTACCAGCAGTGTCTGGGAGAGGCTTTGCTGGCTGCTGAGCTACTGAGCACCACAGGCTGCTGTTCCTCAGTGCGGGGCGGTGGCCGTGCAGGTTTACTCGCCCTGGCTCTGCCTCCCAGCACAGGTAGCTACAGCAGGCCTATCCTGGCTGGCTGCTGACCCAGAGGTTCTGCAGTCCCTGACAGCAATGGGACTCAGCTCTATCCGGCCAAGTCCTCCTTGCCTCTCCCCTATCTTTTTCCTTTTTCCTTCCCTTGGCAGCATTCCCACCCCAGCTGACACACTGCCTGCCTCAGCCCTCGCCTGGCTGCACTGGCACTGAGAGAACCCTGCCTGTGTTCCGGGAGAAATCCGGTCAGCCTCGACCTCCTCACCCCTCTGCTGTGCACAAACCTTATCCTCGCAACAAAAGCCTATACATCTCCAGATACGTGGATTTTATATGAATTTATTTTAATCAGCACTCAGGTGCAAGTGGCTACCTTGCCACTCCGAGCCTGTTTTCTTGGTCCTACAGCTCTTCCCAGGCAGATGAAGCCTTGCCTCACTGTATGCACAACTGTTCACTGTGACAGTAACTTAGGGCTTTGCTTTATGCCCAGAACCTCTGTGTTCAGCTTGTTTTAGTGCAGTACGTTGCTTGCCATGAGCCTCCCATTGCAGTCTGGAGAAGGATGGGGCATGCAGCTCCATCACCATTTCCTAGAGCTGTACAAAGCTCACCTGTGCAGTGTGGGAGTTCCCCTCCTCAGGAAGGGGGCCGTCCTGAGTCACTGCAGCACCGAGGTGGATTGGATTGGTGATGCCGTGGCACTAACATGGAAATGTTATGTGCTGGCTTCTGTGAATGTCTCTTTATCTGCTGAAAGCTCCAAATACGCTGCCACCAATGTTTAACTGAAACTTTGCAAATATCCCACTGAGCCCTTCAGGATCATTGCTTATGTAGCCTTATTTCTTCTTTAGAAATTGTAGGTGTGGGTAATTATATGTATTTTTGAAAGCTCTAACTATGCCTCATTTAAACTTCTGCAAACATCTTTGTGAGTCCAATTAAATGCCTGGAGAAGAAAACGATCAAAAAATGAGATGAGGAAATGTGAGTTTACCCAGATACAGCTTGCAAGCCAAGCAAAATGTTATGTTAGCCCAACAAATGGGTTATTCAAGCACAGTTCCACCAAGACAAACATAGAGTTGGGGATTAGGGAGTTTTGAAGCAAAATGGGATGTGACCCTCTCAAGTTAAGTGATCAGCATTGCACAGGTTGAGAAAATGCGGCTGATTTAGGGTCTGTTGGAAACTTGCATTGGAAATACCTTTGAAAAATGCAGTCTGCCTTGAACTTTTCAAATATTCCCACAAAATTTAATTTGTAATCTGTACTTCTGCATTACTGGGTTTTTCTACTTGTACGTATTGAGCTTTGCAAAATAATGAAGCATCACGAAGCCAGTGTAGCTCAATGAAGGGGGACGTTTTATCACATTATCACAGGCTGACAAAATCTGCCCTCAGCAAGGAGCTTGGTGGCAGGCTGTTTCTCCAGCCAGTGCTGTGCAGCCCCAGCAGAGCCCATCCCCTGCTGCCAATGTCCTGTGGGTCCTGTGGCATGGGGGGCCATGGGCCTGGGCATGGAGCGGTGTGGGGCCAAGGGACGTTGAGAGGAGTGGCATGAATACAGCAGCGGACAGAACACATTAACTGCATCTTTGGGAAGCCACTCTGCTGCACTGCATTTAATTTCCACTTAATTTTCATCTAAGTGAAAAAGCAAAACTCACAGGTAACCGAACTGGGCCGGTGCGCTGCAATCTCTGCTGCTGCTGATCAAACGCAATACTTTGTTTCTAATTTGAGAAGGATTTTTTTTCAAAAGTAGTTTAAAACAAGAGGAAACTGTCACATCCTGAGTGACATCCTGTGTGCTGCAGCAACATTCTTGCTGCTAAATGATCAGAATTTCAGCCCAGGGAATAAAATCCAATCCTTGTAAAAATGTATTGGCTTTGTGGAAATCCTGTAGTATTGCAGAAGCTATTTTCTGATGGCAAAATGCAAATCTAAAATCTATATCCAAGAGAACAAAAAGATTAATTAAATTAGCTATCTGGAGGAAATTCAGAGGACACTGAGTTATTGATTGGATTTCAGTGAATTTGTTTTAATATGCAAGATTACATTTTAATACTGGAAGTGATGGCAGTGTTTCACAGCCCAGTTAATTATTTCTCAAATGGTATTCCCCCAGCCTGCTGCACGAGTGCCAGCATCTCTCAACTGTCCTGTGCTCCTGCCTTGCCCATGCCCCGCTGCTCACAGGGTGCTCGTGGCTGCTGCTGGGGCTGGTGTGCAGTAGCTGCTTTTGCACTGGGAGGAGTCTTGGTGAGCCTCCATGTGTGGGGTCTGGAGCAGTTTGGTTTTGGTGCCTGGAAGGACTGGGTGCTGGAGAGCAACTGGAGGGGATGTATTTTGGATTACAGTGTGAATGTACTCATGGTATTTATTTTAGTATCTTGAATTAAAAACATCATGTGTAGCAGTTTCAGGATGGAGCAGGGAATTGTTGGAAACAGCGTTGCAGCTCAGATAAGGCAATATTTTTGTTTTCAGACCCCTCTTTGCCAAAGCCTGGCTCTGCAGTAGGGTTGGGCCAGGTGTTGTACCAGCTGCAGCTGTGCTTGCAGTGGGACCATCCGTCCCAGCTCGGCAGCCGCCGCTCTGAGAAGAGTGCTCTGGGGAGCCAAAAAGAGGCTGGAATTTATGGAAAGTGTCAGCCAGCAGTGCAAAACCTGATTGCCAGACGGAAAAAAGTAACATCCCCAAACTAGATGCTCTGTATTAAAAATAAAAAATTTGCAGTTATGCATATATGTATGTGCACGTATATGTAGCATGTCTGAAATGTGACACTGAATTGAAGCATTTATGTACGAATCTGTGACACCTTCTTCAGCACAACTCAGCCTGTAAGTACACCATGTTTCTGAGTGCCTGGTAGGAGCGAACACTGAGCTGCATGCATTACAGAAATGCACTACACATTTAGCAGAATAAATTCCAATATTTTGGATTTATGTAGCTGTGATGGCAAGTCTGTTAATTTAAGATGCCATGACAACTTCGGCAACTAAAATTGGTTTGCCACTTCTGCAAACTCTTTTGCTGCAGCCATTGAGCACCTTTGTCCTCACCTTGTGCAAGGCACATCAACAGACAGTGAGTGATGCTCAGGAGCTGGTAAGATCCCATAGGAATGAGTGCAGGAAAGGATGTTATGAAAGATATGGCTTTCTCCTTGGCTTCGTGTATTTAGGTCATCAAGACCTCTGTCCAAAAGCTTGGTTCTCTCCTCTTATGGTTCTCATTCCCTTTTCCCTTGAAAGATGCATGCCACAACTCCCAGCTGTGTGGGACTGTGAGGCTGCCTGGGGCAGCATGAGGATTCCCTGGGTACTGGTGGGAGCTGGGTTGGGTGAGATGACTGTGGGCAGCCAAGAGCTGCTCCTGGTGAACAGTTTCCCCTTGACCAACACATTACCCCATGCCAGCCTCTCATGTGGGAGCAGGGCACATATTTTCTTCCAGCAATTAGCTCAGTTAAGTGTGGAGAGAGAAAAATCTATGTTTTTCCTCTTAAAAGTTACAGAATAAAACCCTGGCAAATAGGTAAGCTCTTATTTTTCCCATCTGCCCTGTGGGACTCTTTCAGCAAACTTTTGTCATGTATATACAAGCTGTTCTTTCACTGGTAAATTATTTCATTCTTTTAGCTCTCAAATTTTATTCAAGTTAAATTTTTGTTTTCAAGCCATAAAACTGTAGAAGACTTTGAAACGATACCCTTTCTGGCAGATTTGAAATAAATTATATCCAAGCCCTATTACAGTAAAAATGAAACAATCTGACTTGCAATGTGAATAGAACTCCAAGATTTAGGAAAATGTGGAGTGTCAGGAGATGATGGCACAAATTGTTGGAGAATAATTCAATGTCAAATAAGTGAAATATGTTCAGAAGGTTGTGGTCAGTGACACAGAGTCCAGTCGGAGACCTGTAGCTATCAGTGTTCCCTAGCGGTTGGTAGGGGATCCGGTCTTGTTCAACAACTTCATCAGTGATCTGTATGAAGGGATAGAATGCTGCTTCAGCAAGTTTGCTGATGTGAAGTTGGAAGGAGCATTTGATACATTAGAAAGCTGTGCTGCCATTCAGTGAGACCTGGACAAACTGGAGAGTTGGGCAGAGATGGACCTTATGAGGATCAACAAAGCCAAATGTAGAGTCCTACACCTCGGAAGGAATAACCACGTGCATTGGTACAGGTTAGGGTTATCTGCTGGAAAGGAGCTCCCAGCACAAGAAGGACAGGGAGCTGTTGGAGAGGCTTCACAGGAGAGCCACGAAGATGATCAGGGGACTGGAGCATCTCCCCTACGAAGACAGGCAGAGGGAGCTGGGCTTGTTTAGCCTGGAGAAAAGAAGGCTGCGAGGTGACCTCATTGTAGCCTTTCAGTACCCAAAAGGAGCCTATAAACAGGAGGGGAACCAACTCTTTGAAAGGGGAAATGGTTTGAAGTTGAGGGAGGGAATATTTAAGTTGGATGTCAGGGCGAAATTCTTTACAGAGAGTGGTGAGGTGCTGGAACAGGCTGCCCACAGAGGTTGTGGATGCCCCATCCCTAGAGGTGCTCAAGGCCAGACTGGATGGGGCTGTGGGCAGCCTGGTCTAGTATTAAATGTGGAAGTTAGTGGCCCTGCATGTGGCAGGGAGTTGGAGATTTGTGATCCTTGAGGTCCCCTTCCAACCGTGGCCATTCTGTGATTCTGTGACCTCTGCAGAGAAGGAGCTGGGTGTCCTGGTGGACAACAGGGCGACCATGAGCCAGCAGTGTGACCTTGTGGCCAAGAAGGCCAGTGCAGCCAGCGCATGGGGTGCAGGGAGCTTCTAGAGAGAGTCCAGCAGAGGACCACAAAGATGATGAGAATTCTGGAGCTCTTTATGAAGAAAGGCTGAGAGACTTGGAACTGTTCAGCCTGGAGAAGAGAAGACTGACTGGGGGGACTTATAAATGCTTATAAATAACTAACGGGTGGCAGAATAGTGGATGGGGCCAGTGGTGCCCAGTGTCAGGGGACTGAAGTAGACGACTTCCTGAGGTCCCTTCCAACCCCTGTGATCCTGTGAAAATCAAATATTTTGTGAGCATGTGGATATTCTATATTCTGATCAAAGCTTTTACATTACATTATTCTCTGTGAATGAAGAATTAGTGTTAATAGCTGTGGTAGACCAAGATGTTTCTAGATTTTTTTTTAAACAGTCAAGTGAAAATTCTCCTAATGTTTTTTTTTATTGCAAGGGTTGTAAGCTATTTCTTTTTTTCTTGTTAAATTCTCTGCGTTTTTTCCACCCTCTTCCCCAGTGGCAATGTTGAATCTTCTTTTGTAAGAGAAGGATCATTATGTATAATCAAGCAATTTAAACAAATGATCTCTTAGTTCAAGAAGACATATACTACAATATAAACTTACTGAAATGAAATGCTGTTGTTCAAAACATATCACACTCTTTCTGAGTTATTAAAAGCTCTCTTACTTTGATTTTGAAAGTGGCTTTGGCTGCCAGAAGTTTGGTTGTGATTTTCGTTTCACTGATTGCTATAGCCTATAGCTGGTGTCTTGATGGCAGTACAGCAGTAACAGAGGTCAAGGAATATGCAGTGGTGTTGTTTCCAGCTAAAGTTTAAATAAAGCTAATTAGCCATCTTTGAATAATGCAGTATTAAAAACTCAGCTATGTCAGCACACCTGCTATCGGGACAAATCTGCAGCTAATAGTGTTACTGCATATGAAGCCTGTTATGGGTGGTGTTTTTTCAAGTGGCATGGATGTGGAAGATGATGTTTCCAGGTATCCCGTGCTGTGGAAAGACAAACAAAAATGTCCAACCTTGAGTGCAATCTGCACTACTTCAGTCCCCTGAATTTTGAATAAAAGAAATTACTTGAGTAGTGGCTGGAAGGCTGGATGTTGGCAAGCTCACTTCCTGAGTGTGGTCAAATTATGGTGATTATTTCACTTATCTACAATAAATGTTTGCATCTGCCATGGAGACTGTCACAAAACCTTGTCCTAGCAAAAAAGAAAGACTTCCCATTTTCAGATGAATGACTTGCGTGATGGAGAGGGAAGGATGTCTGCACCATTATTGATTATGAGGTCAGCTTTCTGATCAATGGGAAGTTTTACATCCACTTGACTGACGCTCACCTTAACAGCCCATCCCTGAAACCAGTCAGCACTAATACGAAGTGATGGTTTCCCAGAACACCGTGATGTCCATAATGCATACAGGAGGGATGCAGGTAGTCAATCCTCTACAATATTATTACTTAAAGAGCTCTTTTGTCAGTGTGACTCGAGTCATTTCTGTGTGCATGGCCGAAGTATGACTGTGTTGAGAAGCGGGAGTAAGCATGGGCTGAGCACAGACACGGCTATAGGGTTTCCATAAGATTGTGCAACTCAAACAGAAAATCAAGAGAACTGAGAAATCTCATTAACAGGATAGGAAATATATTCAAATTTGTAGAGGTACTCTGCTTCACTGACCCCTTGGCTATGGGTGAAATTTTCCTGGGAAAAAGCATTAGTTCAGCTAAGTAACCCTGATTGCCTCAAGTGTAAATTAATTATCAGAACATTTTTTCTAGTGGTCAGATTGGAAGAAAGTTGTGAGAGGTAGGAGCTTTTGTACGTATTTTTCCTTTTCAGTTTCGTTTCAAGAGACTTGTAGACTATGAGAAGCTGTGATAGAAACAGTTGAAGTCTGGCCGAACTTGTCTTGCTCGCTCCAGTTACCAGCACAATTCCTGTTTGTCCATGTGCAAATAACCTTGTACCCATGTGAATTCCTGATGTGGGAAGCTGCTTCTGAGTGTCATTTCGTAGTACCCCTTTCACTTTGGACAGTGAGACTTTTCTCATTCTTCTTTCAGGTACAGTACATTTAATCCACCAAACTCCGAGTGCAAAACTCCATGCAAGTTATATTTCTTTAGGGAAACTTTTGTCAATGTACTTGCTTGAGCCATGTCTGGAAATGCCCACACCCTGTTTCCCAGCTGAACAGGACTTCTAGGAGACAGGACTTATGTTCTTGGCAGCCTTCCTCCCGACAGAGGACCAGAAATCAAAACAAGCAAATAAATATGACGAAGAAATGTTACAGAACACAAAGCACTGACAAGAGCACTTGTCAGAGAGGAGCCGACACAATATAATTTGCCTCCAAGTAAGGATGGGCTGAGCTGATGTTATTCCCCACAGTCCTTGTCCATAGAATTGGGATTTTAATAGTTCTAGAGGAGACACGGAAGAGGCTGTAAGGATGGAGATGAGGGTGTTTGCTGCTGCCCTCCCTCTCTTCCTACAGAGGCTTTCAGAGCTGATGCCTGGAGCTTGGTGCTCTCTTCTCAGCTGGATCTCTCCTGTCCTGACTTTGGCTGGGCCACTACTTTTATTCCGAGTAGCTCCCTTTTGGATTTGCGATGAAAGCAGTGCCTATAGCATGCAGATGTTGTGGCTGAGGCTGAGCAGCTCCTGCGCGGAGCGAAGGTCCCTCCTGGTGCTCGCCCTGCCCACCGGCACGTGGGTGTGCGTGTGAGGGGCCGGGGTACCGCTAGGCCTGTGCAAGGAGTGGAGAAGCGCGAGGCCCTGGGAGTCACGACAGGTGCATGCATTTCCACAGACACATGTTTGAGAGGGGCTGCCCACGGCAACATGGCCGAATTCAGAGCCTTGCTCGGGCCTCAGCTCTGCTGGCTGCGGCACGCCTGAACGCTCACCCACGGTGCAGAGCGAGATAAGTACGTGTCCCTTCAGCATTTTATGAAACAAAGTAATGCAGATATCTATAAGTGAGACATGACATGAAGCGTACAGATAGTAAGTTTGGAATAGTTCTGGGAGTTAAGAATTTACATGTCTTTATTAATTATTAGATGTTATTAGTGAGTGACTAAGGAACTGGGAAGCTCTAAGCGTTCTTTTGAAGTAGCGTACCCAAATTAGGCTAAATAAATAAATAAATCTGAAAATGTCGGGAAATGTCTGCTCTAATGAATTTTCTAAATACACAAATCACACTTATTAAATCAGTGGATCTTTTAGCTGTAAAAATATTATTACTGTTACACAGGGGAAATCCATTCAGAATTATAAAATATTTGGAAACTCTTTCTCCGTTTCTTCTTGGTGGGAAGGTTGTAAGACTAATACCAACAGAAGAGAGTATGAAGTTTTAGAAGACAGCTTTCCCCCTTTTGTACATGTGCCAGTTCTCAATAAGAACTGTGTTCTCTTTTCAAGTCTTGTTTAAAATAAACTGTGTGTATAACAAGACCTTGAAATTTATTTATGGTATGTTAGCACTAAGGACGAATTGTTAAGGGGTCATAAAAAATATTAGTTTCCACTTTATGGAAGCACCGTCGATTTTTCTTCAAATTAAACTTGATGCTATGAAGGGATATATGTGATGCATAAAACTTTCTCTCCCTCATTTCTTTCACCACAACGCAGCCAACCAGTGCTGTCTTCCATGGGGACAAATCTCTGGTGGAGAGCTCCCCCCAGCCTGGGTGATACTGGCCCGCAAGGGGCTCCATGTGTGGAGCACTTCCATAGGCTCCCAGGCATTCTGCTCATGGTGAGGGAGGTGCTGGATTCCCCATGTATGAGCTGTCAGAGCTGCTTTTATCTGCCCTTTATCTATATCTCACCCTAACGTGTTTAATTTATACCCGTTGTGTGTTCCTTCATCAAAATATTAAGGCTTGTACACAAGAAAGACTGACCTTCCTGTTAGTGTCGAAGAGGCAGTTCAGAAGGGTATATTGTTTTATTATTGAAATACAATTTATGAACCAGAAATGATCATAGATGCAAATTTATACTTCGCACATTTTTTTTTTCTTAATAAGAATATGTATATTTTCATCTGGGGAGAAAGCAGCATTAAAATGAGAGCGCCTGGGGAGTGTTGCCACACACACACGCATGCACACGCCTGCATGCCAGAGCCCCAGCGAGCCGATGCTGAGCACCGAGCTCCTACCCGTGGCCCAGCCCGCACCTCCGGGCAGCTGGCCCAGCTGGTCCCAGTGCTGGCACGGTTGTACTTTGGGAACTTGTTTCCTTCTGACTGGGACCGGCACCACAGAGGAGGGTAAGGGGAAATAACACCACTCACCAGATGGGTTTTTCCAAGCCCTCGCAGCTCTCGTTAACGTGGCTGGTCAGGAAAAGCCTTCTCTCTTCCTTTTCCTGTGCTACCTGCTCTGAAAACAGAGCTGACTAGTTAAAAAATGCCCAGGTCTGAAGGAGTAGCAGTAAAAATCAGTGTATTTCTTGAGGCCGAGGTGTAGAAATCTGGCTGAAGGTTTTCTTCCAGCTCTGACAAGCAGCCCCTGTGCTGAATGGGGTGTTGGGGACAGTAGGGGCATGATGCTGCACAGTGTGCTTGGGCCGGTGGCAGGGTGAGGAGGTAGTTGTGAAGGGCAGAGGCCATTGGCAGCAATGGGGAGCAGGCTGCTCCTGATGCATGAGGTCTGCTGTCCCCAGGGCAGGAGGTGGGGTAAGGGGCTGCAGCCCGCTGCTCAGCTGCAGGGCCTTGTGGCCGCTTCTGTTCTTCCCGGGGTTGGTTCCTATTGCCGTATAAAAGTGCTTGTAAACTGATTTCAAAATGCTCCTCTTTCTTTGCACCATCAGTTTGTGTTAAATGTGAGCCTTCAGTGTCCTTATTAGCTGCCTCAAGACAGGGCCAGCCCATGTAAATTATTTTATGAGGTGTCTTGTTTATAGAGAAACTTCATAGCCCAAATGTAAAAACAGTGCACTTTCCTGTCTATTTTTTCTTTCCTAGGGAAGCAAAATATGCAATAGCTCTGGCGTGGTGAGGCTCTGCACCCCTTATTGTGAAGCCCAATGTTTTTGCTCCAGTTTCATTCCAAAACTTCACTTCATTGTGGCCATTTCTTTGTATATATGGGAAACTGCAGCTTGTAAGTTCAGCCCCAGCATTAAGATCCTGGCTGTGAGTTGTAGGTGTGCTAATTCCCCCTTTCTCTGCTTCGTCAAATGAATTACTCCAATTTCAACACGTAAACGTTTTTGTCCTCCAACAGCATTCCAGATGGAACAAGAACATTTAAACTGTTGGTTGCTGAAGTCAAGTGTGCGGTTTTATGAGCAACGTGGGGGACGTCAGATTCACCTGTTTTCTTTCACTCGAGCTGTAAAACGCCTGTTTACTCATAGTAGATCTATTTCTGAAAGAAGGCGCAGACACTATGGTGACAGTTGCCTTAGAAATGCACATAATGAGCAAGAAGCATGCCTGTAGGCAGCCGGCGCTCGCTGCCTGCAGCCCCTGCCCTGTGCTCCCACCCTGCCACCGTGGGCTGCACACCCCGGGGCGCTCCGTCCGTCTGCAGCAGTGCCAAGGGCATTGGAGGGGATGGGGTGAGAGGTGCTCCCGAATCTGTAACACACACACAGGTGCCTCCTGGTCCACTTGTAAGAACCGTAACCTTTGTTTTATGTGTGTTATTCATGTAAGACGCTGATCTGAGAGTAAACTGAAATAGTGGCTGCATTATATTACGCTATGCACTCGTATTTATTTACATAATAGATTTTGATGGGAAATGCATATGTGCAGTAGAGTCTGTGAATTAGAAACAAAAACTAAATGTGAGCACTGGGAATGGATTTTCTGGGGCTGGTGAGTGAGGTGCGTGGGTCACAGGAAGGTGTGATGGTGAGCCACTATGTGAGTCCTGCAGGTTGCTGCCTCATGACCAGAGGCTGTCCGTCGCGTTCTCCCCTTATCTGCCTGCAGTTCTACCAAGTTCCACTGCGGTGTCTGAAGACCCAGGCCTGTTAGCTGCGTGCAGATTTACGGCGCGGGTTTAAGCTAATGGGTACTTATCAGGCAGGCTGTATTTGGTGATCGTCCATCATTTGCTCATTAAACAGTGTATCTAAGTGATTCTCATTTCCTCCCTGCCATGTCTGGAAAGGAGGAAACTAGACACATTACGATGGAATATTAATGTCCTGGAGGATTAAGCCACCCATAATTAGATCTTCTTTGCATAAACCTGCTAGTGCTACCTTATTTTGTTGTTTGTTTTGCTCTTAATCATCTTCACATCTCTTTCTCTTCCCAAATCTTTTTTTTCATTTCTTTCCCAGTTTTCCTTTGTAATGCTATTCCATTTGTCTCATCCTTCTTCCTTTTTCTCTTCCCCTGACCTATTGAGCACAGCAGCCTGGGTTTCCCCACTCCTCCCTCCTCCACACAAAAAGGCTGACTTTGCCAGCAAAAACCACTCTCCCTGCCAAGCACTGTTACTGACTTTGGAGAAAAGCAGCTAGAGAACTTGTGCAAATCCAGGCTCTGAACTACCTAAATAAGCCGAATCAGTAAACCCCCATGTCTTATTCCCTGGCTTTCTGGCCCATGAAATCACTAGTGGATAATGGTAATGGTCCTATTTAAAAGGAAAAATGCTGCTCAGGCACTATTGATGGCTGATAGGACTGGGCAGTCATTGGGCTGCACTGAAAGCAGGGAACTTGTGGATCCTGCGGCAGGGCGAGGAATGGCATGGCATATCCCTTCCAGCTAAAGGGAAGGAGGATGCACCCAGACACACTCACTGATACTGTTCCCTGTGCCCCACAAACTCTTCTGTTCCCATATCGGGTGGGTAAGTCTCCTTATGGCACTGTGCTCCTGGCATAGGTCAGCTCTGTGCCCACAGCAGCACCAAATTCAGCTAGTTTTCATCCTGCTTCCCTTCTCTGTTCCTTGCACATCTGTGTGTTTTGCAGACTTCTACCTCACAGGTGTTCCCAGGTGGAGAATCTAGCAGGAGCACCTAAGCAGGAGGTAGGGAGGGCTTTGAGATGAGCCAGGAGATAAGGTGAGCTGGCTTCTCCAAAGCAGCAGATTGCAAGCATTTTCCTTTCTTGTTGCATTCCACTACCAGCTGTGGCAGCCCTGTTTGGGCAGGGTTCTGTGCTGCAGGTGGGGCAGGATGGGAGCATCCTGTGCTCTCCTCTTCCTCCAAGCCAGAGTGGCACCAGTGCTGTCAGCACTCGGACTCTGGGCTGGGTGCTTTAGCTTGGGTTTTTGGCATGGCCCCAGCCGGCAGCATGCCTCCTGGCTGGTCCCTGCACCACTGCAGTTGTGGCTGTTTAGTGAGCATACCAGGGGGTTCTTGTATTACGGGAAGGATTAAAATGGCCTACAAAAGCCTAAGTGATAGGGTAAGGGAGTACACACATGCCATCTCGGTTGCTGAGAGCTGCTGCTCACTTGTAAACCTGATTGCATTTAGAAATCAACATCTGTTTCAGAAGCTTCTCACTTTGATAAGGTTAACTTATTTCCTGGGAACAATAAAGTGTTAAATAAGCACTATGGCTACAGATGGAGTGCAGGTAAATAGTAGCTCTCGCTTTTGGGGAGGTGGATGTTACATCCTGTCAGAAGTTTCTCTGAGCACAAAAAACCCAAATCTTTGTGCCTGCAGCACTCGTGACCTAGCAATTAAATCAGCATCCTTGGGGAGCATCTGAGACAAGCGGGCCAAAGGCAAATATTTGGAGTGTGCGGGGGTGTTGTGCCACAATGTCACCCCTCCGCTACACTGACTTTGCTCTAGCTCCCGCCTCCTCCCTGCTCTGGAGATATAGCAAAGCCACAGTGCTGGGGAGTAATGGAAGCAGAAGCAGACTGGTGTGGGTGCTGTGGTCCCCCTTTTTTTCCTAATTGCCTGCATGGTGGGCTTGGCACAGTGGCCTTGCTGATGTATCTCAGTGCTATTTTGTCAGTGAGACCTAGGGCTCAGTATCCATCCTCCAGCTGGAGTGATGCTGCTTTGGGAAACTGCCCAAAGCGCTTCAAAAGGTCACGTGGAGGGAGCAGGTATAGGTGGCAGTAGGAGTGTAATTACACAGCAACTTCTGTTGTTGCAATCATGCAGCATGATCTGGGGAGAAAATGGGGTGAGTTTGTGAAGGAAAACAGGAAGCGTCCAATGAAAAACATGTGTAGCGTGTCTGTGAACATTCTGCCCAAATTTAGCGTTAGTGACTTTGGGTGGCTCCGTTTTTCAGTGTTCAAGATGAAACGCTTTCCCTCCCGCGCCATGCCAGTTCCCCGTGGCGCTGTCCTGCTGCGGGGCCGTGCCGTGCCCATGCCCTGCTGGCGTCGGAGCTGTGGGGCTGTGCCTGTGGGCTCTGTGGGGAACCACACGGATACAGGCCGGCTCCCTGCCTTTGGTCACTGTGATTGGCTGGTGTGTCACAGAAAGCATATTTTCCTGCTAGTAAAATGGGAGTTATTTTACTGTGCAATGTATTGTGGAGAGTAATCATGTTGGATGCTTTGTACCTCTTCGTGGGCTTTTTTCCTCATTACTGCTGCTTAGATAATAGCATCCACAAAGTGAGTGTTAATGCAAACTGGTCACCTGAGTCAAACTAGCTTTCAAGGAATAATGGCCAAAATGCTATGGAACTAAACCTTTAAAAGAAAAATGAACCGAAGAGAATTTCCCTCTGGCTGATACTGTGGGCCAGGGGCCGTTCTGCCTCAGCTATCGGCAGCAAGAGCTGGGAACCACAGGCAAACTTTTCAGCTCCTGGTTGGGCCCATGGAGGAAACGTGAGCAGAGGCACAGTGGGAGTGGGCACCCTCCCTGCTGTCATAAGGCATGCCTGTGACAGAGCCTGAAAGCTCAGTGCTTTGCTCCAGCCACTGAACCCATCCTTCCCTTTTGTTGAAAACACATTTTAAAGAAAATAAAGTAGGGAACGGTGTCTGGCAAAGGGAACGGCAGTGTGCAGCTGATGACCAGTGCTGATCTCATGTACTGCAACTTGAATATGACTGAATTTTGTACCCTTGCTTATTTTAAGTATTTTTTTTTCTCCCTTCCTTCTGTTAGAAAACATAAAGAAATACAGAATTCCAGCATAAAAGCAGTAATATGAAAAATTATGCAAGCACACCAGCCAAATAACAGTCAAGGATAAAATAAAATTAAAAACTTTCCACTTGTCTGTTTTGAGTTACGTAGATGAAGCATTATTTAGTTTTGGGGCAAAACCCTTCTGACTTTACATGGATTTTAATGTATGGATTTACTTGTGCATGAGTGAAATTGTACTTTTGGTAATTACATCCAGAGTTTTCCTGTTAAAAGATGGGTCAACGTGGAGACAAGATGGCGGTTCACAGAGCACAAAATGGCGGGCGAGCCGCTGTGGGGGAGGAGGTGTGATCCAGCGGGCTCTGCCTGCCTGTGCGCTGTGCCCATAGTGGCTGCAGGAGGCCCACGGTGTTGGGCCTTTCTTACTCTGTCACTCTGCAATTGTCTCACATGCCCTCTAGGCTACTATGGATTTCTTTGGCAAAAGTATAGCTGTGTCTGAAATAGCACTTTGAGCAGAAATAGCAAATTTTCCCCACTAGTAAACTTGCAGCCCTGCAGGCCGGTGCAGTGCCCTTCTGTGCTATGCATGCTGCTTGTGTGGGCTGGATGAGAAATCGAAATTGGGCAAAGCTCTGCCTGTGTAAGCTACCTCCTCTATTCCCAGTGTCTCATTGATGTCGTCAATGACACCAGCCTCACAGACAAGTTTATAGGATACTGGAATTCTTCAAAGGAAAGGAAGGGATTGGGGAAAAGCATAAAATCAAGGATCCTGTGGTGCAAATGCGAATAATCAATGTAAATAATCACTGGAGCAGGTTCCAGAGCTTGGTGTACAGATCCCACCTGGTCAATAGTGCCTGTGTTTGAGGCTTTGCAATACGGCTTTGATTTCATTTGCAGAACTATTTAGAACTTGTATTCAAATCCAGCAGTATTTATATTAAAGGGTGAGAGGCTATTCAGTGCAAGGAATACGTACTTTTCATCAGGAAATGAAGACTCGTGATTTACATTCTTTTGGTGTTGCAGTGACATAGTAGGCAGATATAGGTGATCAACTTTTACAACTAAGATGAATTTCTGCAATTACTGCTTCCAAATACGTGTCCTGGCAGCAGTGGGGCTGCCACTGGCCTCAATACCAGCAGGATTGGGCTCATTGCTGGCCTTCCTGTTGGCAGCTGATTTCTCCCTTACTTGTAAGAGTGAGATGAAATTTTATAACTCCTAACAGGCAGGCTGTGTACATGTCGCTTGCAAGTGCTGAGCACCTGGCTCTGGCAGCTTTGTATCATCAAGCTTTAAATGCACTTATTTATGACTGCCATATTGCGGAACTTGCTTGAATGTTATAATAGTATTCTTTTAAAACCCTAAATGTGTTAATGACATACATCAGGCAATTTTCCCCTCATCGGTCAGTTCTTTATGTACTAACTTATCTATTGCAGCATGAATATCAAAAATGAGGTCTGCATTTGCAATGGCAATTTTGTACATGCAAGTTGTTGTGAACATACAAGATTTCAAATGTGCATCTTTAGCTAGGGATACTTAAACCTCTATTAAAATTTCACATGAACCTGTCCAGGAAGAAACTGCAGGCAGAAATCTCATACTTCGGTTAGAATGTAGGCAAAAACTCTTCGCTGAATTTCTACCTTATGAATTATTTTATAGAAAGCAGTAAGTTCTTTGGTTTTGTGGTGGTCTGTTAGAATACTTAATGTAATCTTGGACCTAGATTTCTGATGACTTTGCTTTTTAGTTGGTTCTTTTATATGGTTTTTCACAACATATTGTTGTTCTTTTTCAGTTGAAGAGGGCGAATCTTCGGATTTTGCTTTGAACTGGGACTCATCAGTGACTCAATCAGGTAAATATTTTAGGTTCTTCTGATTGCAAAAACTGCCAGAAAGCTGCCAGGCTTTTTACAGGAACTGTATTTTGTATGTCACATTCCTGTCTTCAATCCAAGACTACCCACTGCAACACAATTTTTATATCAGTTCCATATGGTCAATAAAATCTATTACATACAGAGACTAATATACTCTTATCCTCTGGAGAGCCATTCCTCCTTCTTGTGGGCACACTGAAGCGGGTTGTGATTTCTCCAGTATAACCACTTTGAAGTTTTTTGCAGTGGGCACTGTTGCACATTCATTCCAATCTAATTACATAAAAGCAGCTTTAACAGGAATTTTAAACTGCAGTCTCAACTGGAATGTGTGTGTTTCTCCTCTCAGAGGAAATTGGAAAGTACTGTCGGAGCTGGAGGATGAAAGTGGTACATTGCCATGGCAGAGACATTGAACACGCAAAGCAGCTTTTGCTCTCTTTGATAGCAAGAGCACTTAAAACATGTGTCTGGAATGTGCTCATTTGTATTGCACTGAAAATGTGAATGAAGAGAGTCTTAAAGCATGCTGGTGTGTAGCTACGTAATGTGTGTTGATAACGTAAATGTAATCAGCCGATTGGCTTATGTTCAAAGGTCGGGGGAAGTAACCAGTTATGTCCCAAAGCTGTGTGCCATGTGTGCTGATTTTTACTATCTTTTACATCTCTAAGGGTAACGGGATCATCAGAATGTTTTTGACTCTTGAAGCTGTTAACTCCATTTCCCTGCCCCCCTCTTGACGAGGGTGCTCTTAGAGACTGGGCAGTGGTATGGGAGCCATTCTCAAACTGAGCGTTAATGTGAGAATAAAGAGGTGCTGCCTTCCCTTTCTGTGCAGGCTGTGTGGCACTCAGCAGCAGAACAGCCTGCAGGAGGCCTCTGCCGTGGCAGCAGCATCTGGTGGCTTGGCATGGCACATTCTTCATGGAACAGGCACCCCTTCCTGCGTGCAAAGCTGTCCTGGGGTCCTTGGGTGGCCAGCATTGCCCTCGGGGCTCCTTTGTGCCTTCAACTTCCCCTGTTCTGCTGTCCCCCTGCTGCCACCAGCCCTGGGTCATGTTTGGCTCTGCACAGACTGAGGTTCCAAATAGTAACAGTAGCGATGGCTTCTGTTCAGAGTGGAAATTAATTTGGGATTTGTGGACCATATTGGTGACTAGGCTGTAGGTAACAAAGCCTTTAAGAGGCTTTTCCCAAATTAGTTGGGTCTCCTTCATTTCTCCTTATTTAGTCCTATAATTATAGCCTTCATTCAAGACATCAGATGTGAGGAGAAATGTTTTGAATGTGTGGTTTATGGCAGCTTAAAGAAAATGGGTGCGAATTGACAGGTTTTCCTTTCAGTATGGTCAGTAGGTACAGGCTTCCATCTGACATGCGCGTCAGGGTACAACTTGTTCTGTAAGCAGAGGGCAGGAGCTGCAGACTGACACGCAACTGAGCAATGGCAAAGACAGTGTGGAAAGCTGGAGTGCATAGCAGTGCAGTGTAGCAGCTCTTGTGCAGTACATGGCCCTGGCTGCAGGCACTAAGAGAGGCTTGCCCCAGCCCACAACACCTCATCACACTCTGTGATCTTCCTGTTTGTATTAGCTCAAGAAGGTTGATGCTGAACTTCAGCAATGGATGAAAAACATTCTTCATTCATGCCCCTTCCTTCCCCAGCCCCAAATGACAAGATTGCCTCCCCTATAGAAAAAAAACCCAAACAACTAAAAGCACAAAAAATTGACTTATTAAACTCTAAAACAGTTGCTAGATGTTTCAAGTTAACATATTTCTCTGCTTTCTTCTCCTGCATGTTAGCACATCTCTGTGTGCAAACACTCTCAAAGTGACTCCTGGGAAGTTCTGCTGGTGCTTGGCGGGTTGCTGCCAGCACTGGGTGAACATGGGATGGCACTGGGCACTGTTATGTGCAGAGTTGTTTTAATGCTTATGCATTCCAGCTGAGGGAGAGAAGGTGCTTCTGCTGCTGTAGCTTGCTTTTCTCACCAAGCCAGCACAAGCAATGCTGGAATTGCTCTTGGAGAGGCCAAGAATTGAGAGAATACAATGAGATTGTCCCTGATGCAGGAATTGCTCTCAGTGCCCATCAGCCCATTTGTAAGGGGCATCCTGCCAACTTCCTCTGAAGTTCTCATCCTCATTTTTTCTTAATGCAGAACAAGAAAAGGCCTCCCTTGCCTTTGTCACCCTGAGGACCCAGCTTGGTGTGCTGCCTCTGTCCCAGTGGAGCAGTGCAGAGAGGACCCCCTCCCCTGCTGCCCCCATTCTGCCCTGCATGGGGCTTGATGCTGCCTCCAGGCCAAGAAACCAGGGTTCTGCCTCTGCCTGACTGGACCCTTGCTTTGCAGACTGCATTGCTGTTGTAATACATCACAAGAGCATTATCTTGAGGAGTAGCAAGGGACACTTTAAAGAAGTAAAAAGTCTTACTAAATATATAGAGAATTTAAGGCATTTTAAAGACCTATGGAAGCATTTTGCATGGGGATTGCTGGGGAGTTTCTCATTAGCCTGGCTGTTGGGCCCTGGGGAAGCTCAGCCAAATTGTCTGGGGCACACAGAGCAGATTCTGCATTCTCCTTGGGATCCCTGCAGATCTAAAAGCCTGAATTTTTGTGCCTGCTCTTGAGGAGATGGAGGTATTGTTGCTAGCAGCTACAAGCTGGGATACTGAGGGCCTGGGGAACAGGGCTGGTGACACACAGTGGGTGCTGGGGATGAGTGCACTGAGCTCCCGTGCATGTGAGAGCTTGCTTTGTCCAGGATCCTGTGTGAGGATTTGAACTGCCTTCTACTATTTCTTTTAAAGGTTCTCTCATTTAAGAGAGAAGAAAGAAAAAAAAAAAAGCTGCAACTTTTGAGAAACAAACCACAAAATAATACAAAACAAACCCCAGCCTGCAGTCACTCCTTTTCCACTCTTCCACTTTGCATGACATCTCCCAGCAATGTAAATCTCACCTCTCACTTGGTGCCCCAGTACAGGAACAATTCTGTGCTGCTTGGGGACCAGCAGAGCCGGCATGGTGCTGAGATGGCTGGTGTCTGATGCATGGCATCTCCCTTAGATGGCAGAACTCCGGAAAAAACCTGCAGGCACTCTCTAAATGAAATTTGGGATACTTTACTGCTGCAGAACTTTGAGGAGTTCAGTAACAACTCAGCAAGCATTATAAACCTTTTGTCTTGCATATACTCTGAAATTGCTTGTCCTGAGTGCCTTCATAGGCTGATTTCACTGGTAAATCAATACTACCACGTTCTGGCTGCAGGTATACAAAGATTTCCAAAGAAATGAAACCACTGAACCGTATTAGCAAAGAGCAGTTCGCTAACAAAGTCAGGAGACTTTGGTAACTTCTCTTAGTTGCACGTTTTTGTTTTTTTTTCCAGCCTATGATGGAAGGTTTCGTCTGACAGATTCCTGATAGCAGGAGGAGCTTTTGGTGGAGGTGTGAGGTTCCCATGGTCTGACCCACACCCTGCACCTGCAGCACCTCTGGAGCAGACACAAAACCCAAAGCTCTCAGCAGCTCCCTGGCTAGCATTGGATCAGGACGGATGTGTGGTGGTGCCAGGGGGGGCTGGGGCCTCCTGCAAGGGAGAGCAGCCCTCAGATGCGAACATAGCTTGTGTGGCTGGATTTAAATCAGCAGCACACACCTGTGTATTATGGCATTTCCTAGAAAATACTTACTATTAAAAATGTGAATTGGGAAAATTACAGCAATAGCATAAAGGAGGAGAATTAATTTCCATGGTAAAAAAGGAGAGGAAAAAAAAACTCATTTGGAAGGGAGGTACAGTGTGCTACCCTCCATCTACCCACCCTTTCACTTTGAAAGCAAATCTGCTTAAGAGAAGCCAAGCGAGGTGGTGAGTCACTTTAGGGTTACTGGACTTCCTCACCATGAAAGCCAGAGCCCAGGTGTTCCTGCAGCCCCACAGTGCTGGAAGGACTGTCCTCGGCATCGCTTAGCCCTGTGGGAGCCAGCAGTCAAACAAGCAGCAAGGTCCTTGGGTTGGCCCCAGGTCCTGTGAGCTGGGTGGGGCCCCAGGTCTAGGTGATGTCCCCATGGGACCATCCTGCCAGGACTGAGGCCTTCTGAGCCCTCATCACGTGTTCAGCACCCACTGGCATGCCTGTCCCGCCGTGGTGCATGGTAGCCCTGCTTCTTCTGTTCCACTCCATGCTCCTCCTCTGCATTCTGTTCTCCTGTGGTGCTACCTGGTCATCTCATTCTCCACAAGCAAAGAGATGGAGTTAGATGAACATTTACTGTGATTTCAGATGAAAATTGCATCTGTTGTTTACAACAGCCTTCAGGGCATAACTAGCAGTAATGGGCTAAAGTAGAGAGAAGGAGATCCTGGACTGAATTTCAAGAAACAGCTCCCAGTAGTGAGATCTAACAGGCTCTGGTATTATCTCCCATCACTCCAGTCATTTTCAAACCATACCAGACAAAGTGCTTGAAAACATGCTGTAGGAATGGCCTTATATTGCAGAGGGATGGATAAGATCACCTGATAAATCCTTCTTATCTCTAATATATCCAGCTTTGCCACACTCTAGATTTGCTAATATCCTGCAGATCTGGGGACAGATGCAGACTGAGCGCTCTGGCAAAGCGCTTCTATGTGGGATCTCAAAGCACTTTACAGACACTAATCAAGCCTCCCAACCAAGCAGAGTATTCCTGGTGCCTCATCCCATGTGACTTTGCCTTCGCTTTGTGCATTGTGCCACTGAACGTCTTGCCTGAGCTCTAGCTCCTGGATGTGCTCAAATCTTCTTCAGGACTGAGGCATTGCAGGTCCCAGCCTGCTTTGGCAGGGCTGAGTGCAGCCACAGCCATGCAGCTGCAGAAGGCTGCAGTGGGTTTTCCCTCGGTGGAAGCAGATGGCTGAAGGGCTGACGGGAAATCTCCTGGTAAACAGTTTATTTGCTCCTCCTGCACTTCTTCAGCTGATTCACTCATTGCAGTTGTTTCTGGTAGCTCAGAGTTCCCTGTCTCAATACATGTAAAACAGGAATGAAGAATATATTATATTGGAGAAAAATCAATACAAAAATAATGCCACAGTTATAGATCATTCACACTGAAAATAAAGCAAATTTTCCCAGCCATCAGAATGGGATTTTATAAACTAAGTTGAAAAATAAGGAAAACAAATGGAATAAATGAACTCTGCTCAGTTATCTGGAGTGTGTAAGGATATTGGTAAGGAACTCTGCAGTGAGGAACTGCACAAAACTTGTGGTGCTCTGTCGAAATAATCCTTGCTTATTCGGTAGAGGAGACTCAAATCGTTTGGGTTGGAAGGGACCTCTAGTGGGTTTTGATCGACATTGGCCTGCCTTGTAAGTGATGAGGTAACCACTGCTTCTGAATTTTGCGTTAAATTGTCTTTAACTGTTAAGCTTATTACAGAGCAAGAGTGTACGTATGGTTATTGTAGTGTATGGATGTGCAGGAGAAGAAGCGTAAAGACTCATAGAAAAAAACCTGAAGATAATATGGCCTGAAATTTCCCATACTAGAAGGTACATTTGAATTTCTGTCCTATAGCATCTTCAGGAACCTTTGCAGGACTGGCTACAAGCAATTACAATGTCACTGTCAAAGGAAGCAAACTCATCTCAGTATCTGATATTTGTTGTCTGTAAATTCAAATGAGAAAGCTGCTAAGTGGGAGAACTTATAATGAGATTTGGCTCTCCAGCCTCATTCTGTCCACATGAGACTCATGGCTCTCATGTGGAGACAAGCAACCTGTGTCTTGTCAGGGCCAAGCAGCAACACGGCGCAGATGTGCCAGATGTGTGCAGGGGACCTGTGGGATGGGATGTGCATGGGTGCAGCACCTGGCGTGCCCTGCTCTGTGCACTGCTGCACACATTGTGGTCATTGCCAGGGCACCTGTGTGCCTCCCGTGTCACCCATTGGTCCCCCTTCCTCACAGGGTGGCTTTGGTATTCATTAATAGCAATGATTAGACGGCCACATAATGCTGAGGAGAGGAAAAACCCGCGTGCTTTACTTGGACGTGCTATCTGTGCTGTATAGAGCCCTGACAAGATCAAGGCTCTAATTAAATTATCTGGCACGTGGACAATTCTGTTGTAAGATCTGCTGAGCTAATGCGTGGCTGTTAGCTGGTACAGGCGCTGAATCAGAAGCACCAATGAGACTATTTGCAGCCTGCTTTAAAAAATTCTAGTGCGTTGTGAAGCCTGTATCGTTAATTGCCCGTTAGCACATTGTAATTGCTGTAATTCTTTGCAAGTAAAATGATGTGAAGGACTCAACATTGCACTGTTCTTACCGCTTCACACGTTGGTGATCCACTGTGTCCTCCACTCAGAGTTTTGCTAGGTATCCTGACAACCAGACAGCTGCTGGCAGCCCACTCCCACCCTTGGGCTCACTGCTTCACACAGGCTTTGGGCGTAGTGGGGCTGTCACACACTGTGTGCACAAAGACGGCACGGCAGTGAGCCTCGACCACTGGCCGGAGCCTTGGGCAGTGTTGCCTGGCTGGGAGCCCCAGTGCTGCCCGCCTGTGGCTGCCCCGTGCAGCTAAGTGGGCCAGGAGCTCCTCCGGGTGGGATTAGGGGGACGTGTAATAGATGAGAGATCAAAAATGTTAATTAAGAAATGGTCTCTTCTAATAAGATGCCTTCAAGGGCATGGCACCAAAAATGAGGAAATATCTCATTTTGGCAGCAGCACTGGGGCTTAATGAGGCTGGGGTGCAGGGTAAGGGGACGAGGACTGAAGGCCTCCTGCTGAAGGCATCTCCTTCAGAAGGAGGAAGTCAATTAGCAATAAAATTGTAAATATAACAGCCAGAATTGTGTTACTTCAGTGCTACACAACAGAACGTGTGTTGGGCATATGTGCTTCAGCTTCATCTTTTCTTGAGGACATGTCAGCTTTGTGAGTGATGGAGATGGGCAACTCCAGTGTATTGATATTTAAGCAGCAAAAGAGAAATTCGACTGAAAGTAACCACTTTTTTTTTGGAAGCTTTGGTACATCAGAAGTGAATCTGTGCAATGCATTTTTCTCACTTAATTGCTGAGATAGGGAAGTCTGCACCTTTGCTGCAGGCACAGTGTTTGGGGAGCGCTCAGTTCTCTGCAGAGGGACAGAGAGGCACAGCCTGGAGCTCTCATATCCAGCTCCTGCAGAGGGGAGAAGCTTGTATTTTATAAATAAACTGGTATGCAACTGTTACTATGTTAAAAACCCAAAGGGTGCTTTTGAAGGCTGTATTGCTTATTACATCACTATCACTGAGGAAAACACATTCTTTCTTAAACTTTAGCATCCTCTTTGTGAGTCTGCTCTTAGATTTTCTAGTTTCTAGTTTTCTAGAAACTAGAGTTTCTAGTAACTCATCAGAGACCCCAGAAGGAAGAAGCAGACATGTAGCAGCACTTTCCCTTGCAGATGGATGGCGGGATTCCACGTCCTGCTTCACCCTGCACTCCCTCTTTGGATGCCTTGGTGCTGAAAGTGGCAGCATCTGCAGCGAGCTGTTTGCTAGCACAAAATGGAGGGACCCTATAGACACATTTCTTCCCTCTCAGTTTGGTGCTTCAGACAAAGAAAGCTGGTACAGCAAGACTCTGCGCAGCCTGCGTATGGTTTAGGGCTCTGGCTGTTTGAACCAAATGAGAGAATTCTACATTTGATAGAGATACCAAGGGCAAGCACTGTCAGCCGGCGCCCATGTGCACGCCAAGGGCTCGACTGGAGCAGCCTGGTAGGAAAAGGTCCTGTGACAATGGGCTGCAATTCTGATTTGCTGCTGTAGTTGGGTGTTTTATCTTCATCTGTTGAGCAAGTGTGATGGGCACATGTGGAGCAGGGGAGGCGAGCCGTGCTTGTCCCCACCCACGTCTCATTGGGAAGGGCTGGTCACGGATGTGGGCTGGTCACGGATGTAGGCTTCTCCCAGCTCAATTGACATTGCACTCCCATGCCTGCTTCAGTCAGATAAGTGAATCTGAGTGCTTGTTTCCATTTACGGAAGGAAAGTCAGGGACCTATTTCTTATCCAAAAGCTAAATCAGATCATTTTGCAGTTCATAAATGTATCGGTTTGATGGCTGGCAAGTTCCATCTTTACTCGATTTCACTTATGTTTTATTGTTGAAATAAATGTGCAATCTGAATTAGCCTTCCTCCAAGAAGGGTCACATCGAAAGCCTTTTTTGCTGGCACATCAAGGGGATAGAGAGAATACCAGCAGAAAGATCATTTCCTTTTTCCCTATAATGAAGCTCTCTTAAAAATCCTAAAGTCATCTCATTTGGGGCAATTTTGAAGACACCGTTCTGAACCATTTTCCTCCAAGTAATTATTGAAACTAATTCAAAAGAGCTGTCAGTAGCCTGTCGTTGTTCTTTCAGCAGCAATAGGGAAGACTTTAGTCTTGCACTGTTGGTTTAATCAAGGGGATTGTAGGAATATGGTCACTTTGCAGTGCTGTCATTAATTCGTTCTGAGTGTGTGTCCAATGTAGAAATTGAAAAACCAGAATGTAAGCTTTGATGGTAGTTCATATTGGGCTGTTTGTGTTTAGCAAACAAGTCCACGTGAACATTTATTCTGTTGAACGAATGAGAAATGTTCTGCGTTAAAAGCATTTGGCTCCTCTGCCTTGGTCATATTAAACAATATACTTTATTGCCAAATTTCCACAGAAGCATCCAGGAAGCATATATAATCAGCAGTGCTAAGCAGGTGTAACTGAGAGCAGCATTTGGTCTATAATCTCACGGGAAAAAGGGTTGCATGGCAAAAATGAACTTCTTCTGAAAAGGGTGAATCTCAGGCCGAGATCTGGTGCAATTTAGCTAATAGCCAGGCTGGTACAGCATTTTCTGAAAGGGTGTTGTGGATATATGTACACATCTCTTCCTCATCTTTTTCTTCATGTATTGCGCGCTCAGACAGCTGCAGCGCTGAGACATGAGGAATATCACCTCAGAAAGTGCTCTTTGCATCTCTGGGCTTGTGTTTTGACAAGCAAGTACAGACGCTTCTGTATAGCTGAATTAAATTATGTTCTATTTTCCACCCTTACTTCCAGAAAGACGTCTAAGCAGATGATGTGGGGGCTTGACATTTTTGCTGTTTGTGTGTGCAATTGAAATAAGAGTTGCTGTTGCTGTTCCTCCAAAACAGTTTATCAATTCCACAAATACACAGCAGCCCTCAGACGGGGAGCGGGCGCAGCTCCCTGGGGTGGGCTGTGTGGGAGTGCCCTGTGCAGCTCACCCTGCAGCCACATGGCACCCAGTGCAGCACGGCACGCTGTAGGGAAGGCTGCCTTGTAGGGTGAGGTTCTCAGTGTCTTTTCTTCTTAGTTGTCAACAACACAAATGCAAATTCCATATCAGGTGCAAAACTGGGGCTGAGTTGATGCAAAGAAGTGTCCCTTTTTAAGATGGTTAATTTGTTGTTATTGCTTTTTGCCTAGTGCAAAGTACAGAGGGAATGGGGCTTCCAAAGAGCATATCAACTAAATTAGGGTTAATTAGAAGTTCTCCCAAATAGCTGGTGCTTCATCAGCATCAGAGCAACATGTAAATAAATCTAATTTCTCTGCAGCTAAACTCTTCACAGCCTTAATTATAGCTACAGCACCCTGCCCCCTCTCTTTCCATTAGTGGGAGAGGATGACAATGGCTCTGTGGTGAGCACGTCATCTTTCCCGGGAGTCCCTCGGGGCCAAGGAGAGGCGGAGGAACTGTGGCATGTCCAGGAGAGCCCCGCTGGGGCTCTTCATAAGGAACTTGAGAAGCAGAAAGCACCAATGGAAAGAGAAAAATCATTGTTTTGGAGAGACTTGTGTTAGTTAACTACATAATCTGCATAGTGGAAATCCTTTATTGCCCATCTGACTTTCTCTCCTCTATTGCTCCTTTGTTGCTGACAATCCCAACTTCAGGTCTGGAAATCGGGAAAAGCACAACCAGGAGGAGGTGTTGGCTGGAGACTGGAGACATGGGGCCAGGGCCTTGCTCAGAGGGGTGGCCTTTCCTCAGTGCTCGAATCTCTGGCCCCGCAGAGGCTTCCTTTTATTCCTAATTTTATTAAAGCTGGTGAGTTCCTTATTACGCAGTGTCACGTTTCAGCCGATCCCAAATTAATAAATGAGCAGCAGCAGAATAGCGTGCAGCACAACTCTAACAGCATGAGCCGCACAGAAGTATATTTCACTTAACTCAAATTTAAATACTCTGCTCTGCTCGATTTAATTACGTGAAATTACTGAATTAATGGCTTTGCCAAGTAAAACGTGTAGGACTTCAGAGTTCTGCAGTAGGAAAGAAATCAGAAATGTGAGGTACATCAGTTCTCGTGGGCAAGCTCGTGTTATGCATGTGTTAAGCATGAGTTGGCCCAGAGTGGAGCCAGCCAGCTGGGATCATGCATTGCTTCTGGCCTGGAGCAGAGGCACCCGGTCCCTCACTCTCCCTGCTGGCTCAGTGCCCCTGTGGGCAGTGGAGCTGTGCCATGGCTGCACACAGGGGCACCTCTGAGAGAGCCCTGAGCACGGGCACCTCTCTCCCCTTTGTTCCCAGTGCTCTGAGGACTTCAGGCGGTGTCATTCACCCAAGCGTGTTTTTCTCCCTGCACCAATATGTTTTTGCCTTTGTAGCTCCACCTTTTCTTTCCTCTTCTCATGGATTTCATCCCTGGGTTGTTGGCAGCTGGCCAAGTGCTGTAGCTCTTTCTGTCACAGTGTTCTGTTTTTTTCTATAAAGATGGAAAAATGGAACAATGACTACAAATGCTACACGTAGGCTGTGAAAGGCATTCTTCTTGGAATGGCTTTTACACAAATCCATATCTTCAGCATGGGAAAGGGGACAGGCACGCTCTGATGGGAGTGTTTCAGGCTTTGTGGGTGCTGGGGGAGCCCCTGCTGCCGCCTGGCTCCTCTGCCAATGCGGGGACCTGCAGGGATGGTCCTTGTGTGGAGGCATAGGACTGCATGGTGAGCCAGACTGCAGGGCTGCAGGAGCAGGAGATCTGCAGCTGGAATTCTGAGCAGAACCAGTCAATGCCTTTTTTCCTTTCACTTGATATGCAGCTGCAATAACAAGCCACATGTGAATTTTATTAAGCCCTCCATTTTTTCTATCTGTTCAGGGAGCGATACATTTGAGCTTTACAGATATGTGGCTTCATCTTAAAGGAAAAAAAAACAAATAAGCTTTTTTGCGTCATGAGTACATGACAATGAATTACAAGGTGATGGAGATGTCCCATGTTAAGTTTGAGCAGATTCCCATGGAGCTGCTGGAAATGGGACACTTGTTTTTAACAGAGACTTGAACAATATCAAAGTTGAGCTCACATTTAGGTGAATAAAATAAAAGTGCTGTTTCTGTGCTGAAAACTTGCATAGATTTTGCAAGGTTACAGCAGTCAATACAATCTAATGCTTGTGAGCCAAAGAGTTAAAGTACATCTTTATGAAGAAGTGCACTTTCCTTTGAAGTTAATACTTGCTGCACACTAATTTCCTCATGCATATAAATTAATTCTAGATCAGTTCTGATTCAAACCTCATTATCTGAACTGAGGATGGAGGTTACCCCTATTCAGATGCACCTTACGAGTCTGGGATGGAGAACAACATCCTGCTCTCAGGTGTAGATCGTCCACGACATCTGTGTCCTGAGTAAATGGGTGAGGGTTTTCTGCAGGCGGTATGGGAGAAGTTGGAGAGCCATGCACAAAAATGCAGTGTTGGATTTGGATACCGCAGAGCCCTGTGAGCAGAGTGCTGCTCAGTGTGGGCCGACGGGCGAGTGCTGGGTGGGTGCTGCTGCCTGCAGTGCGGCGGTACGTGAAGGGGAAACTGAGCAGATGGAGCAGAATCAAGGTGCGGTGTGGGGGGAGATGCCACTTGCAGGACTCTCAGTCTTTGCTATAATACCTCTGCAAGGCACCTGGAGGAAATTACTTCCCAAAGCGTGTGGAGAGCCTGTGCACAGCTGCATGAAGGGACTGGGATCAATAATGCGGGAGTGTCCCGGAGTCGGATGCTATTTCAGTAATTAAACATTTGGCACAGCCTGGGCGGCTCAGCTCTTTTCCTCCAGTTGCATGCTTTAAAATTCACTTACAATGCATTTTGTGGCAGGGAAGTATTTACATCCCACATTTATAATGTTAAACTGGTTGCCAAACACTGAAGAGCTGATAAACACTCTGTGCTGTTAACACTATAAAGTACAATCCCACTGCTACTTGCATGCAAATAAATAATAATAACTTCGCTGGTTGTCCGCTTTTAGGTGTATAAATGCATTTGTTGTGTAGCATTGTGACATCTAAATCATTCCAGTAAAAGCACTGCCGATGTTGAAGCACTACCTGCAGGTATGATTAAGAGTAAATTTTACTGTTTGGTGTTGTTTTTGTGATTTCCTTCTCTGATTATTTGTTAACGCTTTTAAAATGAAGTGATGGTTAATCATGAATGCTGGGTTTCACTTTTTTTTTTTAATTTCACTGAGTTATTTTTCCTTCCTAAGGATTAGCCCACAGGCTTAAAGTTACTATAAAATATTCATTAAATCTTTTTTTGCATCTGTTACAGATGCAGATACGTTTTTAATGTGCCTGGTCAGTTTGAGGGTACTACTTTTGTTACTATCCATAAATCATTAGCAAGTATTTGTAGTGTCATCAGTGAAAGGTTAATAGAAGCCCATAATTTTCCGATCCATCCTTTTGATTAGCAGCTCAGAAATTTCATTGAAAAGGGGATGTAAATTGTTCCACACTGAAAACTGGAGACTGTGTCCAATTTGTGCGTATATTGCAATTGTCTCTGTAATAGGCTCCCAGGAAGGTGTGGGGCCGCATGTACAGTAACGATTTAAACATAAACTGACCCTTGATGAGGGAGCTGGAGTTTCAGCTTAATGCCTTTCTGCAGTTTCCCTTCGCCTTTGGTGCCTTCAAATTCTGCACAAATAATTCCTCCATAACAAGTGCCTTTTCAGAAGATGTATGCTGCTGACAGTTAATATAGAATTATTGCCCCTGAATGCATTTTTGTAATTACTTCCCAGAGAACTGTCTTTGTGTTAGAAGACATTTCACACTTTAGTAACATAAGTGTTTGGGGAGAACAAGAGTAATAATTACAAGCAGTCTTTCAGTGAAAATAAACCTAAAAATTATAAAAAAAGCTAATGTTAAAGTTGGTTAGAGACAGTGAGGAATTTATTTAGCGCGTTATGCATGTCTGTATGTTTTCCGGGTTTAATAACCCTTCAGTAACTAAACTAAAAAAAGAAAAAAAAAGCAATAAAGATCAGAGAAATGGTTTTCTAAGTTTTAAGCAATAATGAAACTAAAAACTGATTAAAAGTGACATGCTACTAGAGACGGTATAAAGAAACTTAATCTGAATGCTCCTATAGGAGATTTCTGCTATAATGGAAAATGAAATGACTCACAGTGTGATCAATAAAAAAATTAGCAGCATTTAATAAAAGGTTTCTCTATCATGTTGACTAAAGGATATTATGAAAGCCTATAAATGCAAGAAAACCAAGACTGTGGAGTGAGATTGTGCGTGTGAGTGAGTATGGAGTGAAAGCTTTTGGCTGAGCAAGGCCGGTGGGTGCCAGGTTGGGCCCTGGGTGCTGGGGCTGCCATGTTGCCTTAGCTGGATGGGCGCCTGTTGCAGTGTTGGCAGAGTTGAGCAGCTGCTAGTTGCAGTCTGGCGTGGTTTGGGCTGCCTGCTGACAGTCTGCACGTGGCCTGGCTCCCCACGGGCAGAACCCACGGGTACTCCCTGGCTCCTCCCAGCAGTACCCTATCAAGGCAGTGGTTCTTTCGGAGCAGGGAAAGGCGCTGAGGTCTGTCCATCTACTTAGAAATTCAGGTTTTAGTGCATGCTGTGGTGTAACAGCTTTTGTGAAATGTGATGAGGTGTATATGGTATATTTCAGTACAGCCTACACTTGGGTCCTGCGGGCCGCTACCATGCTCTGGCTCCTCCCTTGCCTTTGCACAAAGCCCTGGCAGCCCAGCCCTGCTGCCCATGCCGACTGCTGTCAGCATCAGGCAAATGACAGCTTGGAGAGGTGGCAGCAGCCAGAGCCCTAGGAGGGCCTGAGGAGGTAACAATATACAATTTTCATGGTTCAAGGGTAGCCTTATCCCACTGTTCTTCATTACAGCACTGCAGCGAGATCAATTTTATGAAGTTGTAAGTCTGAGGAGGCTAGCACCATTAATATGAGCTGGATCACGCCAGTTTGGGCGGTGTGTTCCTCTTCCTGCCGCTGTGGGCGAGCTGCCTCTGGTACCTGGCCTGGGGCTGGTATGTGGGTATGTTACTGGGTGGCTTTCTTGGCTGGAGCTGTGTTTTGGCACTGCTATGGTTGTGGAGCAGTGGCTACAGTATCTCCTATGGGGCTGTGGCCCAAGGGGAGGCAGCATACAGGTGGCCGGGGGCTCCAGAGGCAGCTGTGTAGTGTTGCTGTTCCTGAAATGCTGAGGAGCCATAGGCTGGGCTGCCCCGCACAGCCTTCATCCTATGGGAAGTTTCCAGCTGAGGCTTGTTTGCATTTTTTTTATTAAAGCATTAATGGCTTTTTTGTCGCTGTTCATTCTTCTTTGACCACATATAACAGAGAAATTTGGGCTCTTTGCTGCATTACACTGCAAGAGAGAACACTAAAATGCCAACAAACTACACGAAAGTAGAGAACCTCCCTCACTCACTTGGCATTAGGCACTGAGTGAAACATGAATGTTTAGATTAGGCTTTTCCTTTAAGTCATTTGTTTCTTTTGTTCTCACTTCCCAGTTACAGGAGGAATTTCCTTTGCCTTCCCCATGCCTGGCTGCGCCCGGCCCAGAGGAGCTGCTTACTGCCCTGCTGGCTCTCCAGCAGTTTGTTTCCTCAGGACTTTTGTTTTATCTCCTCTGGGAAATGGCTAGGAACTATCCTGGCCCTTTGTGGGACATGTGGTGGTTGTGTCTTTGGAACAGGGCAAGTGAACGAGGCGATGCCTCTGTACCCTCTCCATTGGGTCCCTTCTGGCTTGGCATGCCTGTGCCCATGCCATGGCCTGGGCATGAGGTGCTGTAGCTGCTGTCCTGCGGCCTCTCCTGCTGTGAGGAAACTGCTCACCACGGAGCCCAGTCACTGGAAGTGCTCAGAGCCAGACCTGACCCCATGCTAGATAACACGCTTGAAAGAACAATGCTAGAATTAAAATATCCCAGCTTTCAGAAGTCCTTGGGTTTCTAAAGAAATAAAGACTGAAAAATTTACTGGCACAAGCACAGAAAGGCTTGTTTGCCCTCTTTTGTGTGAAGGCAACAAAAAGTTCTGATGGTTATATTGGATTCCAAAGATGAGAAATGAGAAAGCCCAGAGGTTAGCATCCTCTTTCATTACCCAGGCCCACAAGTTGCCCAGTGCTGTGCATTCCCATGTCTTAGCACCTGCAGCACGGCCCTGTCATGTGTGGCCCTGAGCGACCCAGCTGGAAAGGCATGTTGATTTGTTTTCACCTTTGGTGAGGTCTGGCATGAGCATGAGACATGCAGTCTGTTTTCAAAACTTTGGCTTTCGAAGTATGTTGTTGCTGTAACAGCATGGCTCGGGAGCCACTTTTGCTGGCCATAACCTTTCAGACCAACGCTCGAGAATCTCTTCCCCACCTCTGGAAATTTGCCACATTCTGTGGACCACCAGGTGAGACAGGAATACTCCCATTTATTGATTCATCTCCTTTGAAATTGTAACCTTCTAGGAAATAAGCTTGTTTTTTTATACCACAAAGCAAGGGTCATTAGCATTTACTTTAGTAGTTCTTGACTGTTGGCCAGACTGTTTAGGTCATAGGATAAAGCATTCACCTCCTGTAAAGCCCTGTAGGCCCTTTACTATGTTCCAGGAAAAAAAAGAAGAGAAAAACAAGAAGCCCTTCAAACCCGAGTTCTGAGGTGCACTTTCAAGGCTGATTTGTCTAATGGTTTCATCTCTTACTCATAAATTGTTAAAACAATTACTAGAGATGGTAGGTTCACTTAGTTGCTACTAACACTTCTGTGAAATGCAAGGCCTCTTTCCCATGCAGAACCAGCCAGTGACTGCATGCCTGAGCCGCAGTGCCGGCAGCCCCTTCTGCTGGTGCACACCAGTACTGGCCCTCTATTTAGTGATCTAGATGGAAGCTAATACTGCTGCATAAGTTCACTAAGCTCCAAGGCTATCTGCCAAATTGCTAAATGTGTGTGTCTAGGCTTGGTGCTGTAACATCACCACTGGTCTCTGGAGTCTTTTGGAGGTGCTGCTTGGCTCTGGACATCCCCGAGCCACTTTGCACGGTGACACAAGGACATATCCTCTTGCAGCTAGGCCAGAACAACCCTAGTGCCCAGTGCCAGCAGTGTGCTGCCTGCCACGGTGATATTGCCCACAGCACCACCCTGCTGGGCTCACCATCACCAGGCACGTGTGCTCTCTTCCCATCATGGCGGGATGCTCATGCTGCACTCGCCCAAAGCAATCTTGCAGGTTAAGCCCATGACTTACTGCTGCAAAACTCCTCAGGAATTTGCTCCTGAGGCAAACTCCCAGGCGGCTGCCATGCTGCTGAGCTCACTGCGGAGCAGCTGGACTCGCTCTGTCTGGGGACCACCCGGCCCCAGCCCTGGCCCCACTGCTGCCCACTCCCAGCACTGTGCACCGCCCCGCTGCTGCCCTGGAGTCTGAACTCTGCAGGCTCTGTGCAAAAGGCAAGAAACGCCCCAGATTTACCTCAGTGGTTTCTCCAAATGTGTGGCTCAGCAGAGGAATCTGAGGGCCATATTATTCCAAGGACAGCAACCCTGAGGTATGGCGAACGTGCACAATTCCTTCAGCGTGCTGAAAACAGAACACATCTCGTCCTAAAGCAATGCTGTGTTTTTAAAGTAATTTGTGTAAGATTCATTGTTGTGTTATTGACATATGGCCATGTCAAGTAATGACACTTTTGAAAAGTTGCCTAGAGGATCAGATCCCCATTCAGCAGGGAATTAAAAAATGTTTCTGGAATTTTGCTTTGCAGTTGGGAATCTTATTTTCTTATCTCACATTGTACAATTTATTTTTCCTAAAGCAGTGTGTTAAATTATTTGTTATTGTTGGACTCAGTCAAACAGCTTTATCCCCAGTGTAGTCATGACGTTTTGGAGAGAAACCAAGGATGAATTTGTCACAGTGTGCTCACCAGATCAGCTGGCCTTTAGGTTAACTGTCAAAAGACAAAATTTCTACTAAAAATATTAGTGAAGGTCCCCTAAGCCTCTCTGAGGTTGCCTAAAATCTTTCTTCTTCAGGCTGTAGCTAAATCGGCTCAGAAGTGCTTCTGAGAGGCTCCATCAGCAGGAGGCATAGATTCAGGTGGCGGTTCTCGGATCAGATTTATATACTTGCACTATTTTATAGGTTTCTGTCTTACAAAGCTGGAGAGCTGACGTTGTGATTTATGAACTATCAGATCTGCAGGACATACAGCCTTTAACAAGATTGACTGGGCTGTAATGTTTGCGATTCCAGCCTGGGTTGAGAGACAGTAAAAAGGGGTGCCAAGTAAATTGTCTAAGCGGAAGTGATTATTTCAGTGTGCATGTTAAATTATGTGGAAAGTAAAGGAAAGCTAACATAGCTTTAAATGTAGCTTATTGTTTGGCAAGGTAGTAATGTGTAAGGAGAACAGAATTGTCTTTTCCCACTACAATATGCTTTTATTAAAGGAAGAGGCTATAAAGCACGGGGTTCAAAGAAAACATTTTATTGAATAAACAGTGCAGCTCGTGGCTTAGAGAATGGTGAGTGAGACTTTTATAAACAAATCCTTAAATTCATTACTTCTGTATAAGTGGCACGTCTGCTTTGTTAATATGAACATTATATCTAGCCCCTAATGGAAATGTTGTGGTAGAAAGGTATGTATAATTGAACAGTAAAATAACCTGAAAATGTGCAGATCAGTTAATTGCTAAAAGTGATGCTGTGATAGACCACAAGCAGGCATTGATTCTTAATACTTCCATTGCATTTGCAAGGGTGTGTCATGTTATGAGCACTCTATGGAAAGCTGCAGAGCATTTTACACCGACTGATTTACGTTGTCATGCGCAGTTCAGGAGATGGCATAACATCTGAGCTCTGGATGGATAGTGGCAGCAGAGCCCTGCGAGCGCTGTGTAGTGAACTGCAGTGCTTGTGGTAACCAGTTTTCATCTTTAATAAATTTTATTTCTCAGTCTTGTTTCATGTTCTCAGCATCGGTTGTCCTTAATCATTCGGTCCTGATCTAATTTTGGAACCATGAGTCTCCCTGTTGGCGACATGAAGCCCAGGCACCACCAAGCAGCTGGGCGCTGCCTCCGTGCTGCGCTCAGGAGCTGTCGCTGAGTCCTCTGCAGCTCCAGGTGTGGAGACTTTGCAGCAAGAGCCCGTCCTTCAGGATGACTTCTAGAACACTCATGTCTCACACCACAGGGTGGGCACGGGCCTCGGAGTCATCAGCCAGAGCCCCATCGCCCGGATCGTTGACATTGGGCTTGTTGGCAGCAAGGAGAGGAAAGCATAGGGAATTCAAACTCAGCAGCTTTTCTGTTAGCAGTCTTGCAGATTTTTAAAGCTTTGAGAGTCTGGTGAAGTGATGAAACACCAGCAGCTATCTATGGTAGAGGCAGAGATTCTCACTGTTCATCCCGTGATGCAGCCTGGGAGTGTTTGCATCAAGCAGCAGAGAGTACAGTCAAGAATTGTTGTGCTGCAGGATATAAAACCCACATGAATATAACAAAAGTTGTCAGCAATAATGCAAGAGCGGCTGTAATTAAATGTCTGTCAATGAGTGCAGCGTCACTCATCAGGCTCCTGTTCTGCAGCCCTCTAAACCTTCGCTTGCATCCTTGCTGTTGGCAGGTGGCCTGGGAGGAGAGCTGGAGAGCGACGTGAAGGACAGCCGGGCCCTGGAAGAGAGGAACAGCGTGACGAGCCAGGAAGAGAGAAATGAGGAAGATGAAGACATGGAGGATGAGTCAATTTACACCTGCGATAACTGTCAGCAGGACTTCGATTCACTGGCAGACCTGACTGAACACAGGGCACACCACTGTCCTGGAGGTAATGTTAAACTCGCTTTGCAGTTCTGACAGGTGGTTAGCTGGGTAATTGGACATAGCAACAGCTTGAGGCCTCAAGTGAGATTAAAGAATTAATAATGTAATTTTACAGTTAATGTAATTTTATTGTGGTGCCTAGGGTAGCCTTTGTTCACTCCTTTAATAAAATTAAAATAAAAGCAACAGCTTTCCAATTGGAATCTGTAAGTAATTATGATAGACAAAAATGTTTTGCTTTTTTTTAAACATTAAAATTTTCAGACAGGATATTTTTCCGTCTTCCCAAATGTAGCAAGATTAAAAAAAGTTACATAGCTGAAAGGTGGAAAACTCTCCACAAATAAAGGCCTCTGAACCTCGTCATAGAATGTGACAATATCTGAAATTAAAAGTTGTAGTTTGAGATTTGTCATCCCGCCTTAAAAATACGCCTTTCTCCCTAGGCTGCATTGCATTTCCTGTTGAATTTTCTGAAGGTGAGGGCAGCATTAGCCTCCCCTGATTCTCTTGCAAAGCAAGACCAAGCTCAGAGCGGTGGAGTGAACAAGGGCTGTGCACCACGCCTCGCACAGCTCCCCATGCATGGCCGATGGTAGCAGAGGAGACTTTGCAGAGCGTGCTGAGGGGAGCAATGGGGGTAGCAAAAAGCCTCACAGATTGTACACAAAACTAAATAAGTTCTTAAGAGTGTGAGCGCAGAATATGTCGAAAGGTATGTAAATAAGGAATTCTCACCCTTTCCTTCCTGAAGCCGAGTACTCTGCAACTTTTTTCTCAAACTGTCTACGATGCTTTTAGCCATTTCCCACTTTGGCAGTGGCAGGTTGAGGCTGGCAGGGGCAGGAGGGTTACTTTCTCCTCCGGTGCAGTATTATCCCGTCCTCGTTTCCATGAGTGTATATTCCTCCTTGACTGCCTAATTTGTTTGGTAATTTGTTCAGGTTCTGTTCTCCTTTTTGGGCGTAAGGGAAGCTGTGCTAAGCAAGGCAAGAGCAAGGCAGGGCATACAGGCAGGGTGGGCTGCCAGCAGGCTACAGCCGGCCCTGCCCTGAGCCAGGTGCAGCCCACCTGTGTCTGCAGGGCTGCTTGCTGCCTGCTTTGGTTACACACTGCGCAGGATGCAAATCTGGAAGTACAAAAACCAGCAAGGCTTTGTTTCATAGGATCCATTTTTGGCCAGCTGACAATTACTAGATTGTCCTGAGATTTCTGCAAACAAAATACTTTTACTGCAGGGTAGTAGGCAGGAAAATGCTGTAGAACAAAAAAATCCTCACTTTCCAGACCAGGATGTGAGGTGCACAGCCCGCTCTGGTCCTCTCTAAAGACAGGGACAGATGCCCTGTGTTGAGTTGGTGCAGTCACTGGTGATCCATGGAGTGGCTGCAGTTAGCCAGTGTGCTGTCTCCACGATACAGCTGGGCATGGCACTGGGCAGGAAGGGACCATCTGATAGCTTGCACAGGGGGACGGGGGGTCAGAGCCATTGTTCTTCCTGTGGCCAACGTGCATTAAAATGCAGCAATCTGAGGGGTTTGAATCCATATGGTGAATGTTTTCACACCTCCCTTTTTATTTCCCTTCAATGTAGTGTTCTGTTAGCGAGACTAAGAAATATAAATTCTGGTTTTGGAATCTATCAGAATAATTTGTGAGTATTCCCCTTGCTAATTTTTGATTGCAGGTAGCATAACTTAATCATCTTTTACTGTCTTCACATGTGTAGATGATTTACAAAGACATTTTGTCATAAAAAGGCACCATGTAATCATCTGCATATACAGGTAGTAGGTGCTGATTATCTCTATGTGAGAAAATGCTTGTTCCAGAATAAGAGTGCCTGTTTTCTCTTTGGTTTAATTTAGTGTCATGAAGTTATTTAATGTGAAGGTTGCATTCATCTATTCTGGAATGAGAATGTTTCCACGAAGACAGTCTGGAATGTTGCTTGATATTTACATATCTTACCATGAGGAAAAGCAGCTTTCGAGTTCAGACCCACTGATTTGTTCAATAACCACAAGAATTTTTGTTCAAAGCACTTGAAAAACACATTTTTGTTTAGCTCACCTGGAAAGACTTGCACCACCAGGATGAGAATCTAAGGAGTGCTAGGAAGAGCGGTGTGTTTAGAGATGTTCCCCACCACGTGAGCTGCGTCCTGAGTTGCCCTGTTTTCTTTTGTCTCTAATGCCTGCCTGACATATCTGAAGTTGTAACACAGTGCCTGACCTCTGGGCAAGCCAGAGTTTCATGTCTTAATCTGAAGCAGGGTGTTCAATCGTGTCTACATGGCTCCAGATCGATACAGGTAATATTTGTAGTGATAATATCACCAGCCTGATAATACAACATAACTAATGACTTCCTCTGGGATGCTGAAGTTAGGAAGGCATTGTAGCTCAGGAATGCTGCAGGATTATAGGGGCTCACTCCAAAGAATAGGATAAACCATCTATTTCACCAGAATCCCTTAGAAATTCATTACAGTGGGCTGAAGTTATAATACAGTTTGAACACAGCTTCTTTGACATGTAAGAAAGTAACAAACAGCTATTTCCCCCCCTTGCTTTTTCATGCATTTCAGGCTTGTTTCTTTGAGGACAAAACACTGCTGATATCTAGACATGTCTCGTGGCATAAGTGTGCAGCATTCCTTTGTTGCCAGCCTGGTGGAGGTATTCTCCTGGCAGCATCAGGAGCCTCCGTGCCCTTTGCAAGTGCTGGGTGCCCCAGATGCAGCCTGGGGGCTCCTAGTACCTGAGGGATCTGTGAGGGGTCACAGTGGTGACTGTGCGTGGAGAGCGGGCATTTTGTGTCCTCACTGGTTCCTGGCATACTTGATTTCCTACCCTCAAGGTGCTCTTGAGCATGACACAGAGAGCACCTTTAAAATCTGCCAAGAAGAGACAGAAACACCCAGTGCATATGCTGGATGTGTTAAGCTTTTAAAATCAACTTAAAACTTGCTCCTTTCCCATGTTCCCTTCACTCCAGAAGACTCAGTCATTGCCACCTACGTTACATGCAGTCCTTTCTGTATGTTTTTGCACACTCTTTTAGTGTAGATGTTACAACTCATCACAGCACCATGTACAAGAGTGCTTGTGAACTTGCAGATGAGGGTGTTCAATGGATGCATCAAGCAACTATTTTGCAATGCTGAGTTGTTTGTTGTCTGATGAAAGGTGGCTACAAGCCCCAGGAGCTGCCGTTAGTCCACACGTGGTGGTCTGGTTTAGCTCCTGTTTTTATTGTGTTGTTTTTGCTTCCTCCGCCCATGCCAGCCCTTTCCTCCTGCTGGGTCAGCATAGCCTCATGTAAACCTTTTTCCTGTGGTTTCTCAGCTGAATGTAGAGTGTTTTAAAACAAATTAGTGCACCAGTGAACTGGACAGAAGTAGGTTACGCTGGGGTCTCGAGCATTTCATGAGGTCCTCTTCTGTTGTTGATAACTTTACAGGTTGTCTGTTTCAAACAGCAGCAGAGCTATATATGGATATTGCCAGCTGGGAAGCGGCTGATTTTTCTAAACTACTGTACGGTAGGAACTAGTTTATAATTAAAGTCTTGCAGTTACTCCTGTTAAATGCCCTGTAACTTGTACACTAGGCTTGCATTTGAAATGAGGTATTGTAACTATTTCATGCTAGTGTATAATTTTGCATTTTCTTGTCTTTCACCTGCTGCAAGAATTATAATTGCCATGCAACTGTATATATGGGATGCTCATCCAGAAACCATACACAGCAGTTTGCCAAGAAGTGACCACATCTCAGTAATGCTTTAATCAGGCAGTACTTTGTACTACTTGGCTTCTACTTGACAAAGATAGACTTCTTGAATGTATTTCCCAAATTAGCCTTTCCTTAAATTGTAATCTTTTGTTGCACCTGATTGGCAAGTCACAGATTTTCAGGTTTTTTTGCTGCTGGTGTTGCTTTTTTAAACTAATGAATTACTGATCATCCTCCTCAAAAGAAACTGAAGTACAGTTGTGAAAAAGCAGTGTGGAAACTTAATTATACACCTAGCTTGTACAGCTGTGGCTCTAATGACCTACTGGCCCTAATTACTGCGTTGTGGCTTGGTCTGAGTGCTCCTGTCCTTGCCAGAATTTTGCTCCTTTTTCTTAACCTGACTAGTGTTTCAACCTAAAAAAAATAACATTTCCTTTTTTGTTCTTTTCTACATTGTTGTGCTGAAATGCAGGTTTCCTTCTTTCCAGAGGTCATGGCAGTGTTTTCAAAATTGGCACGAGAAAAGCTCTGTAATATAGCAAACTGTAAAAACACGGATTTTCCCTGGAGCCCTCAGCTCTCACTGCCTGGCTCTGACGACCAGTACCAGGGCAGGCTTCATGCTGTTGGTTCCTCGAGGGGCTGCGATCGTGGGGTCCTGTCCTTATGTTGTCTCAGCCATCCCCTCTCGGGGCCCACATTTGTCCTGCTGGTTGGCGTTTGTGCCTGCTGGTGCTGAGAGCTCTGGAAGGCTGGGTCCTGCAGCGGCAGGTGGGGTGGGATGCACTGGGCTGGGCTGCCTGGGAAATGCATGTGTGTTGCGGGGAATGCAGAGCATAGTCCTGTAGCTGAGCTGCGAGTTGAAGGCACGCAGGGGCACTTTTCAGAGTGTAATGGTGCGTGGTGACCTTGGAAGACAAGGTGGCTTCACGGCACAACCTGAGTGGTGTGCTTCTTTGCAGGGCAGCCTGCTGAGGCGGCTTCATGTAGCACCAAGTGAACCCCGTGTGGAAGCTCTGAGTTTGCGCAGGTTGCCCAGAGAAGTGGTGGATGCCTCACCTCTGGAGGTGTTCAAGGCCAGGCTGGATGAGGCCCCGGGCAGCCTGATCTAGTAGCTGGCAACCCTGCCTGTGGCAGTGGTTCGGAGTTTGATGATCTTTAAGGTCCCTTCCAACCCAAGCCATTCTGTGATTCTCTGAGGCTAGCTCGAGGGTTTTGCGGGCCTGCATGTGAGGGCTGGAGGAGCACGTGAATTTGGAACAAAGCTCGCTGGCCATACGCACACGGTGTGGGATTTGCTCAGTGGCCCAGCAGAAGCTCTCCTGTGGCGGGCACTGCGGCAGGCCCTCAGCAGCCCCATGTGAGCACCGGGCAGTGCGCGGGCAGATAAGAGCCTGCCAGGCCGCCAGCGCCGCCCCCCGCAATCAGCGTGGCCACCTTTATGCTGGGCCTCTGGGGACAGTGGCACGGGAGGCAGCACCGGGCCCTGCGCTCGCAGATAGGAGCAGTGCCAGCGCAATGGCAGGGCGCTGGGCCACGTGTCACCAGAACCCCGTGGGAGGGCGGCGCGGGCCACACCTGCCCTGCTGCAGCCTTGTAGCGACTGGGCAAACATATCTCAACTAAGAAGATGACTCTCCTCAAGCAGCGTGTGTCTTTGGCCTAGGAAGAATATTCACCCTGTCATTTTTAAACACACGGCCCAGGGAGGAGCGGAGGATGACATATTAGTATGGTTGTATCAGCAAGAGACTGTTTCATCCTTGCTACTTGAATTGAGTTTTATTTATCTGCTTTTGTCTGGCTCAGAAAGCAGTCTGCAAAGTGTGCACAGGTACGCATGGAAGTGCTGGGGTCCACACCATCCTGCTGCTGCCTGGAGCTGGGCTCCTGATGGTGAGGGGCTGTCTGCAGCCTTGGCATAGCACAGCATGGGCTGGCGGTGCGACGACAGGCTTGTTTCTTGGCGGTACAGAAATCCAAATAATACGTGGCTTTGCAGAAGAGGAGAGGGGACAGCTGTGGGAAGGTGCTTTCTATGCCCATGGAGGAAGGGGCTGCTGCTGCCAGCAGCTCCCCATGCTTGGGAACGGTATGAAAATGTGGAGGGGTTCTCCGCTATTTCATTTCAAGCTGCCTATGCCAAGCCCTGGGAGACGCTGCAGCCCTCAAAAGGGCAGATTGGAGCCCTGGTAGGTCCCTCTGTCCTACAGAGGCTGATTGTATCTCTGTAGGTAAGGGTGAGCACGGAGCTGGAAGCATTGGTATGGGGCTTTGGGGTCTTGAGGAGCCCATGAAGAGGCCTCAAGTCAGTTTGCAGGGCTCTCACTGGGGTCTCATGCGCCTAGACCCAGGGTTGGAGCCTGTGGCACGTGGCAAGGCACTGCAGGTAGTGCAGCGAGAGGGTGCAGTACCTCCATCACCACCAGTGCTACGACACGGCCATGTTTGTCTGTCAGTCCTGGGTCCTGAGCAGGAGGGGGACAGTTCTTGTCCTGATGGAGAGACCAGGCAGGTGGAGAAGTGATGGCTGGCCTTTAGAGAAAAAGCAAAGAAGGTTCAGTGTTTGTTACGAAATAAGCAAGTAGCAGAGCACTGCAAGCAATCCTCACAGAATGTAATTTTGCAGTTGGAAGTAATAGAATAGAAAAGAGTATTTCTAATGCTGATTTATTTGAATTTAAATAATATAATTTTAAAAAAAAAAGGGAGTGTGTATACAAACACTGTCAGGAATTTCTATCTTCCTTTTTTTTTTTTTAAACAAGCTCTAGAAAAAAATCCCTGCAGAAGTTCTGTAGTGCATATTTGAATGCTTTTGTTGTAGCCTCATTAAACTTGGCTTGTCTGCAGATACAGCTGGCATGTTATTAACTGTGCTCCAGGCTTGGGGAAGCCAGAAAGCAGCCTCCACCCCCCAGTGCCGGCTGGCTTTAGGGAAGCGTGCCAGCATGGGTTGGTCCTCTTCAGCCGTCTGGCTTTGGGAGCGCACGCTGGAGCATCCCCGCATGGCCCCAGGGTTGGGGAGCCCAGGGCTTAGCCAGCCTCTGGCACTGACCTGAGGGAGGGCCGTGCCACGTGCCCTGTGCCACCTGGAGCTGTGTGAGCAGGATGGATCCGCTGAGGTATGTGGCTCCCTTTGCCCGGGTGTCTGCATCCTCCAAAGGGGTCTCGCCCCTTTCTTTACTGTGGGCTGGCAAGGAGCAAATTAGCAATCATCTGCCAAATAGTGTCTCCGTTCTGAACGAACTCCTTGTTGGACTGAACTAGTCTGATAAATTGAATAAGGGAAATATTTTCCCTGCACCTGCTGGAGAGGCTGTTGCTCTCCGAGCTGGGTTTGTGCATCAGAAGACCTCCACCAGAAGTCTAAGCAGCTTCTGACTTCCTTCAAACTTCGGCAGTGAGCATGTGCCTCTTGAATGCTATTTCATTTAAGTAATTTTAATACTATTTTTGATGATGAGTTTACTTGTAAAAGTAGATTTCATAATCTTGATTCAGAATTGTTGAAAAGATAATCAGTAGAAATTTAAATGTAGTATGTTTAAAATATAGGTAATGTTATTCTTGCTTAATATGACCAGCTTTTATTGCCTTAACTAGTGAAAAATGGAGTTTTCGAGGTACCAGGTCTGTTCATGTTAGATACTTCCTTCAGCATTTGAGCGCTTTGTGATCTTTAGGCCATTTTAGACTGGTGACTCCGTTCTGACACAAGGAAGTACCAGTCTTCTTTTTATCATCATGGAATTAAGAAATCATTCTGTTTTGGCTTACGTTCTGCCTTCTCCTAGAAGGGGTGTTCCCTCCTTCCTTCCCTTACTTCTGTTGATATGAGGTTTGTGTTGTCTCTGAGAACCAGTGTCACTGACAATTAGAAGGATTCACTCTTAGTCTGTGCAGCTCCCACAAAGGGCACCCTCTGATGCTGCAGAAGCCTTGTATCATCATGAGAGAGATGGGAGGTCAGGGCTTGGGGGCGACTCTGTGCCATCTCTCCTTAGCAAACTGTCTTGTGAATGCGGTGTCCCCAGTCTGCCCAGTAACGTGTGACCCTGGTACTGGGGCTGAGTGCTCCAGGTGGGTTTTGTTATCAACACCTATAACACGGGATGACCTTCCTCTTCCTTGTGCCAGATTTTAGCATGTCGATCCATCTCTTCTTTAGGCTTCCTAAAAACCTTTCTCAGCATAACGGTGAAAGACTTTTTGGCTCATCCTTATGTTGCTGCTCAATTACTGTAGCCTTGCTGAGGAGGACATAAGGAAAGGCTGAAGAGACCCATCACTTTTCTCCTCCCCAGGGAATCTCTTACATTAAACATTTGAATAGTTTTTGAACGTAATTCCCAGTCATTTCCTCTACAGCGAACTCAGTTCACTTGTGCAGATTTTGTACTTAATGATATATCCTAAAATAAATGAGATTTGATATAATTTATATTAAATGGTCATTTTAGAAATCTACATCTACTAATTATTCATTAGAAAACTTGGAGAGACAGACAGAAGTAGAATAAATTCCTCTTATGACCTTGCTGTCTATAGAACTGTACCTGCATTCATGCTCTCCTAGCAAGAAAGGATGCAGGTGATTTATAGGATTCCAAACATCTAACCAGATCTGAACTCAGCATTCAATCTGCATCAGTCAGCCTTTGCAGCCAACCAGGCTAAAGCCAAGAACCAGCTCATCCTTAGGATAGCTGTTCAGTGGCTTTACTGCAGTAGTTGAAGCAGCTCACTGCGAGGGACTGCTGCTGTGGGTGCCCCAGCTCTCCTCAGGCAATGCTGTACCCACTGCCTGTGCTGTCCCCCTGCGGTCCTTCCTCTCAGGCGGTTTCCTTGCTCTCCTCACTGGACTCCTTCCTGGACTTTGACCATTCTGCACTGGGCTTAGAGCAGTATCCAGTGCCACTCCATCCCCATCACACACTTGCCATGCTCTGTGTTTTGAGAGCTTTTCCAGATAAGAACTGTAATCCATGAGATACTTCAGCAGTGTGCAGTACAGCTGCTGGGTGTCCCTTGCTGTATAGGGAGAAGCTGCCATCTTTAGGAGGCTGTGCTTGTGCCTGCAGTGCCGCCTGCTCCTGCAGCCACTCGCTGGCCCTGTCCACATCAGTGAGTGACAGGCGGGCACTTTGGCTCCAGGGAGCTTGGCGAGGGGCAGGAGGATGGCGAGGAAAAACAGTTTGTGAACTTGCCCTTCTGAGTCTGCAAACCCTTCTCTCTGGTGACTTGGGAGCACTGTGGCACTGCCGGCAGCTGCACCCGACCCATCTTCTGCTGACAGCAGTGTCACTGCAGAGCCCTCAGCTGCTTGAAGGAGCCACTCTGTGTGCACCGGGGACAGGGGAAACTCGAGGATGGAATGCTGCAGTGTGTGGGCTGCTTTGGGTTTTACTCCACGGATGTTATCCACAAATGTTTTAAATTAGGCGATCCTTGATAGTTCTGGTGGTGTGGAGCTCAAGCAGAATTTCAGGAAAAAATAAGTTGCTCTGTTAAAGCAGACATGAAAAAAAAATGAAGGGCTTAACTTTTGTCCTGAGGGTGATAGAACAGCACCACACAGCTGAAAATCAATCTGACCTTCACCCACGTGACACTGTTGTCTCAGTCTGTCTTTCATTTCCTTTGGTTGAGTGAAGGCCATGGCATTCAGTAGGGAGAAAAGCCAGAGGGAGGTGGGGAGAATCCTGTTTTCTCTGGAAGGGCTTCGGTGCTTGCATAAGTTGACTCTGTAAAGAGAGTCACTGCAAAACTTCTAATTATTTCTTTTTCTTTTCTTTTCTTTCTTTTTTTTTTTTTTTTCCAAAAACAGCAACTCAGCCCCTTCATCTCTTAATACTCAGGAATTACATTAAGGTGAAGAAGATATATGCTGTAAAGTAATTAATGAAAAAAATGTGTTTCTGGTGTAAAACATTCTGTTTTAATTTAATGTAGAATTAGTCGATGACAGTATTTTGAAATGAAGTCTTCGTGCAGCAACAGGAAACCTGCACATTCATTTAAAAACAGAAATTTGTACCCAAAGGGGAGAAAAAAGGCCAATTATTTTTTCCAGAGATGTTTTAGCATTCTGTGTTGCAGGCTTTGTCCAAACAAAGCGAATGTACCCAGTTACATGAGTATTTACATACACATCAATAAACCAATAGTTAGGGCTTGTGTATCAGCAGTATTATTGATTTCCAAAATACAGGTACAATTTCAATTGGTGGAATGCTCATTTTACACAACATCCTGCAGCAAGCTGTATGGGCAGCATAGATGGTAGACACTTTCCCACCTCATTTGCCCAAAGATGTGGAATGAACTTAATGAATGGGTAAAATTCTGTGCAGAATTTATTTCTACAGAAAACACCAACAAAGGGGAAAACTAAGTACATACATACATTTGTTGTTGTTTCAGGATGTTTTTTAGGGGGGAGGGGAGAGATGGACAGAGCTACATCTAGAAAGCCATTAAAGGTGCAATTCATCCTTTTTTGTCCAATCCCCTGCTTCTTCATTGGATTCAAACACAAAACGTTGCCAGATAATTTCTTCTGGAAAACTGGAAAACAGTAAATTTTCCACACAGCTTTTACAAAACTAAGAGTGCTGTGAAACCTGTGAAGTGCATCTTTTTCTAATTTATTTCAGCATATCCAGATAGCGTTGTTTCATGCCTTAGACATACACTGTTGCACGGCTTTGTATGGGGAGAGTGAGGGATACCTGCCATTCTCTTTGTTCGATAAATGTTGCTTGTTTTAGGAGCTCTGTAAGAAATGTCAACTTCTTGTTAAAAGGATAAAGACAGAGATTGGATTTAGCTGTAGAGATTAATCCCTGCTTCGTAAAGGTTAAGAATTAAACAATTTCTTCATTAATCTGTTTGGGATGTTGGAGATTAATTTGTGACTACAGCTTATTATTTAAGTGTGGTTTGTCAGATGTACCAACAATCATGGACACAGACCTTTGCTATTATTTTACACGTTATTAAAAAAAAATTCATCCAATTTAAAAGATGTTGGGACCTTTTCCTGGTGAGCTCTTCTACTCACGTCTCACTGTGATATGCCCAAATGCTATTTGCATAAATGTAGAATTTAATAAGTTATCATTCTGATTAACGCCATTAACTGCTTAACCACTGTAGAAATTGGCTTCCAAAGTTGCTTCGTGGTAGCTGTTGCTCTCAACGTCATTCCATTTGCTGTCTCACTGGTGATAATGGTATGCAAGGGAAAGCAAGAAGGTCAAGGATCTTTTTGTTTAGTCTCTTTGCACATTAAAAGTTCTATTATGTGTTTGTATTGCATGTGGTTTCCAGTCTGTTGGCTACAGAGCTTTCAAAATCCATTGATGATGAGTTTGTGAAGCTAAGTATATCTTGTGGGTTGTCACTACCAAGCTGTCGCTGTGTGCAGCAGTCGGGGCCAATGTATAACAAGTGTTTTTCAGTATGAGGAATTTTGAAACCAAATCAAATGCTCTTACAAAAGGGTTCACAAAATGCTGGTCTAGAAGGCAACAGAGGACACTTATACCTTGCTCTGTGCTGGTAGCGGGGTGTTGGGAGCGATGCTGCTCTGTGGGGATATGTGTCTGAGTTTGGGCTTTTTATGTTTTCTCATAGGGTTGGGGGATGGGTTGTGGTGCAGTCACGACTGACACAGCCGTCACAGCGCTGCACCAGCTGAACAAAGCCATGCCCTCGCAGGCAGGCTTCCCTGCCCAGCAGGACACAGGTGCAGGCATTGGGGCTGCTTCCCAGTGGCGGGGAGCGCCGTGCTGGGCTGTGGGATGCATCCAACCCCAGGGCTGGCACAACAAAGTGCCTGCTTGCATTCTGGAGCCAATAGGCCAACCTGTAGAAAACCAGCTTCAGCCAACAGTGGTTAATAGATTTCATTTTAATCTTAAGCAGTCACGGACACACTTTGATGTGTAAACTTGTGGCTATAAAAAGTGGAAGGAGCCACTCCTGATGTGCTGAGGCTAAGTGCAAACTCAGGCAGATGTCACTGCCTTCTTCCCAGACGTAAGTACGAGATAACCATTCTCTTCTAAAATGAAAGCAGAGATTTGTTCCAAACAATTCATGTTCTGACTGCATGAGTACCTTCACACCTGTCAGTTGCATCTAGTGTGCTTGCTCCCCAGGGCTATCCGGCGTCTGGGAGATCCTGCTGAGCCCAGCCTGAGCCCTGCTGCAGCGAATGCATGCGATGATATTCTGTTGGAAATGTGGTTACACCACCACACATCATCTCTTGCATTATTCTGTTCTGCTCCACTCTATTCTTGCTTTTGTAACTTTTGGTTTAAATACTACTCTCAGCTGTTTCAGGAGCATTGCAGCACTCTATAAGATGTCTTGCTGTTCACTGTGGTGCTGGTAAGCTCAAAAACATCTGCAGGCAGGGTCAGTACAGCCTGCTAGTCTTCAGAGGATATTTACAAAGTTTCATAAGGCTTGGACCCATATCCACACCCATACTAGATGCAGTGTCTACAGATTATCCCCGAGAGCCTCTTACAGCTTTGTTTGCATTACTATCTAGAGCTCTCCCACTGCCGAAATCCTCAGGAGGGAGCAGTGGTCAAGAGTACTTAGAAACATCTGTTAAAAATTCAGACAAACACTGCACTGTCCCTTGAAGCTGCTAGGAGAAGGGCAGTGAAATTTATCATGTGGTGCTATAGGAGGAAGGGACATATTTTGTTCCTTCTCTTTTCCTTAAAAATCAGTAGTTTGGCCAGTAAGTTTAGGAAGATGCCCCTGCAGGGCCTGCTTGGGCGGGGAGCTGCTTTTTGCCAATGTCACAAGCTCAGTCAAGAGCCAAGCTCACGGCCCAGTCTGTGTGCTTCATCACACATGTCCTGCTTGTTTCAAGGAGCCCCACGTTGATTGTGCAGCCCTAGAAAGTCATGGCGTTAGGAGATGAGGGAGTTTGCAGTGACTTTTCTTTCACTTGCCATCCTCAGATAAAAGGGAAGAAGTTCTAAAGACAAATGTACTGTAAGAGCTCTCTGGTTGCATACTGTTTTGTGCGTGGCTATGTATTGAGTGCAGGGAGTACTTGAGAAATATTGGCATTTGTCCCTGATGATACATCACGAAGTTACAAGCAATTTGGCAGAAAAAGACCCAAGTTTTGCGATGCGTGCGGTCAGACTTGCTATGAAGTTCTGCTTCACCACGGCCAAACCCAGGCCCTGCTCTGCATACAGAGCTCACCTCTCCCTGTCCCCAGGGCACAGCAGGGGCTGTGCAGGTGGCAGTGTGTGCAAGTGGGCTGGGATGGGCCTGCAATGGGGACAGTGGCTGCCTCTGCTTTCCCCCAGAGACGTGAACCAGGTCCCTGCCCTACCCAATGCAAGAAAGCTTCACCAATCTTAGAGAGACTACGTTGTATAAGAGAAACTCAATTTCCCTCTGAGCTCTATCTCTAGTCCAGTGTGATTCCAAAGTTAATAGGAAGGGACAAACAGTTAAGGCATATGACAGGCAATGTGATCACGTAAACCTTGTTTTCTTAGGTTGCCAGGCTGAAAAAAAATGAACACAGCACTTTTCAGAATAAATGAGTCGCTTCAAACTGAGACATGATGGACAATGTTGGCTTTGTTATCACACTGCAGGTAGCGAGGGGGCAGGGTTAAGGAGAATTTCCTGAGAGGTAGGCAAGTTGTTATTAGAGGGGTAAAGCTTCCTCTGCCATATGTCCTCTGTAGCAGAGCTTGCATTACCCTGGCCTTCCTCCTTTTAGGAGCCTTTTGAGGAAAAGCCTCTGGTGACAGGAACATCTCTCAGGTCTTTTCATCCGTGAGCTGCCAGGTGAAAGAATGGGGCTAGAGAACAAAAGATGTTCTGATACTGCAGACAAGCTTTTGTAGGATCTGCCACGTCAGCTGTCTCTTATAAGGTCTACTGTATTTTCTGTTGATGGTGCTCTTCCCCTGAGGATTTCCCCACACCTGGGAACGCCTGCCATAACCCGTGCTGATATTTTCCTCAATGCCTTTTATTCCTGCGTACAGATGGAGCTGGCTATCACGCACCGTCCTTGCCCTTATTCTGTTCTGCTCCTTGGCACTCCCAGCTTTCCTGGCTCAGAGCTTTCATCCCACCTCCCTCTCAACCTTTTCCAGGAGGGGCTTGGCAATTATTTATAAGCTGGCTTGTCCTGTTTTTTGACATTTTCAGTCTAGTCTGTGGAAGAGGAAAGCTAAATACATGCTCCCTGATTTTACAGGGAACAGAAAACCTGAAATAAATGTTAGTGGTCTCTGTTAGCAAGCTGTTCTTAGACTAGTTGTTTTTTTAAAATTTATTTATTTGGAAGCAAGGAACCTTTCCTTCATCATAAGTGGTCTTCTGAGTGGAGAAAATTGTAGTGGCCGGTAACCACCTCTTGCCTTTCATGTGCCTGGGGATGCTGTAAGTGCAGGCACCCAACCAGCTTGTCTGGTTCAGGGGCAGCTTTGTTCCCCTTGCCATCATAAAGCCATTTTTCTCCTTCCTCCTACCACATGTCAGAGTAAGAAGCACCCAATGATTTACCTCCTTCTTCTGCTCATTGTGTTCTGAGGCTTGAGATTTTCCAAAATACATCATGGTAAAGAGGCAAAGCTTTAATGATTTGGGCATTATAGCTCCTCTAGAGGCATTTTTAGATTCTCTGAATGAAATAAACATCTATTTGCGCTGAAGAGTAGCATTTTCTCATTTTGCTGCTGCAAATAGGTGGGAGGAGTGACTAACTGCTCCACTGGAAATACTAAAGTGGACAGTCTTGTCTGCAGCCCAGTACTGCAAGTTGGATGATACACAACCCCATTCCCCCCATCCCCTACCACAGCGATGCTGTGCTTGCTTACATGCATTGCATATGTGTGAGAGAATTATAGGCCTCCTGCCTGTCTCTTCCAAAGATAACTCCAAATACAGTGTATTCTCTATGGAGGATATACTCCTTCTGCACTGTTGGGAGCACAAAAATCACACTTCTTTTGCTTTTGACCAACCTCAGATAAAAACTGATGGTTGCAGTAGAATCTCAGTTTGAGTTTTTCGTTAAAAGTGTTCAAAGCAAAATACAGGGTGGAGGATCTGCTGTGAGCCAAAACTAACCTCCCTGTTCTTGCCAGTGAAGCTGTATTGCCAAATTTCACACAGCCGTGTTCTCTAGCACCTCCTTTGAACACGAGTGTGGTTCTGGAGGCTGTTTTGAAGCTCCCACTTGAAACACTCTCTGTGAGCTAGTGGAGCATTTTCTGGCACTTAAGCTTCTGTATCTGGTGGCAGTTTGTTCTGTGTAGAGTAATGAGTCATGGTTTGCTAAAGAAGAGACAAAAAAGGATTTCTTAGAAAATCCTTCAGAAAAGCAAAGATTATTTTTCAGCTGGAATTACTGCTGGTGTCAGTGGTGAAATCGGTGTGGCAAGTCACCTCTGCCGTGTTTCTAAGAATTACCAGATAGCGCAGCGGCTCAGATGAATGCTCTTTTTGTGTGGCTTTTGCAGCACTGACTTCCTTCTGGTATAGGGTATTTCTTTCATATTTTCTACTGTCTGGACTGGTGAGTATGGAGGCTTATTCCTTGGTATACTTTTATTCTTAATTATATATTTGAGTTAC
>NW_026294739.1:36229461-36291961 GCF_026119805.1 Tympanuchus pallidicinctus | reverse complement strand
CCTGACTTTTGCAGTGCAGTTAGTGACTGGATGTGTGAGACCTGCTGCACAAGTAGTGTGCTAGTTAGAGATCACGGTGGAGAAGAAGGATGAAGAAAGGCACATCCAAGGAAGAACTGATTACTCATCGTCTGAGTGCAGTGCTTGGTGGACAGCAACTTTTTGTTGGTGAGGAAGAGATCTGGCAGAAGGGAAGGAAGAGGCTAGAGGCCCTGAGCTCTCACGGAGCTCTGCCCAGGGCATCTGCTCTGACATTTCTGGGACTTGGCCTGTGATGAGGTGCCGCAGTTGAGAGTTGCAGCGGCAGGTTGGTGTGTGAGCCCCCCTGCTGCCAGACAGCTCCTTTGCCGCCGCCGCCATGTGAACCTGCTGCCCTCCCCATCCTCCATGGAAGTTAGGGTCGGATTTCTTAAGGAAAGGGCTAACCCAGCTGACTGCTGCAGTGGGTGACAGGGAGACCGTGCTTTACAGCTCTGTGATAAGTTTCTTTAAAGCCCCAAATTCTGTTTATAAAAATAGATGGTGAACATACGGTACAACATAAAAATCCATGTGGTCCTGGAAAAAAAGTAGAAAGCACTTTAGCCTGAAACAGATGTGCTAAAGCGAGCTCCTCAATGTAGTTTTTATTTTTTATTTGTGTGTGTGTATGTGGGAGATATTTTTGGTTCCTGTTAGGCTTCTTTGCAGCAAAGCCCCTTTCTAGAATTTACTTTCCTTTATTAGAGTTGCAGCTCAGCTTTGTGTGGGCCTCTGGGGGTTTTGGCCAGCCGTTGGCAATTTCTCTCAGACACCCAATTACCCCTGACGTCAATGCCGTCTCTCCCATCTCCCTTGGGTGCCCACATTTTTTCCTTTGTAACACTAATAGCTGACTAGCTAAGTGCCTGTTATTTCCTTGGCAGAAGATTTGATTGTGTTTTGGGCCGGATACTAAATCCAAAAACTATGTAAAAATGTCAATAGGTGAGTGCACATTGATTTCGGTTAGTCACAGTGATATTTGAGCCCCTTTGGGGGCTCTGTCTGGGGAAGTATTTTACAAGAAAGATAATATAACAGAAAATTACTGGAGCTGCACAGGTCTCTGGTGGATTTCTTAGGGGCCTGCTAAGTTTCTGTAGAATCAACAAATGCTTTATTAATCTAAATTTGCGGTTTTGTTCCTGCCTCTCTTCAGACGGTTCGGGCTCGCCGGAGGAGGCTCGGCGGGAGCAGGGCGGCCGGCGGCACAGCCCGGCCTGGCTGGGGCGATGGGGAGGCCGGGGGCGGCGCGGGCCCCCTCCTCACGGCCGAGGCCTGCAGCGGCAGATAACGCGGGGGACGGAGGGGGTCCCCGGCAGCTGCGCGGGGCCGCCGCTGACTGGGAGCGCCTGATAAGGGCCCCGCGCGGGAGCCAGCCGCCAGCACCACGCCGCCAGTGCACTGCGGGGCCGCGGCGACTGGCAAAGAAAGTTAAACACAAGTGGTCCAGGGGCGGCAGGGAGGGCTGCGCTGGCAGATAATGGTAATTGATTGAATCACAGTCGCAGAGCAGCCTTGTTTTGCCTTGCAATTAATTTTTTTCTAATTTTCAGACCGAAGTATTCGAAGGGCTCAGGTTGCACCGACCGCGTGCTGTACTGAAAGATAATAAGCACATGCCCTCTTCAGCTTTTTGGGGGAAATTCAGGCCAAGAAAAGGCACAATTAAATAAAATGCACCCCCTTTAAACTTACAAGCATGCGGCTCCGAGCTCAGCAGAGCGTGCTTTTAAGGACGAAGAAAATCAATGGCTTTGTCAGCTTGGTGGTCTGTAGCTGGCTGGCTGCAGGGGATGAGAAGTCAATTTTGTCCACAAAGCCGATGTACGGTGGCACTGGAGAAGGGGATCGCCTGGGGACGGCAATGTGGCGGATGCACACTGGGCGTTCCTTCAGCTCTTCTTCCTCTCCCCCTGCAGCCTCCTATCCCAGCACAGGGTATGTGCAGAGCAAACCGAGATTTGTGCTGCAGGTATCTTGTGCTGCTTCCTCCTCTGGTTTATTGGCACCACTTTGGATCTTTCTCACTAGCAACCATTCAGCCAGAATTTCTTTCTCTTTTCAAGGGGATCCCCCAGTATAATGTTCAAGATCAGTAGTGTTTTGTGTACTTCAGGTAAATGAAACCTTTTATATTTTTTAGTCTTTGGAAATTGCATCCACAAGCAGTAAAATCTTATGTCAGCACAGCATGTAGATTGCAGGATACCTAATAACTAGTAAACCGTTTTAAAAAGTATTCTGCTTGATCAGACATGGTGCTTAATGTGTAGTGCTATATCCTGCCTTGTAGGTAATTAGTACTGGGGAGGAAAAGCCTCCCCTGTGGACCATGACACCATAGACCTAAACTGGCATTTTTTCACATTTTTTCTTTCTGTGATGGAGGGAATTTCTTTGCCCATTTAAAAAATCGTTTCCAAGAAGGAATGGACTGTACAGAGAGTATTCTGTATCCTAAATGAACCTTGCAAGTGCTAACAGTATATTCTCCTTCCTGTGTAGACACAGGGTAAGGTGGGCAGGCAAGCAGTATTGTAGTGCCAGAGGACTAGAAATCAAACATGAGGTTGGAGAATAGCCCCTAACCTGGGAAATATATTAGCCAAGGATTATAACAACCTGCTTTTGCTATGATCATGTTGGTTTCCATCCCAGAGCAAATGCATGTGCGGTTGTATTGGTGAAATGAAGGAGTCTTATGTAGTCTTATGTTCTGGTTTATTTTATCATGAAGAAGCTGAGTTTTTTACTGGTGTTCTCTCACATTTTTTCTCAAAGCAGCAGCGGAAGATTTCTTTGTACGTAGGCTGAAATTTATGGGATTTTTCTCAACTATGAAGCAGAGGAGTGTTTGCTGGCAGTTTGGGCAGGAGAAGGGTATCTTGAGCCCCGAGCCTTCAGCTGTGAATCACAGCTGATATTGTTTTGAACAGGGTATGGAATCTCCTCTGCTGAAAGAGCCGATAATCTGCTTTGATATGACCACTGGGCATAAGAGGGACAGGTCAGCTTTGAAGAGAGAAGTCTTCTTGAAGGCACCACATTAAAAACTTATGGCCATAGAGTGATCAACTTTAGACAAGGACTTGGCTGTCACTGCAGGGTCTGTGTGTGGACAGAACACACTGATTTCTCAAGAGCCTACTGGGCTACTGCTGTCAGCCTCCCATGAAGTTCCAGGTTCTGGTGTAATGAAACCCACAAACATAATGAGGTCACAGGCCTCTGCCTGGTCTGTTTGGCCACTGCCCTAAAGACGAGTGCTGAGCTGCCCTGAGCAGTATGGTGTGTGACTGGTGTCATGCTCAGGAGCCATTCTCCTCCAGCTGGTCCAGAGCTGGCCAGTGCTCGCAGTCTGTTGGCCTCAGTAGTGCTGACAGCAATATGGAAAACAAGCTCCTGAGTGAAAAGTATTACGAGTTTGTTTGGATAGAAAAAAACCAGCAAAACTCATGGAGGTGATGTGCACCACACTGCCTGCTCACCTTTGAGCTCCTCCGGTCCTTGGCTTGTTGTCAGCACTGGGGCCACAGCCCCTGGCATGGCGCACCCTCAGAGCTGCCAGCCCAGCCCACTGGGAGTGCGAGGAAGGGACAAGCCTCGGACCTCCTGGAGGAAGATTTAGAATGGTTCCTGCGCTGAATTTTGGGGTATGAGCCTGTACGATGCTGAGAACCAAAAGTCAGAGGCAGCCGGAGGTGCAGACTGCTCGAGAGCAAACTCCTAAAATAAAAGAGGTGGGTTTTAACTTAAAGTCAGGTTAAAAAGGCTGCATGCTGGAGGGCCAGCCCCAGACAGCACATGGTGGTGAGTGCAGTGTTCTCACTGCTGCCTCAGGGCAGGCACTGCCTCAGCCCACGCTCAGGCGCCCTGTGCCAGCAGAGATGGGACCTGCTGCCCATTCCCTTGCTCTCCTGTGGAGTGGAGGGGACCGTGGGGGACAGGTAGACAGTGTGAGGAAGTGCGAAGGAGGCGGTGGGGCTGGTGCTGTGAGGCTGTGAGGAGACCGGAGTGCAGGCAGAGGGACGTGGCAGCTGTGGTGGGGAGCAGGAAGATGAGTGAGTGGAGGCTGTGAGTTAAGGCTGAGGGGAAATGGGTGTGGAAACCGCACTGATGTCTGGGTCTGGGTAGCCAGCAGAGAACTGGGTGAATGGCATGAGGTGGTGGCTGGGCTCAGCAGGGCTGCTCCTTGTCCCTGCCCTGTCAGAGCTGTGCCACGGGCTAGGGCTAAAGGCAGTTTTATGCCCTCTGACTCTGCTTGCTCAAGCTCAGACTTGAAGAAGGTTTCATTTGACTTCAGGAAGTTGCAGGCAACAACTGCTCTCTGCTTGCGTTTTCCTTCTTCCTGCAAAGCCAGAGTGATCTTCATTAACTAGACTGGAGGTGGGGAGAGCTGTGGCGTCTGACTGAAGTGTACCTCAGGCAGCATGAGGCACCCCCTGGAGGCCTCCTCTCCCCGGTGGCCCAGCTTCACACTGACCATCTGCACGGGCTGGGTGTTCTGCAGGTGAGTTCCCCTCCGTGTGCTCCGGCTGTGAAGTATGGCTGTGGGTGCTGGCCCTGACATCCCTGGTGACAGGAGTGAGATGCTGCCCAAAGGCCATCCCTGTTAAGGATTTTAAATAGGGGCACCAGTAGGCATCTCTCGCTTTTGAACTTCAGAAAGAATGAAGACTTAAAATTCCTTTTAAAAATATGACTTTTATTTCGATATCCATTTCTTTGCCTTTCCCAAGCAAGCTCAAAAGGCATGTTGCTTGGTAGGATGGTGGGGGAAGGAGGACTTCTTTCTCAAAGCTAGAGACTGTATGTTAAGATAAGTTCAGTGTGAAACGTGTGTGACTTGTTTACTTATTCTGCCAGATCCTACCTTTTAGAGTACCAGGTTAAAAGATGGGTGAATTTGTGTAGCAATGAAGGAAGGAGAGTAGTATAATAGAATAGAAATAGAAATAGAAAGATAGAAGCTCTTTGGGAGATGGCAGTGGATGAAGAGGAAATATCAGCATGAGAGAGAGCAGAAAAAGGAAAAATGGAAACACCAGCAAAATGATTTCTGTCCCTTTGGTAAAGACTTGAGGAGATCCATTGGTGAAGTAATTCCTGCTGTTCCTTTTCCCTGCTTTGTTACAAATCTCTGTGGCCTCACAGGCCAGGTCTCCTTCATTTCCTGGGTGTGGGCTGTGTCTGTTGGCAGGCAAAAACATCATTAAGATATTCAGTTGAATATTTTGAAATTAGGGTTTGAGGTTGTTCCTGCTATATAATTCACGAAGTCTCACTCAAGTCACAGCCAGAACATTACATCTGCCCCGGAGAATAAGGAGGAAATTCACCAGCTTATTTTAAGTTGATGTCGTGGAAGCATGCAGGAGTACGTCCAAGTTAAACTCAAAGGGAAAAGCTTGGATTGGTTGCAAATTTTATCAGATATATAGTTGCATTAGGCACCTCACATTTAAAAATGATTTAAAATTGAAAAACATCAAGTTTTCGAGCAAAATGTGCTATTCAAAAATGTTTCAGTATGAACATGTGAGTATCTTACATAAACATGTCAGTGTGAGAGAGCAAGTTCAGTAAGGCATCAGTTAATTCACATTTGAGATAAATCGTGTGTACATCGATACCATATTCTGGTAGTGTGTATAATTATTAAGAGGCATCAGAATTATGCTTTTGCTTTTGTGTTTTAGTTTTATGAAAGCATGCAGGAGAGCTGTGATGTTTCTGTTGTTGGTGTAATCTTACATTTATTTCCTAATCCTGGAATACTCATTCGGTTCACTTGGGCTGTCTTGTAATTTTGACAAAGTTTCTTTTTTTGTCTGGATCTTCATGGGAATGGTCTCTCAGTTGACTGCCAAGCATTCACTCTCTCTTTCATACTGCTTTTATAGCCCCACATCACCATCAGTCTTAGATTCACAGAGCAGGTAGACAGAACGGTTGGAAAGGAGAGTGAACGACCTCAGAGAGAAACAGACTTATGTGCTCTGATTGCAGAGGAGATGCAAAATTGGAGGAAGAGATGGAAAGAGGATTAGTATGATCCTGAAACTTCTGAAATCAGAAACTTACTGGAAGGAGGAAATGCATCTACATTATTTTACTTTTCTTTTCTTTTGGGCAAGCAATTCTGTCAACAGCTGAGCACTGCTCTGCTTTCTTTTCCAGTATCAACTGCTGCCTCACTATTTATCTGAAGTGCTGTTGTAGACATGGACTTGTGAAGCAAGAGGAGCAAACGTCTTGCTTCTGGAGGTGTGATGGGGTAATATCTTCCCTGCCTGGGCACTTAGTGGCTTCCAGGAGCCAGTCTGTTAAAGTAATTTTACTTACAACGTATCATCCAAACAAATAAATAAATACAAATTACAGCGTGTTCAATATGCCCTGTGACTTCATGGTGGCAGCATCAGTTGTGAGGAACAGTTTGTGGAGAGGTGATCTCCATCCAGAGTAAATTATTCTGTAACTGAACAAAATCCAAAAAGAATCTGTAGCAGAAAGTGAGATTTGAATTTTGCTTCTGGTGCAATTTGGGGTCTTAATGAGCAGCGCTTTTTTGTTACAAGATTAAATGAGAACTGACCAGGTGATTGACTTCCACAATAAAAATCAGAATTCCACAAGCCCAATAGCAAGTGATTCTTGAGTTGAGGGGTAAATAGCTAGGTTAGTTAAAAGATACCCTTCTCTTGAGGCAGTCAGAGGCTACTTCAGGACTTCCCTCCTTTTGCAGCAATATCCCAGAAAGTGAGACAGGAAAAGGCACACGTGCTCCTAGTGACGGCAGCTTGAGCTCATTAGTTTTGATTTTTAGATATGCTGGCATTGTGTCAACAGCTTTCTGTCACATTTATGGCCTTTCCAGATTACTTATCAGGGGGAGAAGCATACTTTCTGTTTATGTTCAGCCTTCTGTTATTTATGTCATTGAGCTCACTGCCCAGACAAAGCCCATCACTGCATATTGAATCTACTGTCAAAGTTGCGAGGGAAAGACACAAAGCAGAGGTAACTCTTCCATGCAGATCTTTACTTCTGGCTGACTCCACTGTGCTCCTGTGGTCTTTTGAAAAAGTGCATCAAAAATAAATGAACTATTAGAAAAATCATTCCCTCCCATGAATGTGCATATAGATATTTTTCTGATGAGATTAAAAAAAAAAAAGAGAGATTTCTTTTGCAGTATCCTTACTAGAATTCTCTTCATTTAATTTATCTTTGCTAATTCATCTTGGAGTGCTTTGGAATATCTCTTAGCATCTATCCATCTATCCTGTGTTTCACAGGACAGTCTGTAGAAAGCACAAAACATGTGATGAAGAGTCTTTACTGCTGATTGAATTTCCCCCAGCATAATTCCCTGTTTGGTACAGAGACTTTGAGTGAGCTGGTTGAGTCTCCTTTTGAACCCATCATAGATTTTTCTTTGTATTTTATTTCCTTTAAAGTTTATTTCCTTCCTTATGGCAGCCACCTTTTGCCAAACGAGTGAGGCACTGCAGTTCTTCCTGGCTTTTGCCCCATTTACCCCCTCCCAAAAAGATTGCACTGGCTGTATGACTGAATCTCAGATTTTCCCCAGAGCGATCTCTGATTTCTTTTCAATCAGTTCATTTAATTGACCGTGTTTATTTCCCTAACCTTTGTGGCTCCCTGAGTGCAGCTATTTGTCAGAAGCTGGATGTTAAGCATCCTTCTCATGTTTTACCTGGAGACTTTCTTAAACCATCTCATCTGTTCTTTGCATTAGGGGCTAAGCCCAAAAAGGAAACTCTCTCAGTCAAAAGGCTATCTAAATGGATAATGTGATACTTTGAGACCTGTTACAAAGAGGCAAATGAGGCAAATGTCCCTGTCCCACTGTCCTGTGTTTATCCCACCAGAGCAATGGCAGCTTTGAAGACTTGCTTGGGCAAGGATCCCAACGTGGATGTCTGCAAGACAGCAAACTGGAACGCAGTACACGCACCTAGCATGCTGCTTAGATGTGGAGCCTAGGCATGGTGCCCACTTAGGAAAGCAGCTTTGTAGTCTGTATTTGCTTAATTTAGTCTTCATCTGTCCTCCTGAGAATGGCTGTTCACTGCACGTTAGTGTCCAAGAGTGGGAAATGATGGAGGCAACTTTTATGAGAAAGATGAAGCAACTTGGCACTCGGTGGAGTTTGCTTCTTAAAACATCATCCCTTCTGCTCGTCTAAGGAATTTCCAAAACACAAATAGGACGGGGAGAAAGATGCCTTTGTGATGTCTTGGTGACATTAGCTGCCTTCTTTAAAGACTATAACATTCTATTTGAATGCTTTTCACGCTTTAGCTTGGCATACAGCATAAATCCAAGCAAACTGACCTGAAATGGGAATACATTTTCCTCTTCAGTGACTTCTGTCTGTGTCTGCCGCTAGTATCTATATTAGTAAATGCCCTTTCTTGGGAAGATCCTGGCTCTATTCTTGTCCAAAATCTTTTAAACAGTGATAACACACCATTATTTCCTAGAAAGTCTGGTCAGCTTCTTACAAAGCAACTCTTAAATCATTGTCCTATTTTTTCCCAGTACCACTTATTTTTATCCTGTCCTTTAAAAATAAACATAAGAGTAATTAGGGAGAAACGCTCTGCGTTTGAAACACAAATAGAAGGAAGTAAATGCTATGATGTGTCCACGGATTCCAGTCCGTACTCAAATATCCAAATTTAAATCTTGATGTCTAAGTTAAATGAAAAGAGATCCTTTTAAACAATAGTCCCTTAATTATTCAGGAAAGGTAAACTTGAACATTTGACTTGATTGCAATAATACAGCTAGCTTAATTTTTTATTATTTTAAACTCTCACCCAGCATGCTGTAGTAAGTTATTTTCAGTATGTTTTTAAAGTCCATATTGAAATATTAGCCATAACTGTCTGCTGTGTATAAAGGGGGGGGATATGTTTGAAGTTTAATCATGCTTCTACTTACGCTCAGTCCCAGAGCAATCCTTTTTTCTGCTGCTGAGCTCAAACAGCCAGTAGCCAGGTTTGATCTGCTGCCCCACGGAGCAGTGCCCTATGTGAATTTGAAGTTGGCTCAACCCGGGAGGCCTGCAAATAAAGACTAGCCTCAGGTAGCCAGCTCTCTCCTTCCCAGCGCAGCTCCTGGGGCGCTGCCTGGAGCAGTCCTCCTGAAATTGTTTCAGGCAATTGCTGCAGACTATCTCCACTCCTGCCCTTCTTACCCCTCCTTCCCTCTCCTCCTCCTGGCATAAGGGAGGAGTTTTGGAGTCCAGGAGTCCTATTTGACTTTAATAAAAATGAAAAAATAAAAAGCAGAGCAGTTTGTAGGGAACTGGCACAGACTGTGGAAATGGGAGCCACAGCAAGACAAAACCCAGTGGCCTTCAAAACTTTTTTCTCTTCTTTTTCACCACATGACTTGGAGGATGTGGACAGTAATTAAAGGACCCCCTAGCTCCTCATTTTCTGTGCCTAGTCCTTTGATCTGGTTTGTGTCGGGGAGCTATTTTCATTGTTCCTGTCTTTTCTTTTATTCTCACCCGGCCCCTTTGATGTGAGCAATGATGATCTTTAATTCCAAAATAAGAGATGGGCAGGATAGCAGTGCTGGCCTTACATAATGCATCTTTCACATCTTATTTTTAAACTTGAGCACAATAGGTGCAAGTTGGAGCGCGGGGAGCATTAACCCTCTATGAGCAGGGAGCTGCGAGGAGGCTGAGAGCCTGTGGTACCGTCAGTCAGGTTAATCTTCTGTGGATGCCTACAGATGCGTTTGTGAAAAAGATGATTATTGTTATTTTTGTTCAAATGTGATAGATTTCTAAATATAATCTGGAGGGAGTTGATCCTAATTGTTCCCATGTGGAAAAAATGTGCTGAGAAAGAACAGTAAAGCTAATGCAGTTATTCTGACTGGCTTCACTTGGCAGCACAGTGGGAGTGAAGCAGACTGTTTATTAGTGTATGTTAATAAACTATAAGGGACAAGCTGCGGGTGGCGCTTTATAAACTGTTAGCTCAGGTAGGATGGATAGCGATGTGGAGGTTATTACTAACACTAGCAGGAGCAGAGGGCTGGGGTCTTTGTTAGCTTGAAATTCCCCGAGTCCATCACACCCCACGCTGCACGTCCATCACTGGCCTGGCTGAGCGCAGCGGGGGCGCGCGGAGCGCCCGTGAGCCACGCCACCCCTGGGGACACCCCGTGCTGCTTCGGTGGCATCGTGCCATCGGCCCCAGGGAGCAGGTGGTGGTGGCAGGGCTCCGTTCCCGGGGGGCTGCCCTGGGAGCTGCCGCATTAGTGCGGTCCCATCTGCCCCGGCAGCACCTCCTCCCCGCGGGCCCAGCCAACAATGGCTCCTGCTGCCTGCGCTGACATGTGCAGGGCTCGCGCAGGGAATCCGCCTGAAATTTTAAGCACATAGCCCAGAAATTTTGCACTGTGGGACACGAAGCACCACATCCGGTCTAACTTGAAATGCCATGGAGGGTGGGCTGAGCTCTTTCCAGCGCCTTTTGTTTTAGCAGGAATTGTGCCTCTGGAAATTCAGAAAATTAGACGTGTCCTGCTCTGCCACCTGAACATTACTCTTTGAACATTTTGTTAGTTTCTTCCATGCTTAGAAGCAGATCCAAACGTGTAGCAATTTAAAAAAAAAAAGCAAAAAAAAAGCAACGTATTGTCTGTTTTCCTGGGAAAATTGTCTTGTCAATAAGAAATAACAAAGAAGCAATGAGGACAGCAAAGGTTAAATGTGATGGAGAGAGGACAGAATCTGATTATGTTGGAGCTTAACGTCTGCTTTTTTATTTTCATTCATAAAATATGTAATGCGAAAAGACCTCCATGGATGTAACTGTGTTATATGTGGAATTATACTCTCGTGACACCGGCACTTTCAGGGACATAAAACTTGTGATGCGTTTGTGTATTCCTTAAAATAACAGCTGTTTATTAGATACCTTTCAGGGAGATTCTGCGATACGTTGTGGTCCTGCAGTAGCAAAGTGCTCCAGCAGATGCCTGACTGCTGCACGTGGCTGGACGCATAGGTTCTGCAGCCTGTGCTTGCTTAAAGCTGGGCACATGCTTAAATACTTTGCTGAACTGGGGCCAAGGCAGATGTAGTGAATACCTATAATTAACTTTGCTAAATGGCTTACAATATGCCACTTGTTTCCATGTGCTTTCAGATTTCCCACTTGATTATCATTTGGGCTGAACTTCTGCGTGTTTGTCCTTGTCTGCCAATCTCTCTCTCTCTCTTTTTTCTTCTTAGTTTAGTCAATTCCCTCAGAATCTTTCTGCATTTGTAATGAAGGAGGAAAAATTCCAGTTCTAGTATAGTGGTGATCCAAGAAAATGCAGGAAGAAGGAGTTGTGGAGAGAACTAATATTTCACTGGAGCAGCTTCTGGAGTTGGAAAAAGCAGACATGGTTCTTAGGGCTGGCAGCGGGACATGGAACCTGTAACCGTGTCCACTTTTTCCAAAGATATCAGCTAATCTAATAATAAAGACTTCTAGGGTGATGTAATTCCTTTTTTTAGACAGGGCAAAACAAACACTGAAGTTGGAAAGGGAAAGTTGGCACCAATGCATTCCTCAGCGAGTACTAGAGTCGTCTCGAGTTGGAAAGGAAAGGAGAAATTACTCTTTCTAAACCAGCCCTGTTTAAGGGCTTGAGCATGCCCAGATAGCCCCTAGTTAGGCTCCAGCAGCCTAATGAAGCTGCCTGTTTTGTGATTTCCCTGCACACGTTCCCTGCCTGCCTTGATTGGCAGCTGGGTAGCAGACCTCTGCAGCTGTGACAATTTGCCTGAGGGAGACTGTAAGTGTCTCATTGAAACTTGCATTGTAAAATCCTCCGAAATGCCTCCCATAATATTAGGCACAGGAGAAAAACACAGGTGTGAAAAACTTTCACAGATCCCATGAGTTCAATGTCTCTTGGCAGCTTTGGTGGATTCGCAGTTATTATATAAATTTAAAACTTACAGTTAGTGAGAAGGATTTGTTCCATCTTCTGCCACAAGGAGAAGCGAGGCCAGCGTCAGCGCTCGGCCTTGTGAGGAAGAGGAGGGCCGTTGGCCCACCTGCCCTGCTGCCATGGCAGCCCAGCGTGTCGCCCTGAGGGAAGGCATGGGCTCAGGCTCCCAAAGTGAGCGTTCAGTGACTGATTCTGCATCCATCGAAGGAGCGATTTGGAAATCCAAGGGGTATGTCAGCAAATTCAGCGTTTCTATAAGTGTATAAGATTTTATCCTTTTCTCCTCTTCCCCTGGTTAAGTAGCTTAATATGCTGCTCATTGATGTAGCTCTTGCTTATCTAGAGCACTGTCAGCGTTGCTGTGGGATGAAGCTCATCTTCGGAATGCCCAGACTGTGTGCCGCTCTGTTTGCTCCTAGCCGTGTGCCTGCATGTTACAGCCACTTCATTCCTTATGTCTGCCATGTGAATGAAGCTCAGCCTGACTGCAGCCTTCGAGTGTAGCACTTTAACAGTCCCAACGCAACATTCAGGAATTAAAGTTTTGAAGAAATGTGAGCAGCTAAATTTAGACTTCAGAAATGTGCCTGATGTGGGTGACCTGTGGGTGTGTATGTGGAGGTTCCCCTGTGAGGCAGCCAGGCTGCATTTGTTGCTGAAAGGAAAGAGAGTTTGGTTAACTGGGAACGTTTGATTTGTTTTTGATTAGTGACTGAGAGCAAGGTTAAGCTATAATAACATATCTGCTGTAATAAGATCGTGTTGGTGAGTGATACATGTGGCTAAAAAGATGTAGATAAGCCGGTCTGTTAAGCAAATAGCCTTTGGAAATGCTTTGGAAATAAACACACAAAATAGATGAAATAAGAATTAAAGCCAAATTTAAAGATTTCTTTGCACGTCTGTGCTCAGAGCTTTGCCATCAGGCTGCCTCGTTCTGAGCAGCCAGGCTAATGGGGCAGCTGGCTGGAGCCCTGCGAAAAGAGAAGCTGTTCTGAATTTAGTAACGAGAAGTGTAGATGCATCACTGAGTTTCTGTTGCCGTAACCCGGTGCCAGAGCCATCGACTAGTCAGAGCTGAAATAGCAAGCCTTGTCAGATCTTCAATTAAAATGACATTCAGAAGTTTCTTGAGAGCCCCTTTGCAGCTTTGCCTTCTCTCCAGGACTGCATACTTCCGTCAGGTCAGGAAGATCGCTCCCACTGCTGCAGTTGCACGCTGTGTGACTTGGTAGCTGCAGTAGGGCTGTGGCTGTTTCAGTTCCACGTTCGTATCACAGCGTTTTGCTCTCGGTGCTTTCTCAGACTGTCCTCCCACAGACCACGAAACCTGTGCTGATGTATAGTGATTTAATGTACTGTAAACTACACAAGAGGGCTCAGTTTCATGGATGAGTAAAGCTGTTGTATAAATCTTTTAAGTGGTGTCAATTGAGGAGCTGAACTCAGAGTTCAATTGAACACTCGTGATATCAGATGAAAGCTGAACTTCAAACACTCGCCAAAGCTGCTTCATTCTGTAGCAACGTTTTAAACAAACATTGTGGAGTAGATCAGCTGTGCGCTCTGTGGTTCCTGGATGGGAAACTGAGGCACAGAGCCACCGAAGTCCCCGCCTCTGGGGGGGCTGCCCTGTACTCTGCCTGCTGGGCTGGTGGCTGTGTGGGGAAGGAACTGATTTACATGGCAACACTGGGGAAACCGCTTGTCTTCTCTCTTGTGGCAGTGGTGGTAGCAAACGTGTTGTGTTCCTCTACTTACCAAATAAATAGAGCTGTAAAGGAAACGGTAGCTTTGAGAAAACCTGCAGTCTAGAGCATCTGTTTTCTACTGTACTTTGTTCAGTGATCTCTTCCTATAATTTACATCCAAAGCATTAAATGACAGAATTTGGCAGAATCAGATATATACGGTAGAGCTTAATGGTGATGTATCAGGGAATAAAGAAAGCCCCTCAAGCCTGCTAAGCTCTGCACATGCACGTGAGCAGGGGTGGGGGAAGGAGAGCTGTGTTTTTCTTGGAAGAGGACCTTTTCGGTTTCTCCTAATCTGGCACCTGGAGGTCCAGCTGTGCTAGCTGGAGGCTGTGTGTAGTCTCATGCATGGGAAGGATGATGGGCAGATCTCTGTACAAGTTGAAGCATTTTGTATCTCTACAGGCAATATATATGGCTATATTTGTGAAGAGTGGCAGTGTGAAATGGGAGGGGAATTACTGTGCAAACAATGATTTGCCAGTAGTGCTCCGGTCTGGCCTGGTGTCTGTTGTGATTCGCTGAGAGGACCGGCAGCGTGTGGATTTTCCAGCTTTGCTCGCTGGTGCTCCAGCAGCCATGAAGCTGCTGCGACTGCCATCAGTGCTTCCTGCCTCCATGAACTGCCTGTAAATTATTTTCCCTGGGCTGGAGCTCTGCACATGGCCTGGAAATGTGTCATTCTGGTTATGTGCAGCTTGGTCTTATGCTGAATTGTACCAGTCCTGTTTCATGGTATTTCCATTGGCTTAATTTGATGGCAGTATTCCTAATTTACTTAGGTATAAGTAAGAGTATTGAGTTCGTTACTTCTAATAGTTTAGTTCTCTTGATTTATTTTTGTTCTTCAGTTACACAAATGCCAAAGTTAATTTGCTCTTAAACACTTGATTTCCTCGGACATAAAAGTGATTCCATATTTTAAAAAGAAAATAGAGAAGGGCTTTATTCTGCAAGGAGGTCTGTGCTGGGGCTGATGGGGTTACAGAGCTTTAAAACCACTGAGTTAACATTTGAGAACATTGGAAAACTGTGTGATGTAATGTTGCACTCCTTGTTAATGTTAGACCTTGTGGGTTTCGCAGCTGTGGATCAGGAGCTACTATGGGGTGGCCCAGAATGTTTTCTGTGCCTTTAATAACAAGTGGTTTTCATGGAGAACTTCTTACAGCACAGGAGAACCGAGCCATATACTGTGCTTCAACAAGGATACTATTTCTCCACAGTGCACATTAGTCAGTGAGTTAAACAAGCATCAACATTAAAACAGACATTATCCCCTGCAGTGTATTTTCTTAGTGCTTTGTCCATTACAGCTTTCGAGTGATGAGGCTTCTAGCCCTTCCCTTTAGAAAGAGCTGTTTCTAACATTTATCACAGATATCTTCCTGATGTCTAGCATAAAATTTTGTTTTCTGATTGCCTTTCACCCATCCTAACTTTGCTCAGTGGGATATACCAATGTTGTTTACAGTATGTGAGCCCCCCGTAAGCAGTTCCTTAGCTATTCTGTAACAACGATACATACAATTAGACCTTTTAACCTTTCCTCATAAATCAGTCCATCCAGTCCATTAATCACTTCTGTTGCCCTCTTCTGAATTCTTTCCAATTTGTCATCATTCTGTGCCTCTGGACAGCTCAGCCACCAAGGCCCTCTGTGGAGCTCATGCAGTTGCTGGCTGCACCCATGGACAGGAGCTGCTTGCTCTGTGCATCTCTCCTTCTGCTTCATTCCCAGTCAGCACAGATCTCCAACCCACTCTGCACAGTCACTCCTTTAAAACATTTATGGAAGTGATTTGCAGGCTCCCAGACCTTCCGCCATTCTCTGGTGTCACATTAGCAGAGGTTGAAACGGAGAAGGATTGAACATGACACACTTCTCTTCCCTCCCTTCCCCTTCCCAACCCCAAAATAAAGAGCACAGCTCCTCTTGCGGTGCATACAGTCTTATTAAATGCGAGGGAAGAGGTAGCATGAGAGTGGAAAAAAAGAGGCTGAAAATATAATTGCCTAATTGTGAATCCTAAGTAGCACGGGCAGCAGGGGCAGCCCTGACTGGAAGAAATCAGAGGGTCACTAATTCACACTGCCAACATCCTAATTAGCTGTGCAAATGTAATGTTTATATTGTTCGGGATGGATTACAGTCTCCATTGTAGAATGGAAAGAAATAAATGAATTGTGTCAGTGGAGCCCTGTAGAAAACACTCCTGCCGCCCCATTAAGCCATGAGAAGTAGCTTAGCTACTAAAAAAAAGTTTGTTTTCAGGCTGATGCGCAAGTCTAATTGGGTTTCCAAAGAAAGGAACATGTTTTAATTATTAATTAGAAATCAGAGGAGTAAAAGAGTGGAAATCAGCTTCAGCTAGAGGTTTTGCTCAATGCTGGATTTCTCCTTAATAAGCTGAAACATTCCAGGCCTGCCTCAGTTAGCGGTTGGGTGCAGTAGCTTTACTCGGGGGGTAGACATCTTAATGCTCATGTAATTATCATGTAATTATTTTGTAATGTGGGATCAAAATTTTGCATAGATGGCATTCTTTCACTGAACTTGAAAAATAAAAAAGTTGTGTTAATTAGTGCAGCGATTCAGTCATTTGGGTTGAAGGAGCAGGGTTCCCTCATCCCCCTCCGTCTTTAACACACAAATATTTTGAATGGTGGATTGAAGATAAATAGAATTATTGAATTTAGGTTTCGTTGAATATTTATCAGATTTCTTGTTGGTAATACTGCTTTTCAAGTGTCAAGTGGGTTGCAATTATCATCAAAGCTGATAGGCACAAATAAGTGATGATCGTGTCTGCTAACACAGGGTGTGCAGGTTCGTAAAGGGGGATTTTGTGGAAGTCGCCTTCCCTCCTTTGCCATTGAACTTCTGGAATCAAAGTTGTCAGAAGTGGAGAGGCTTTATCAGAAGATGTTAAGCGGATTACAGCCCGTCATAGAAAATACTGCTGATGGAGTGACAGAATATGTTCTAACGTGGAGTGCGGAGAGCTCTGTGGACTTGCTCTTTCTGGTGCCTCAAAAATGTGCTTCAGCAGAGTCATACTCCTGTTTACAACTGCAGGCAGCTTGTCTGCGCTGACAAAAACAGTATCAGGCAAGTGCCTTAGCTCTTATTTCTGGAAATTGCTGACAGTCTGGATCTAAGCTGAATTACGGGTCAGACTTGAGAAATTACATAGCATACCAAGAGTGGCTGGCTCTTGAATTGCCAGATGTTTGTAGATGCGTATGCATCTTAAGGGGAAGTGCCTGTTAAATGACTCTGCTTTAATAGGAAATGGGGACGGGAAAGAGGAGCTCTATGACTCCATATGGCTCTCTTGGTGCAGCAGTAAATCCTTGTGTTAGTGGGGTGCAACTGTAAGGCAGTACAGAACTGCTTCTTGATGTTGTTGTTTCATAGTAAAAAGAACAAACAACAAAAACCAAATAAAACCAAACGTGGACAAGATGGGAAGGATATAGCTAATGAGAAATAGATGGACTTCCTTCAGGGTTGTGGCTTGCATTAGCTTGTATATGCAGCATTATGATAAAGATGTCAGACTTAACAGCAACAGCTAAGAAAATTTCAATTGGCCTTTTTTATTCATCTGCTGAAATTACAAAGCTTGAAAATGTGAGGTTTGGATTAAAAAAAGAAGTTAAGTATCCTCATTGTGGGCCATTGAGCTCCTGCTTCTGCCCTTAAGACTTGATAGGTTTTTTTCCACAACCTTATTTTATGAAGTCCACGGACAAAGGTGCCATTTCTTAGCTCCTTATCAAACAGCTGCACTGTATGGTCCTGCCCTTCTCTCTAGTTTGCATCCCACTCGGTCATGAAGGATTTGACAGTGATAGATATCAATATCAAGAAGGGCACAATGATTTGTGCTGCTCCCAAAGCTAATAATCCTCTTAGTGCAGACTGCAAGGCGGTCCTGGCCCACTCACCATTTGCAGAGTTTTCCCATAAAGGAAATGAGTTTTCCATGAAGGAAAACACCTTCATGACTTGTTCTTCTCCCAGCAGAAGTCATGTTACACTTCATACTACGACAAAATTAACAAATAATTATAAATAACAAGCAGTTATGATATTAAAAAAAAAAAAAACAACTATGCAAAAGAAAACCTACACATTTAAGGGATTGTGTGTTGATAGAAGTGTTGTCTGTATGAATTAACTGTGAACTGTATGAATGTGTGGACTGTGAGATCTCTGTACATGTCATGTTGGGTGAGAAAAGGCTGTAATAACTTGTGAGCTGACATATTGCAGTGCTTCCTTTTGATCATGTCAGACATATGCAAGGCTCTGCCATATCCATGTTGGTGGAATGAATGAGGGTCTCTGCTAAGTGTCTTCTGTTCGGGGTTTAAAAACTAATGGGTCATTGATTGAAACAAGTCAACTTCTACCAGACTTGGTTGTTGCCTTGGTCAGATGACAGCCATGACAACCGTCCCTTGCTGGAAGCTGGAAAATAGTTGTGAATACTGTTTTGAATGTTGTTTTGCTTGCAGAGTGTCTGGCAAATGTTTCATGTTAAAACATTTATCTTTTCCCATTGTGGGCAAAGAAAGAGCTCAACTCACTTAGGTGTTTGTTGGCCACACTAAGAAGTCAGTGCGCACTGTCTGCTCAAAAAGTCTGGACTTCAGCTTAGATTTGAAGAGTTGAAGTAGTGCTTTATGTTGCGGAGGCCACTTTTTGTAAAAGAGGAAGCACAGGCGAAGTGCTGCTAAGCAGCAGTGTAACGGAGATGTGTGAGGAATCTTGGATAGCCTTTAATTAACTTGAGCTGCTTCATGGACATCTTGGAAGAGGGCTGTAAGCTGAGTTTAGTACAAGAATGCAGACTGATACATTAGCAAGTAACACCACAGGGCATCCTGTATCAATGTGTGAGCCTGTTTGATAAGACCACTGACACTCAGACTTCTCCAAATGTCTTGAATGTACTTTTTCTTTTTACTGTTGTGCATCCTGGCACAGAGCAGGTTGTCTTTGGTGGACTATCACACATATTTCAGATTACTAGACACTTTGTAGCATCACAGATACTAGTTAACTCATGTCGATCTACTGCTGGAGTAATCCCTGTGGGCAGGTTTTGAAAGCACCACGAGCCTGGTGTGACCAGCACTGCTCAGTCAAGGCACTGTTTTCAGCTGGATGGTTTCTTCCACTCTGTCTTCGGAAAGCTCATGTTGTGAGAGAGGAAGAGATCAGCAGCAGTGGCATGTCTTGGCATTGCTGTGTGATTTGCAGAGGTACCTGAGAGATGCCTGAAGGGTGTTCGTGTTCATATTGCCATTTTCAGTAATCAAGTCTTATTGATTTTTCCAAGAAATCAAAGTTCTTCTATAGGAAAAAAAATATGGAGGTTTATCTTTCATTGTTAGGTTTTTGATTTCTGAAAGATGCAGCAACTCAGAAGCCTTTTTGCTTTTTGGCCCCCAGTGTTTCAGCACACGTTGAAAATTTGTCTTTCATGTTTTACATTTGCTGATGTTTTGTTCTTCTTTCTAAGCTCTCTTTGGAACAACTTCCTTGAAAAAGCCTACCCAATTCAGCCCCTCCTGAGCAGAGGAGAGCTGCAGCACACCGGGATGATGTGCACGTCTAGCTGGCGTGCAGGTAGCAGTGACCTTGAGAGCTTCATGATGGCAGCCAGAGCATCCAGCGTGGGAGTTCAGCAGTATTTATTCATATTGTTTGCAAGTCCTTGCACTTTAGGTAGCCAGTAGAAATGTTTCTAGTGGAATATGTGCTGTTACTCAAGCAATAAATTCAGGACCTCAAAGGCGTAGGTACAGACTTAGGTATTGCTTTTTCTTCTTCTGGGGAGGTGTTTGCAGCCTGCTGCTCTGCGGTGGGTTCACCTTGCCCACCCTGCTGCTCTTTCACTCCCCTTCCTCAACAGGAAGAGGAGAGAAAACAAGATGGAAAAACTTGTAGGTTGAGATAAAGACAGGGAGATTGCTTACCAATTACTGTTGTGGGCAAAGCAGACTCGACTTGGCAAAAATTAAATTAATTTTCCCCAAGTGCTGCAGGGAGATGAGAATCAGGGCATTATGGTCAGTTTGTAGCAGCTCCTCTCCTCCCTTCGTGCACTTCCCCAGCTCCACTGGCTTCTCCTTGGCTGCATGGCAATTGCTGCCCTGCCCCCGGAGCACATTCTCTCTCTCTCCCCTCTGACCTGGGTGCTCACAGGGCTGTTTCCCACACTCTTTTCCCCTCGCTCCTCACTGCCCGGCAGCATTGCACCTTTTTACAATAGATTACCACGGAGGCACCGGCAGCTTGGCAGCGGGGTTCCGAGGTGGGTCTGTTATGGGGCCGGCTGTGTGCAGCACAGGGCAGCCCCTGACCTCTTCTCAGAGCCCCCGCAGCCCCACTAGCTGAGGCAGGGTGCGTCGGCTCAGTGTGAGAGCACATTTCCATCCCGCGCTGCGCTCTGCGGCCCCGGCCAGCCTGACCCCTGGCCCCCAAGCAGATGTCTCCAACTTTTCTTGCCTGCTGTCAGGGTGAGGAAGCAGTCGGCTCTCACCCGAATGTTGACTCTGACCGGGCTGCTGGAGGCTGCCTTTCATGTTTTATTTTGGCTTCTCGCCAGGGGGTTCAATTTTTAAAGCGCTGGGGTAATGATCAGATTATTATTATTATTCCTGCTTCAGAACTCACTGTTCTTTGCACGTTGTGCTTCCTGTGTTCTTGCTAGGTAGCTTGCAAAATGGCCCCAAGAAGGTCTGCCACCATGTTCAAGGAGTGTTCCAGGAGGAATGACAAGTGAATTACAGAAAGCTGCCTGGCCGTTGGTTTGTGAGTGCCACAAACTGTGCCTTGCTCTTCCCTGCTTTCCTGATTTAGCCACTCCGGAGCACAGTTTGGACACAAGCACAATGCACGTGGTGGATCAAAGAAAGCCTTGCTTGTGTTTGGTCTGGATACCTTGCTTTTTGTTTTAGCATGGCAGATTGCAGGACCATGTGTGTAAGTAAAACACAGTCTAGAAAAGGAAAACCTGCCTGGAGTTTTCTGTGTACTTGGTTAGGGAATTCAGCATTATCAGTCATTTTAAGTATTTGTGCTCAGCTCTTCAGAATAAGTACCATTCAGATTTATAGACTGTTCAATTTATTAATCTGAGTATAAAGAAGGAAAGTAAATGTGAACCATTGAATTTCCTATCTGATGGCAGATCAGGAAGATGAAAAATGCACTGAACACTTGCCTGGAATAGAACCCTTCGAATATTATCATTTGATGTAGAAATAAACTGGCAGAGCAACAAAGGTTGCCTATATTTAACGTTCATGGCATTTTACTGCTAGGTACACTGGCTAACTCAGTTTTCAAAAAAACCAACAAAACAACAAACAAGAGACTTTGCACAAAAGCTGGTTTTTATTCATTTAGTGACACTCTTCCTAATGCTGCCCAAAACAGCATGTGTTGGTCTAATGGCCCTTCTGTATTTCCATTTTTATATCTCTGTAGCTGTGTGGAATTTGGAAATTCTCGATTACTCTGTATACTGTAACATTCTGAAACTGTGCTTGAGTGTAAATGTATTTTGATGCCCCTGTTTGCTTTAAATGGCAGAGGCACTGAATATAAAATAGAATATATTAGCAGTTTGCTGACTTAAAAGATGGCATTTGTTATGATGCAGAAAGAGTTAATCCTACACTTTTAGCTCTGAGCTTAGTTTATTGAGCTTCTGAATACACGTGTTAATTTTCTCAGATGAGGGATAATGGATGTCACTTGAGAAAACAAGACTGATTTGGGTTCTTTCATAGTTTGTGGGTTTATGTCCCACATGGTATAGAAGCAGGCTCTGGGAGATTGCCTGAAATATGCCTGGCCTCTCAGCTGCACTAAAAATAATTCCTGCTTCCCATATTTCTGGAAGTAATTCTGCGATGCTGCAAACCTTATCAGCGCCTTGTTTAGGAAACAGACTTCACTTTAGCTTTCAAATAGCAATGAAAAAGTGGTCTTTAGGGGTAACTGTTGTATTTATAAAACGCATCTTTGTAAGAATGCATGTGTGCTTTAGAATTTCTTGTTTTGTTTCACTGCTCTTGTTATGAAGTGTTCTTGGTTGGGTGACCTTCTTTCTTTGAGAGCAGCAATTCACATTGGATTTTGGCAAAATGAGTTTGATAGTCCTTGCTTTGCTAAGCACTAGCACCTAGATGACAGTAATTCATCCTCTAATACCCCCACAAAACCTATTTATGCAGAACTTGACATGATTTGCAGGCTCCGTAAAGGAGGAACACAGGACTTAAGCAGTGCCTAGAATTAATTTTTTGACCTCCATTTCAGTTATTGGTTGAAGTATTAGGCTCTTCAGGCAACTAAGCTGTTCGTGCTATAACCTGGCACTCAGCACCCTGGAATAGAGCTGCATTATCAATTCGATGGCATTCATGCGTCTCCCTCATAACGTGAGGGGGGAAAAATTGCAAGGGAAATTGCTGCCCAGCATTGCAGAGTTTAAGGCTGCCAGTAAAATTGATCTTAGTGGCAATAATAGTCCAATTTAAGCCGACACAATCACAATCCTTTTATTAATATTGGCTTACCATCATCCATTTTAACTGTAGCATGTTGCCAGTGAATGCCAGCAAGCATTCTGAGGGTAGAGAACTTGTTTGAGACTTGTGATCAGCAACACATAAAGGATCAAAAGGCTTTATTTTATTTATTGGTTTCTGGAGAAAGGCAACTAATAGTTCTGAGAGAGTTTTGGTGTTTTTTTTTTAAACACTGATTTTGGAGAAATGAGTGGATGTAAAATTTTGTTTCCATAAATTCAGATAACATCTGCATTAATATGGTATATTGTAAGGATCATTAATGTTCAGAGTATATTATCAGGTGTTCTCTAATGCACTTTTGATGAGCTTTAATGATGCTTGCTGTAGTGTTTTTTCATCTTTTCTCTCCCTCCCCCTTTTCTTTCTGCTTGATTGTAATAATGACTTAACCCAGGTGGTAGACTCTATCCAGAAAGTGCCCAAGGGAAATATTATTCCCTAGTACCAGCAAACATCACAGATACTCATTGAGTTTACTATGGCAGTTTCCCCAGGAGAGAAGATCCTGGCTCAACCCTTGGGTGTCTGGACCTGCCCATGTTTGCAGTCTAATAATTTGAGTTTGGGAGAGGATGGGGAAATGACAAAAAGAAGCACGATGGAAAACGTAAGTGGAGGGGAAGGAGAAAAGCCAGTATTGCATGGGAACTTTTCAAATTACTTAAAATTGTTAGAAAATAGCTTTCTGTAGAATCGGGTCCTGGAAAATGTTTGAGTTATTTAGAGATAATTAGTTAGTAAGGAGCATGATGCAGTTCAAAATGGCAAGGCAGAGTAAATAGAAGGATAGAGAATTTGTCTGTGGATGTCTTGGGTTGGAGGTTGCCTTTAGTTTTAGGAAATAACTGGTATCTGTCCCCACTATTTGTCATTTATAGCTCTCTAAACCCTCACTATCAGTCAGGAAACTGAGTGTAAAAAACACAGTTTCAAGGTCCTTTTTATGCCATTTAAAAAACCAAATGCCAAAGGAAAAAAAAACGCTTTAAATAACTGTCACAGAGATACTTCAGTTTCATTGAGTAGAGACACACGCAATGTAAAAATGCAAAAGTGAAAATACAGGCAGTGGTGAAAGAAAAATATTATAAATACCTTCAACTGAGCAAGTTCTCTGTAGTACTGAGTTTGCAGAGTGTCAGATATCGCTCGCTGCGTGCATTAAGATTTACTGGCAGAAGGCAGTGCCTGTACCACCAGCAGAGTACATCACGCCAGTTATTTAAAAGATGGGCTCCTGTAAGTTTACCCAGGTTTGCAAGAACATGAGTAGAAGGGGGTTCTTCGTTTTCTTATTTTTTCCAAATCTCCACTTCATTGTGCATAGATGAATTTAAAAGTAAAGTACCCAGGAAGCAAATTATGCTGTTAGCTTGCTTTTGGCTACACTACATTGAAATCTATAGTTTGCAAATGTAATCTGCAGCAGCAAATAGTGTTCAAAGGAAAAGAATTCCTGTTGTTGCACAGAATGTTTTCCACTTTCCACGCAAAAGCATTCTGTGCCCCCTCTCCATGCCTTTGAAAAGGCAGCAGTGGAAGCAGTGCCTCCGCTGCCCCGGGGCAGGGCTCGGGACGATGCACGGTGCGCTGCAGCAGCCCCTGGTTGCCCATCTCTGCCCCTCTGCAGCTGGAGCTGCCGTTGTACATTCTCTACAGATAGGGCAGGGCTGTGAGGACACAGTTACAAGTCTCTTAAGATAGAAATGAGACACCTAAATTATATCTTGTCCAAAGGTGCTTTAGACTTCTTTTGGAAAAATGGAGGCCTTTTTTAGTGGTCTTTCACTTCTGGGAGCATGGCTTCTGAGTGAACTGCATTTTGTGTCAGCTGTATTAAAAATCTCTCCTGAAATGATCACTTTCGGCCCATCAGCATTTGGCAGCCTCTCCTCCAAAGCAGGCACTCTGAAGTCGTGGTGTGCAGAAGGTGGTCCTGTGGAGCGTGGTGCCCACCCGGCCAGGTCACCAGTGGGGCAGCCCTGCTGTGCCTGGCCCTGCACGCACACCGCATTGAATTTCTGCTCTTGTCAGCCTGCTAAACCTCCCAGAGTGATTTGTTCTCCCCAGAGAGCCATGTGAGAGCGGGTGGAAAGGTAACGGCAGAAAAAGGGAAAAAAAAAAGAAGGGCTGCAGAGGAGAGAGAATGAACCAGCAATGAGTAAAACAGACCTGCTGAGTCCAATCGCCAAGTATTACAGTATAGAATCCCAGTTTGGATATAAACAAAATGTTTCCTTAGAGCAGAGTCACATCCAAAAGTTAGAAAAATTGTTTTCCAGAGCTGAAACAGCCGTGCTCTGGCCTGACATGGGTGTGGGAGAAGGATCCTCAGCCCGTATTATCTGCACACGGCAGCACGGTTTGCCAGGACAGGTACAAGGGCCCATTGGTTTGCTGGAAGTGCCTACCTCCTCACGTAGGAAGAGGCACCATTTTGTGCCATCCGTGTGTCTGCTCAGCAGCCCTGGGCTCAACTTCTGCTTCCATCTGCCCAAATCTCTCAGGTTACTTTCCATCTTCCTTCTGTAGCACTGGGTTGACTGCACACACATCGTGATGGCCCTGACTCGGTGTGACCCAGAGATGTCGGCCAGCTTCATCAAGATGTTGTTTGACATGCTAAACTGATTGGGCCTTGCAGGCTGCCAGCACCGCTCATGTGGCACCACGTGGCAGTGACTGCTCCACAGCTGCCCCACGGAGCAGCCGCTGGGGGGTTTGGGGGCACAGGAGGGTGAGGATCTCTAGAGGGCTCCACATCAACCAGGCTTTTGGTTTTTGAGAGTCTGTCATCCCTTAAGGTACCACTGAGCTAAATGAGAAACTAATGAAGTAAACAACAAAAAAAAAAAGCAAGAAAAAAACCATGCCAAAAGAGCCTGAATGTTGTCACCAAAGTTAATAAAAGTAAGGAAATTAATACTTATGGTTGACCTCCAATACCTAGGCACAGTGGGGTGTAGCAAGGAAGTAGTTAGAAAGGCACCATGGTGAGCCTTAGCCGTGAATTACCTTATTTTTATTAACTTTCTGACAACCTCAGTGAATTTCCTTTCTTTTTATGATGTGATTAAAAAAGCTAATCAGATCATGTAATTAAAATACATAATTACACAATCTCACAGTTTTTTATAATTACTGTACATGGTAAATATTGTTACCTGATCACACTTTGCACAAAAATTCAGGCAGGAATTAGTGTAGGATTGTTAAGGGATGTCAGCTTTCCTGTGGCTGCAGTGGAAGCTTCTCTAACGCCATTAGAAAGATAATAAAATGGTTCAAGGTGAAAAATACATTGAAACTTTTTAATGCTTTTGTACAAGCTGGGCAGTTGGCTGACACGGTGTATTTCTGTGCGTTTATCATGGCTCTTCCTTCTCTGCCCACCCCTCTGCTTAGTATTTTGTTAGGCCCAACCCACTGCAAAGTGGGTGTTTTGATACAAAGCAACACGGAGATAAAAATCAGATCAGATTCACTGTCTTCAGCCCAGCCGAAGAACTGGATGAAGGTGGAGTCACAGTTGTGTCTGAGTACAGTGACTTTGGGCTTTATGTAATGGTGAGAGCTTCCTGTGTCCTGGTTATGGTCATACAAAATCCAAAGGTAGAAGGTATGGGAATCCAAGATGTGATGGAAAAGATAATTGCGAATGAAAAAAAGCTTTATTGGTAGGTGATAAAATAAATACTAGAAAAGCCTCGAAAAAACAAAAAAGTAATATGTGAATTGTACCTTGTTCTGTCACTTTCCTGTATGAGAAGGTTGTGCCAGGGAATGAGCCATTCTGTGCTGCTCTCCGGGCAGAGTTTGGGGCGCACCTCCAAATTTCCCTGAAAGCTTTTTTGTTGTCGTTGTGGCTGTTCTTTTGTGCTTTAGTGCTCTTGCTTTTGTTCTTAACTCAGCTGTGTCCCCACCCCACCTCCAGCTTCCAACCGCTTTAATTTAGTGGACACCTCTATAGAAAGGCAAATCTTTGCAGTACCTGTACTACCACAGTGCAGCTTTTTAGGGTAACTGATAGCACTCACCCCACTACCTCCTCATTCCTCTTATTAACATCCTCAGATATTTTTTGTAAATACAGCAATTCTCCTTTATATGGGTAGAGTTAGGGAGGAAGCTATTGAACAAGGCTCAGAATCATAGCATCCTTAGAGTAGGAAGGACCTTTAAAGGTCATCTAGTCCAACTCCCCTACAATGAGCAGGGACATCCACAGCTAGATCCGGTTGCCCAGAGCCTGATCCAGCCTGGCCTTGGAAAAAACTTCTCCCTTTATTCTCTTTAATTTTCTGTTATCTGTGCCACTGTCTGTGAGGCTGCCCTCAATGCAAGGAGCATTGTTTGGGAGGGATGGTGGGGAAAGAGGCATTTATTTGCAAGTGCCAAGATGTTTGCTTCTCTTCAGGGATAAGCTGAGATGATTCAACGTACTCTCCAGCCCTAATTTTAATCCCATTTAAAGAAATAATTGTGCCCTACGCCTTTCTTAATTATCAATTTACTCTATTATGCATCCATGATCGAGGCACAGGGACAGCAACTAACTAGAATAAATTGAGCAATTCATATTTGCAGGGGTGCAGGGCTCAGACGCGGGTGCAAGCCGTGGAAGAGCGCCCTGAGCTGATGCTGCAGCTCTTCTGCTGGAAGCCTGAGAGAGACGGCTGATGGTTTGCCATCGGGCTCTCCAGTCAAAGGGCAAAGATCTGTTGGAAGAAGAGTGCAGCTTTTGGCAGACAGTTCTGTTGTGTGGTGCAGCACGAGTCATCAGATCACAGATAGAGGGTTACCACCGCCTAAACCTGAAAGGTCTCTCATGCAGTACGTTTGCTGTAGGGCGGCACTGATGTACTGAGAAAGATTCTTACTGGGTGGCAAACACTTTTGTTTGCTCGCTTGTTCTGAAAGCTGTTTCTTATTTAAAATGCTGGATACTGTTACTGAAAAAGAAGTAGCGTTACCATGCAGCGTGGAATATGCATCTCTCTTTGGCAAGCCACACTGCTTGGCTTTCATCTTGCGTAGCACAAAATCTATAGCTGTTTTCTTTTAAAACCTTTCAGTTATTTTTATCGGCTATTGATAAGTGGAGAACTTCCTTTCTGACCTCTGTTTTAATGGCTGTCCCCTCAGGCCAGTCACGAACACGGTACGGATTGAGGACTGATATTTAACTGATACTCAGAAATGTTCTTAATATTCAGCAGTGTTTTTTTACATTTGTGTGCCTTTGTTTGTAATTTCAAATGAAATATTTTTTTAAAATTGTTTACTATAGCAAACCCAGAGTCTTAGCTAATGGTGTTCTGCCATAGTACGTGCTGTCCCTGAGGAATGGGAGATTTACTGAGCTGGAGCAAACCCCAGGCTGGGCCTGGATGGCACTCCGTCAGCTGCAGGGTACTGCTGGGGGCTCTGAGGGACAGCAGCACCTCTGCATCTGGCCAGGGGATGGTCTCATGGTCTCCAGAAGCTGCACTGCCCAGATCTGGGGAAATGCCTGCGTGTGCTCGTGGGATGCTCACAAGGGCATCTTCATCTCCACTGATGGTGTTCACGTGAAATCTGTACTGTGAATTCATGAAAGCAGGAGGGAATGTGTGTGCACCTTTCAAAAAACACCTTGGTGTAGATTTGACTGTGTTTAATGTTTGTCACTTGTGTTTTCAGAGGGGTTAGGCAGCTGCCATTCCTATTAATTTCAATAGGATTGATATGAATATATAACATATTTGGAAATCAGACTAATAATGCATATGCATAACTATAAAACAGGTTATTTGATACTGTATGTCACATGTAATTTATTGATTTTCCTTCCCCAGTTCTTTTAAGGCAGTACAAAATCTGGATGTTGTTGTTTTTTACTGTTTGTTTATTGTTCAGCAATTTCAGCCAACATGTGTTTTTCAGCATTAGGTCTATTCATCACGAATGTCAACCCATTAAGATTTTAAATGCGTCACAGTTTTCCCACCTAGATCAAAACGAGAGCCTAGAACAGCCTACTCTTTCTAACTTAACAAGCTGCTTTTATTTTCCCCGGCAACTTGCTCTAATAATATGACCAGCTTTAAATTCCTCAGGCCGGAAAGCTGGGCAGTAAAGTCCTGCGCAGGGTAGAGATTTAAAACATGAGGTTTTTCTCAGGTTTGGAACATGGCAGATGACGTATCTTCTACTGAGCACTGGTAGAAAACAGTCACTTAGGAGCGAAAGCCTGCTCTTGGGAGAATATTTTTCTTACATTGAAGACAGGGACAGCAAACTCACTTGCCTGGAGATCGGGACACTGTAGTGTCAAATCTCCTTACAGAAAGCCGTCCTAGCAAGCCTGTCATTCTGGTGACCCTGAGCAGAAGATGCAGAGCAGATACGATGTCTGGTCTCAGTTTTCTCCCTTCATAGTGGTTCTTTTGGCTCAGAGTTGATCCATGGCCAAAAGATTGGAATGGAGCTCTGCAGAAATGGAAGCACCGCTCTCATGCTGCTTACCAGCACGGTAGTAGACATGTGTTTGTCCTAGCAGTAACAGCAGCTTATCTGAGAGGTCTTGGCAAGGCTCTCTCTGTCCTAGTTTGCCACTGCCCCAGTTTTCAAGGCACTTCTCCAAACTGCTGTTCATGCCATCAGAATGAGTTCTGACCTGATTCTGCATGAGCTGAATATCCTGTGGAAAGTGCTGCCTGTCCTTGTCCCTGCTGTCACCAGGTTCCCTGCTCACCGCGCACAATCTGACCCCTAAATGAATTTTATGAATGAACCTAATGGATTGTAATTGATGACTTAATCTTCACTTGAACGTACAATTCAGAAACACGAAAATGAGCACAGTAAAGCATTAAGTCAGATCACATCAGTCTGGCCCGTTCATGGAGAAAAGTCTGTCCTTTCTTAATTTGGATTTCTGTGCTCTCTGAGTTTCTCCAAGCACTGGCCTGTCTGTATTATGATGCTCAGCCCTGGCGTGAGCTGAGGGAAGGAGCCTGAGCTGTGGCTGAGTGCACAGCCTGAGGGGATCACAGAGCAGCCTGGGAGCAGGTGCCTGCTGCCATGGGGAGCTGCCCGATCAGACGGCAGGGAGGAAGCCAGCCATCTTGGAAATGCCACACACTGCATCCCACCACAAAGGCTCTTCTGCTGGCCACGTTTCCACAGGGTGCACAGAGTATGGGAAGAGCCCTGTTAGTGCTGGCAGTATCAGAAGAACATCATCATTTATAATCGAGCAAAGGATTTCCCTTGCCTTCATCACAGAGACCATGGAGGGCAGTGCTTTTCACCTCTCCAGGCCGGCTTCCCAAGCGCTGTGAAGGGAGAGGAGCAGGAGGCCAGGGTGGCTCCGGTGCTCAGAGCACTGCCACTGCCTGCCCCGAGCCGTAGGCTCCATGCCAACATGTGCAGGCAGAGCTCTGAACTGCTCTGCACTGCCTCCTCGTTTTGTACAGTTGTGTTGAAATCATGATAAGTGTTGACATCAAGTAGCAAGAAGTGCAGAATATAATGGTGTAAGGCCAATGGGTCGTACGAAGTCTGTGCTGTGGCTAAGATAAATGTTGAGAAATATTATTGAGAATTACCCTAAGTATTACCATTTATTATAATTAATTTTATAAGTAATTATTATAGATAATAATTATTCTATTAGGATTGTTTTCCTAAGGGCTTTGTCTTTCCTTGTATTTGAAAACTGTACATGTCGTAGCCGAACCTCTAATTTTACAGCCTTCTCTGTATGACTTTCGCATCCATGATGTGTGCATACAACCCCGTGTACGGTTTTGTTCTTAGAGTAGGCCTCTGTGAAGTGCTCTGTAGGTATCAATGGAGCAAGGATGGTGCAGGACCCTCTAGGTAGCAGAGTAGGCATGTGCAGCAAGCTGTTAGTGTCATTCTGTTAATTCACTGATAATTTTGCTGCTACCATCCCCTAATCTTGCTTAAAAAAGACAAAACGTGTATTTGAACATTTCTGAAGAGCAAGTGGCTAAGCAAAATACACACACAATCCTAACATTTCTGTAGAAATAGGGTGAGTTATTATTGATTCACAGAGCACGACAAAACATCACTGCATGAATTAGCAAACAGCTGTTTCTAATTTGAGTTTAGAACTGTACACAGAGGAACTTGTTTTAGTGTTCACTCCTTTCATTTATAATGAATTTTAATCACCGCTACAGGTGAGAAAAATGTAGAAACAAGCTTGTATCTTGTGGAAGAAACAAAGGAGAGACAGATGCTAACAGATTTACAGTCTGTGATAAAAGGAATGTTTTGGTACACTTTACATGTAATTAGAGTGCAGCTGTTTTCAGTCCCAAGTCCATGATGCACAGCAGAATATAGTATCTGCTGCTTTTCCGAAGGGAGTAAAGGAAAACAGTGATTCAACCCTGAAAGCATTTAGTTTATTCCTAGATCTAACATAAAACTTGCTCCTCCGCCCCTTATTATGCCGTTTATTAAAGTGTGAAATAACTTATTTAATGATGTATTAATTTTTGTTACCTCTAAAATACAGCCTCTTCGATGTAAGAAAAATAACATTATAAATAACTTTTTGATTTTTATCATTGTATGGAATGATGTATCACCCTACTGACGGTCGTTATTGAGCCTTAATAGCCTTGCTGTGAGAGATAGGGCTCAGGCACATGTTGTGTTGCCTTAACAAGTTCCTGTGCATCAGCCAGGCTTCAACAGACATTTTTGTGTGTACTTTTAAGTTTCAGTGTAAAAAAGACTAATTAAATGCCTCCTTGATCCCAAAAGAAAGGTTTAAACAAAGGCAGCTAAGTTTAAACTGTCTGCGTAACAGTTTATCTACAGCAGACATCCCAGCAAATGTAATGTGTGCAAGTCTCTGCTACATCTTGTGCTGATTTTATATTCTGTGTTACTCGGTTACTCTGATTGTGAGAAGAAAAATTAGATTATATATATTTTCCACTGAGCCAGGCATCTTTATTTCTTTTTAGAAACTTCACTTAAAAATGAATGGCAGTGCAAAGCAGAGAAGTTGGAAGAAGAGTTGGTAAGTGTTGGTGATGTAGCCCAACACAAACGCTTACCACACAGCGTGCAATTAGGTGTAAGCACCTTTTCCTTAAGTCACTGATAATCACGAAGGCGCTGCCTGTGGAGCCGCTGCTATTAGCACCTCGGAGTTCTTTATCCCCAGTCAGTTTCTCTGTGAATATGAAATGTTTATGTAAATCAAACTGGAATTGTGCCTTGAAATAAGAAAGCTTTCAGGAATGTTTGTGAAGATGCTGATGTTTCTGAAGCTTGAAGTTGCACTGTGTTCCTCAGCACAGCGTGAGCTTCCAGGGGCCTCCCTGGTGCCTCAGCCAGGGATGTGCTGAGCAGTGCTGGGCGCAGTAGGGTGGTATTTTTGTAGGATGGTTATAAATGAGTGGTGGAAGCCCTTTTCCATTGTTCAGCAAAGTGCATCGCAGTGCACAGTGACGCTGAATGGTCCTGGCACTGCTCAGGTGGGGGTGATGTCAGCATCAAATGGCTTTCATTGGCCACAGAGCTGCGGTTCGTAGTGCTCCACTGCTGTCTGTGAGAAAGGACAAAATCAGTCAGTGAAGCCAATGCATCCATAAAAATTGAGTTGGGAATAGTAAAGATATTTGATATTATTTACCATGTGATGTTTGTGCAGGAAAAGGGGAATACACAGTCCAATAAAGGAAAAAAAAGTAAATTCTGCGACATTGCACTGAAAACATTGAAACTTAAAACATTTGGCATGTGAACTTGATTTGCATTATTTCACACCGGCATGGCAGTGTAAATGAACAGTGTATGCTGTGCGAGGTTCTTACCATAATCCATTGTAATGATCCATCCTTGGTGTTAATGCATAGTGGAGCAATTCAAAATTTGCTATAACCACTACTGAAGACTTCGCCACCCTTTCCTCTCAATCTTTGTGTTGTATTCTCATAGATAAGCATCTGTGATAATAATAATTATTGAAAATGATAACGTTCCTATCAGGCCCTCTGTCTGAGGATGTCTCGGGGCTTCACAGCTATTCAGAAGTAAGCCCTACAATTTGCCCTTGAGCAGCAGATGGCTTTTCCCTACCATGGATGCGATGAACTGAAACACGAGCGGCTTATACACAGGTCTCATGATGCCAAGCTTGTTTGTGAAAGTAGCTTACTTATTTTGGGTGCCAGAATTCCATCAGCTTCTAATAGTCAAATACAATTTGAGTGTTTTGAGCATTTTAACTTAGGTGTGATGGAGAGGCTCTGGAAAAATCATGAATCTGAAGTTAAACAACCATCTTAATGATTGATTTTGGGGTTTTCTTTTTGATATTGTGTTCTTTTTGTGTACTGGCTCTGTGCTAGATGGACAAACCCAATGGAGTAAGAGCACCTTCCAATCTCACTTCCATGGGTTGTTGTCCTGGATGGGGAGCACTTGCCAGCTTGGGATGGAGGCTCTGCAGGTCTCTTCGGCAGAGCCTGGACCCGACTGCTGCCTGGGCAGGAGCACTTGGTGCTCCCGAGCCCCAGACTGAAGTTCTGACGGGTGGGATGCTTCCAGCCTTGCAGGGAAAGTGGGAGGAAAAGTATTTGCAGGGGCTGGGAAATCGTGGCTGCTTTGTTTAATTTCTATGAGCAAAGTAACATTGAAATAATAAATAGATCAGTGTCACTGGAGTGTGCAGAGGAGGCAGTGCAGCTTTCTGCTGGCAGTTTGCAATGTGCTGTGTGTCTCCTTTCTAAAAGCAATCATATTTTTTAAGGCTTAATTTTATTGTTTTAGCTTCGTGTGTATATTTCTGAACGTGGCTCGTGCTATCTGGAAGATAAACAGAGAATGAAGTATGATTTATGCTACAGTCTGGCCAAATTGCTCTTATTAGAAGGAAAATACACTCATTGAATGCATTGAAGCTGGAATTAGCTCCACAGTGATGATGATAAATGCCTGCAGTCCCATAAACGTGCTGAACATTACATTGCTAAATTATTGTACCACTGGAGATTGATTATCAACTTTAGACCCGTAAGCTCTGTGACACACACACATCCTGAACATCACTGACATCCTGAAGCTTCCTTCATGCCTCCTTTTTTTTCCCCCTAATTAAACTTTTTATTGAATTTTCTTCCCCTTTTAATACTTGTTTTGATTCTCTTATGCGCTAATGACAAAAGCCTCACACCAGCCATGTGATTCTTTATTTTAGAACAGTCCCACTTTGCAGGATTAGCCATTTTTAATGACTTTAATCTCCTTTTTGAAAGTGATTTTTCTCATTCTGCTACATTCCTTTGATTGCATTAATGTAAAATTATTATTCTAACCATCATAGCCAGACATGTCACACCACAACTAAAATCAATCTTCCTTGTAAAATACTACTCTGGTAAAATACCTTAGAATTTCCTTCTCAGTTCATTATAGGTCTTTTTTTTTTTTCTAACTTGAAATGGCAAGTTGAAATTAACAGGGCTACTTTTCATTCCATAAAGAGATTAATGATAATGAGCGTTTCCTAATTTCTTTAGTTCTGGGCATTTAGTCATTCAGCATCTTGTTTGGGAGAAAGTCAAGGTAGGCTGTCCCTGGAACTCAAAGCTTCTGGTTCCTTCTGAATTGTCAAAGAGCGAGGAAACACAAGTGAAAGGGTCGAGAAGTGAAGCACGGCAATCAGTGGAAGACACAGATGAAGCTGGCAAAAGGACACAACCCTCGTTTCCAGCTACGTCTACATGAATGCTTCCCTTTCCAGTTCGAACTCTTTTCAGTCTGAGAAACGGTCGTCATTTTGAGCCCGTTACATAAGCACAGCAGCCTGAACCCCTCGGCTCTGCCAGATTTGTGCTCTCCAGGGCCCCAGTGTTTGCGGGGCAGCAGAGCAGGGTGCGGGCGCTGCATGTGGAGGTGGCTCGGCTTGCTTCAGAGGGAAAGGCAGCCGGGCCGGGTGCGGAGCAGCGCCTGGAGCCGTCCGCTCGATGGGCCCCGGCAGTCGCGGCCCGAGCAGAGCCGCGGTGCCGCGCTCCCCACGGCCGCTCTGAGCTCCGAGGTCCGGCAGGAGATGCGAAGGGCAGACGAACGCGGCGCGCCTATGTGCGCGCCCGCTTCTGCCGGCGGCGTTTCCGCAGCATTCACCCCGCAGGCACGGCGCTCCCAAACCCGGCGGCGCGCTGCCCCCGCCGCTTTCCCGCCGCCGGCCGGCACGCAACACGTGCTGCCCTACTTCGGGCCCGGAGTCCCCCCCTCGCGCTCCCTTTTGTCTCGCGGCCCCCGAGGAGCCCGGCTGGCGCGAGCGGGGAATCGCCCGGCCCCGAGCCACCCGCTCCCCCACGGGGCCCCTCGTCCCGGCGCCGCCGGCCGCCCGCCTCCTTCCCGCCGCCTCTCGCGGCCGCAGGTCCGTAGGGACGGGCCCCGGGAGCGCGGGCGGCCGGGAAGGGGCCCGGGGGCGGCGGGGGCAGAGCGCGGGGCGGCGTAGCGGCGCGGAGGTGGCGGCGGGGCGGGCCGAAGCGCTGCGGCCCCGCGGGGAGAGGCCGGCGGGCGGGAGGAGGAGAGCCGCGCAAACTTTGTGCGGAGAGCGCGCTCGCGGCCGGGCCTGCGGGTCCGAGGGAGCGCTGAGCGGAGCGGGCTGGGCCGAGGGCTGCGCGGGAAAGGCTGAGGGCGGCGGGGCGGGCTGCGCGGGGCGGGCGGGCGGCCGGGCACCGAGCGGCGTCCCTGCGGAGCTGGCTCGGATTTTGAGTTCCGGGCTGTGGTGTCAGAGCTTTCCCTCACGTGGATTCTGCTCCCGCTCCGTTCCTGGGTCAGTTTTCTGTCAGACCTGCGGCGTTTCTGCTCCGCTCGACATCTCCACGTTCTGCGGAATTAGAATTTTCAAACTCGCGCTCCTGTTTCTTGCTAGCAGTTCTGTTAAGAAAGCCGCCAAAACGCCATGTATTTTTTTAATTATTATTTTAATTGTGTGCTTTGCTACTGGAGGTGGCGCCTAGGTGTTTCCAATATCAAACGATGAACGATTTTGCAGAGCCTCGCTGTGAGCAGAGGCAGTAGTTGCAGTGCACAGGCTGAGCCTTGTGCTGAGGCTGCCCGTCTCGTGATGCCTGAGATCGCGGTTCAGAGCCGCGCTCACTGACGCGTTCCCTCCGCGCGGCGTTGCTGGGCCGCCCCGCCCTGCGCCTCGCGCCTCACCGCCTGCTGGGCTCCGCGCTGCCTCCCGTTCTGTGCCAGTTGTGAGGCAGAAGTGAAGGATGTTGGTTAATGGAGACATCAGTTAAAGTCACCTTGAGGTAGTGTTGAAAAAGGCCCTTAGAATCGCAGGTGATCGCTTAGCACTGGAGCTTCCCGAGATGCTCGTGTTGCTTCGTTGCACATTGTGTTTTGTTTTCTTTATTCGGTGTTTATTGCTTTACGGTACAGTGAGCGGGTGCTAAACCTGCTAAGGAAAAAATGATTTTTATTAATAATACATGTTGGCGTATTTGTGAATTACATTTACAAATATATTTTTATTTCTCAAACCTCCTTTGAAATTCAAGAGATACTCTTTTTATTTTTTGAGCTGATTTTTTTTTTTTATACTGTAGTAGCAGAAGCCCGTAGTGTTGTCAAGAGCTTTGTCCTTATTTCACAGATGCACTGGGAATTGTTTTTAATCTCCTTTCTGCTTTCCCATTACAGATGGTGATGACGACCCACAACTCTCCTGGGTGGCTTCATCTCCCTCCAGCAAAGATGTTGCATCACCCACTCAGATGATAGGAGATGGGTGTGATCTCGGCATCGGGGAGGAGGAAGGGGGGACTGGCCTGCCGTATCCCTGTCAGTTTTGTGATAAGTCCTTCATTCGCTTGAGCTACCTTAAGAGACACGAGCAGATCCACAGTGACAAACTACCTTTCAAATGCACCTACTGTAGCCGGCTTTTTAAACACAAGAGGAGTAGGGACCGTCACATAAAGCTTCATACGGGGGACAAAAAGTATCATTGCCACGAGTGCGAGGCCGCATTCTCTCGCAGCGACCACCTCAAAATTCATCTGAAAACCCACAGCTCCAGCAAACCGTTCAAGTGTACTGTGTGTAAACGTGGGTTTTCATCTACCAGCTCATTGCAGAGTCACATGCAAGCTCATAAAAAGAACAAGGAACATATGGCAAAGTCTGAGAAAGAGGTGAAGAAGGATGATTTTATGTGTGATTACTGTGAAGAGACATTCAGTCAGACTGAAGAATTGGAGAAGCACGTAATGACACGCCACCCACAGCTTTCTGAGAAGGCAGATTTGCAGTGTATTCATTGCCCTGAAGTATTTTCAGATGAAAACTTATTGCTCTCACACATTCATCAAGCCCATGCCAACAAAAAACACAAGTGCCCTATGTGCCCAGAGCAGTTTTCTTCAGTGGAGGAAGTCTATTGCCACTTGGACAGCCACAGACAACCTGACTCCAGCAATCACAGCATCAGCCCTGACCCAGTCCTGGGGAGTGTGGCATCCATGAGTAGTGCAACTCCCGACTCCAGCGCATCGGTGGAGAGAGGTTCCACCCCGGATTCGACCTTAAAGCCTTTGAGAGGGCAGAAGAAAATCAGGTCTGTGGACAGAGAGGAAGGCCAGAATTGGTCTAAAGTTACTTACAGCTGCCCGTACTGCTCAAAGCGCGACTTCAACAGTCTTGCTGTGCTGGAGATCCACCTGAAGACCATCCATGCAGACAAACCTCAGCAAAGCCACACGTGCCAGATCTGCCTTGATTCCATGCCTACGCTGTACAACTTGAATGAACACGTGAGAAAGGTGCACAAAAACCATGCTTATCCCATGATGCAGTTTAGCAACATTTCTGCCTTTCACTGTAACTACTGCCCTGAGATGTTTGCAGATATCAACAGCTTACAGGAACACATCCGTATTACTCACTGTGGCCCAAATGCTACCCCTCAAGATGGTAACAATGCTTTCTTCTGTAACCAGTGCTCAATGGGCTTTCTGACCGAAGCAACCTTGACTGAGCATATTCAGCAGACTCACTGCAATGTAGGAAATTCAAAACTGGATTCCCCTGTCATTCAGCCAACACAGTCTTTTATGGAAGTTTATTCATGCCCTTATTGCACAAACTCCCCCATTTTTGGCTCCATCCTGAAGCTTACAAAGCATATTAAAGAAAACCACAAGAACATTCCTCTGGCACACAATAAGAAGTCAAAAGCAGAGCAGAGTCCAGTTTCTTCTGATGTTGAAGTCTCTTCCCCTAAAAGGCAACGGCTTTCTGCTAGTGTGAACTCGGTGTCTAATGGTGAATATCCATGTAATCAGTGTGATCTAAAGTTCTCAAATTTTGAGAGTTTTCAAACTCATTTAAAGTTGCATTTGGAGTTGCTGTTGAGGAAACAGTCTTGCCCTCAGTGTAAAGAAGACTTTGATTCCCAGGAGTCTCTCCTGCAACATCTCACCGTACATTACATGACAACTTCAACTCATTATGTATGTGAGAGCTGCGACAAACAGTTTTCTTCAGTGGATGATTTGCAGAAGCATTTGTTGGACATGCATACTTTTGTGTTGTATCACTGCACCCTTTGCCAAGAAGTTTTTGATTCCAAGGTATCTATCCAAGTGCATCTGGCAGTCAAGCACAGCAATGAAAAGAAGATGTATCGTTGCACAGCCTGTAACTGGGATTTTAGGAAGGAGGTGGATCTCCAAATCCACGTGAAGCATAGTCACTTGGGGAATCCATCAAAGTCTCACAAATGCATCTTCTGTGGTGAGACTTTTAGCACGGAGGTAGAACTGCAGTGCCACATCACAACCCACAGCAAAAAATACAACTGCAAGTTTTGTAGCAAAGCTTTTCATGCCATCATCTTGCTTGAAAAACACTTGCGGGAAAAACACTGCGTTTTTGATGCCAGCACTGAAAATGGTACAGCTAATGGCATGACCCCAACAAATAAGAAGACAGAAGGGGCAGATATCCAGAACATGTTAATGAAGAATCCAGATACCTCCAACAGTCATGAGGCCAGTGAGGATGATGTAGATGCTTCTGAGCCCATGTATGGCTGTGACATCTGTGGCGCTGCCTATACTATGGAGGTCCTCTTGCAAAACCATCGCTTGAGGGATCATAACATCAGGCCTGGGGAGGACGACTGTTCTAGGAAGAAAGCAGAGTTCATCAAAGGTAGCCACAAGTGTAATATCTGCTCAAGGACCTTTTTCTCAGAAAATGGCCTGAGAGAGCACATGCAGACCCATCGAGGCCCGGCAAAGCACTACATGTGCCCCATCTGTGGGGAACGCTTCCCATCGCTCCTGACCCTCACTGAGCACAAAGTCACTCACAGCAAGAGTTTGGATACAGGAACGTGTCGGATCTGCAAAATGCCACTGCAGAGCGAGGAGGAATTCATCGAACACTGCCAGATGCATCCAGATCTCAGAAACTCCCTCACTGGGTTTCGCTGCGTTGTCTGCATGCAGACGGTCACCTCTACGCTTGAGCTGAAAATTCATGGGACGTTTCATATGCAGAAACTGGCAGGAAACTCTGCGACCTCATCACCAAATGGCCAGGCCTTGCAAAAACTCTACAAGTGTGCATTGTGCTTGAAAGAGTTCCGGAACAAGCAGGACTTGGTAAAATTGGATGTGAATGGCCTTCCCTATGGCCTTTGTGCTGGATGCATGACCAGGAGCACCAATGGACAGTCTTCAGGCTTGACCCCACAGGAGGTGAATGAGAGGCCGTGTGGCAGTCTGAGGTGCCCTGAGTGTAGTGTCAAATTTGAAAGTGCTGAAGACCTGGAGAGCCACATTCAGGTTGACCACCGAGACCTGACGCCTGAGACTAGTGGCCAAAGGAAAGGTACCCAGACGTCGCCTGTTCCCAGGGTGAGTACAGCTGAACTTTGGAATGTCAGAGGGATTATATGTAGATTTTTAATGTGACTGAGAAGCTTTTTTTAAAATCCCATTTTATAAAATTAGTTAAACAAAAAAAATCAGGGGAGTAATGTGCGCAGAAAAATTAGGTTTTGTGCAGTCTTATAAGCTTGTAGATTCCTAATAGCAGAGCAGTAATTTTTTTTATCATAAAGCTGCTCTAGATTTACCAACAGAGAGCTTAGACACGTAAGTTGTGCACGTGAGTGGTGAGGATTGAATTCTGAGTCCATGAATTCTGGTGCTACTGAACTGGCAGATCTGGAAGAACTGGGACATTTCCATGAAAAAGGGCATTCTGAGTTCCCAGAGATAGAAGATCTGATTTGTCATACTCAGGGAATGGCATGGTTTCTTACCTGGGAAATAAACTCAAGCAGGAAGATAGAGGAACTTGTGAGGAAAGCTGTAGCAAATTTCCCCCAAAATTCTCACCTGAAACCAATTTCATGCCAGAGAGCTTGTTGTCACATACATCTGCAAGGGTGAATGCAGTGAGGCTGCTTGGATGTTTGTGTGCATGCATACATTGTGAGCGTGCGTGTGTGATTTTAGAAGTGATTTTAAAGGGAACTTCTTCATGGCCCTCCTTCAGGAGAAGCAGTTTTTTAGCAAATCTGGAAATTGCTGTCTATTAATAGGCAGGTTACGTGTCTGAAAAAAGAAGACTGCTTTGCTCTGGAGTTTACTGATAGCCTGTTTTCCCATTTCTGAGCTTATACAATGCAAGGGAACATGCAGCATCTAAGTAAGGTTTCAGAAGACTGCTCAGGAGATTAATATTGTTTGCAGTTTATAGTCTTTTAAAATTATTTGTTGACGTTTTGGCTCAAGAATGGGCCAAGTCAGTCCTTCCTCTGTCAGGAACAGATGGAATGAGAAGTAAATTTTGGAAATCTTCTCGGGAGACCAACAGCAGACACATCTGAGTATCGATATCATCTGACATTTTTAATTAAACATGATGGGGTGAGATTTTCAAAAGTATCTAAGGAAATTAGGCACCCAACTCCTAATGAATAATTCCAGCCGTAGATGCCTGTTTATGTCAATCTGCTAATTAAAGCACCCACAAACACATCTCACTGCATTAAAAGAACCTGTAAATACCGCTCCAATACAACATCAGAGGCTCGGGAAGTAAGAAAGGACCCTAAGTATGTCCTGAGGACGCAAACTGTGATGCCTCCAGTAGTGCTGTCACAGGCTGAGCCCCGCTGGGACTTGTTAGCTCCAGCTCCACGCTGGGACCACGCAGGGTGGCAGCATCTGGGCAGCCCGGAGCGCAGCACTGCCTGCCCTCGGCGCCGCTCGCCCCAGCACCTCTGTTCCAGGCTGCTGATGAAATGCCACAAAAAGTTCTGTTCCATCCTTTCTTTCTTTTCTTCTTTTCTTTTTAGAGTAAAACAACTGGATATTGTTCCCCTAGGTCCATGACTAAGGCTCCTGGTGTATACACCTAATCCTGCAGATTCTGCAGAAGAGTAAGGAATGAAAACATCCCTCCTTCAAACTGATACCTTTTGAGAGTTCAGCTGGAGCTCTGACTAGGTCATTCTGCTTCCTCCTTCTCTCTCTTTATTGCCTTCTAAATCCTTTTAAACACTTCTATTCTCTTAGGTAGAACTAATTCTTTGTATGACCATGCCTGTAACCTAAAGTATTGCCTTTTCTTGCCTACTGACTGTCAGAAGCAGAATACATTGCCATTTTCTGCTCTGATTTCTTGCTTTAACTCTCTCTTTTCAGCGAGAGCTTCCGTACTTGTTCCCTCAGGGGAGAGTTTTAAGTTCTCCAATAAGGTAAATGCCTTGAATTTCATCCCATGAGGGCAGATCTTAGTTCCTTTATAAAAGATAATGAAAAATCTGCATTTGTGGCAATGGCAAATGGTACCTTCAACAGGTGTCTATGGCCTGTACATATGCTAATATCAGAGATCTTTATGGTATGCTTCTCAGGAATAGATATATTGTTACTAGAAATAATTACTGATCTTAGCCTTCATTGTAGGTACAAGACCTGAATTCTGATGTCAGTCCATGCGGAAACTGTTGGTGTTTCATTCAGGTTTCTCAAGATAATGAGTGCCTAGCACAGGGGCTGTCAGAGAACCATGATCTCTTTTAAATGTTGATAAATTCCTGTATTTCAAGAATGTTTACCCATCTTCATTTGCTTCACAATGAAGCTCTGTAAGTTGAATACAGTATTCTGTCATCCTGTTAGTGCTGCACACACTAACGTGTTTTATGCGCTTTAGCAGAGCTGTCCGGGAGCTCAAAGCATGTGGAGTGACCTGCAGGTGCCCACGTGAGTCGCTTCTCTCCAGTTCTTGGGCACTTCCAGATTTCTTTTTTAAACTCTTTATTGATTTTTCTTTCTTAAACAGAAAAGCACTTGAAGATTAGGGATAAATAGACTGAGAGAGAAAATACAAGATTAGATTTTAAATAGTGAGTATATTCTTTGGAGTAAATAAGAAAGAGCAAAATGAAATCCTACTACTTAGAAAGGCTGATGTTAAAAATGCACAACTTCTCTGAATGTGATGGATATCATGATACCAGCAGTTCTACTTATTGGAGAGCATGGAAGCCTAGTATAATTTCAGACGAAAAAGCTGAAGATTTGGCCCCATAATGAAATAAGGGAAGAAAATAACTACTAGCTCCCGATGAACAAAAAGTGGTAATATTTGAGAAGTAAAACTGATCAGAAGAAGAAAAATCCATTCCTTTTTATTGTTTATATTTATGTTTGTTTATGTATGCACCTGGATGTAGCACCACAAAGAGGAGTATAAGTAGTTATATTTCATTCACATTTGCTATCAAAAAGCAGCTAGAATTGCTTGGCAGGCTTTGTTGTGGTTTTTTTTTTTCCTTTAATCCATAAGGAAAAAAGAGAGAAAACATAACCCTCGAAAATGCCGTTGCATTCTGTCTTCCTCACGTTTTATTATGACAAAAAAAGACAACCACAACCGATATATATGGATTAATCACCTTTCTTTGTAAAACATCTGAGTAGGATCAATTTTTGATAGTCAAAGAAGATTTCTGGGCAGATGAAGGTTTTGCTTCCTCTGCATGGGAACATCTGCATCAGAGGACTTGTTATCAGGAAGTTTTAAGCCAAGTCAGTGCTATTTAGTATAGGGTATCACTAAGAGGAATAAATAAAATACACCTTAGTAGTGAAAGGCAACTCTTCCATCAATTTATGTTTGATTCTTACAGTTCTACAAGAGTTTTTCTGTCTCAGTAGGCCTAAAAGTTTCTTTTATTAGATGAACATTGCCAGGATAGGTGCCATTCTGGTGTCTGGCACACGTGTAGCTCAGGATCTTTTTACATTCTGTTATGATCACATCAGAAGCAATGCTTTCATTTTTACTGAACACATTTCTGTGCGTAGGAGCTTCAGTTTTGAATACATTTTATTAATTCCTTTTAGCACCTTCAGGAGGAATGTGCCTGTCCTGAGAAATACGACAAACTGTTTAGTACTGAGATTTCTTATTGTCTCTCCTGGTACTGGAAACAGTCACTTTTTCAGGGTACTGTTTCTCTTACACAGATTTATCCTTACTTTATACGATAATCATCACAACCTATTCTTGTTTAACATTGAAAAGGGCAAATTGTCTGGCTTCAGTTAAATTTCCATCTTGAATGGTGTTTCTTTATTTAGCCCACCTAGGTTATTTAGACTGAAGAAGCAAAGGAGGTGGCATAGAAAATCAGAAGAATGAACCCCATTGTGCTCCTTTAACTCAGTTCCTTTTCTCCTGCACTCTTTCTTGGATTCAAATCCTTCGCTTTGTTCTCCCCACACCCCTTCTCTACCCTTGTAAATCCACTGAATGGAGGAATATTTTCTTTGTTGAACAGGAAACCATTTCCAGATTTAAAGGAGGACAGTCTGGAAAACCCATGGGAACAATAGTTCTTTCAGAAAAGAAACCAGACCCCCCTGTTGTTATTACTGCTATTTTGTGCCAAGATTAGAGTGAAGTATCTTGACTTAATAGGGATTGAGCTCTCAGTTGAAGGCCTGCTCATCTGGTCTCTTTTGCCACCTTGAAGCTGTCATCTAGACTGAGCTCCTCAGAATCGGGGCTTCTGTTTTGTTATCATACATAAAGACAAAACATTACAAAGAGAGATCCACCCCACTACAATTGTCTGTGAAGTCGTGGTGCTCACAAAAATGGCAGCAGAACATCAAGTTTTGTGCCACAAATAACATAGCCTTGGTTTAAAACTAATTCCTCCCATTTTCTCAGAATGAAAATCAAATTGTTTTGACTTTTTTTTAAGGAGAGTTATTAACGAGCCAAAAAATCAGCTCTTCTGTCTTTTGCATATACATTTGGGTGCTAATCAAGCTATAGCCATTTTGTGGCCTGTATGAAGCTATGTGTTGACCTTATTCAGTATCAAGCAGGGTATGCTATCAAAAGAGCCATTGCCTCAGTCAGACATCTCTCCAGGCTGGATGCAGCCCTGAGCAGCCTGAGCTGGTGGGCGGCACCCAGCTCGTGGCTGGGGATTGCAAGGGCTTTAAGGACTCTTCCAGCCCAAACCATCCTTTTGTTACATGATGTGTGTGTCGTCTGAAGCTAAAGATGATATTGACAGAAGTCTGAAATCTGCTGTCTTTGAGGGGTGGTCACACCAAGCAGAGCATTTTATGAGTTTGTGAAATGGTGTGGAGGAGTTCGTTCAGGGTCTGTGGATAAACAAAGACATCCTGTTTCCAGATCTGTTAGTGAGTAGCTTTCAGAAGCTTTCTGCTTTTTAAATCAGTTTAAAAAATAAATCACTTGTCTGTGTTTAAGGTAAGTGTAAAAGTTTGAAATAGAGTTGAGCTGAAACAACCTTTCTTAGCTGGGAACCCTGGTAGCACAGATAAGTGCTGAACAAGGCACAGAAGTTAGTCAACTTGAAGTTTCAAATAAGAGAAAGGTTTCAAGTTCTAGATGTGACCACATAAATCATTCACAGCTCATTCCTGTTTTTCTCTTTTAGGGATTTTTGCATTCTTTATTTTTTTCCCCTTAGCATGTGTATGCCAGTGTGCTTGAGGCTTGAGAATACATGTGTATGTATGTGTGCTTGCATTCGTCTGCTGCAATAGATTCCCAAGAAACAGTGCTGCAGAAGTCCAGCTGCTTTTCCATTAGCAGCCTTGATTTCACAATGGATTCCAGGAGGATACTTTCTTGAGCTACCTAGGGATAACTAGCCTACCCAAAGTATTTCCTTTTATACGGTTGGCTGTGTCAGTTTTCAGCCAATGGAGTCTATCTTTCTTCCTATTATCATGTTAATTGCCCATTGTTATTTTAGCCTAGAAAGCCCTGCCTATGTGCAAACACATACTGTGTACTGAATTCATGGAATGTGCATACCATCCATAGATGGTTGCATTTGTTGTGATATTATAGCATGTTCATTAACCTCCAGCAGGCTAACTTGTTGCCACTGATGACACGGGAAGTAGTTACGAAGCTCCTGGCAGCACCTAATTTGTTATTTCCTCAGCAGGTGCTCAAGGAAATTGGATCCCATACTCAGAGGGAATGACAGCACCTCCTCTGTTTAACTCCAAACTTTTTATTTATTACTGCTGTCCTAAAAATGGGATTCTATACCTTGGTGTGGGGTGGAGGCCGTAAGAAAAGTTATTTTCATCTAACAGTGCACAAAAAACACCCACAAAATATTTTGTCTCGAAATGTAAGAAGATATCATGTCCTGAGTTGGGCTCCTCACTGCTAACGGCTTGGGATTCTCATCCATCTGCCAGTGGAGTCGAGGCATGAGTGGGGTATTTCACACGTGTTCTGCTGCCATGCAATCCTGCTGTAGGGCTACACTCGTACCTTAGTGCACAGGCAGCAAAAACAGCCAGCTGCCTGGTGGCAACTGTTGTAGTAGGAGTTATTCTCTAGGAAGAAATAGGAACAAAAGGCCCAATTTTTCTAAATGGCATGTCAAAAAACGTGCTAAGATAACCTGCTCCCATGCAGCGACTGAGCAAGCACATTAGACCAGAGCACAGTAGTCCTGCTTTGGGAAATGTCCAAATGTACAAGAGCTTAGCACTAGCCTTTTATTTTTTCCTAACTTGGATGCCTATCTTGTCCTGTGCGTTTTCATTTCTACAAATGGTTTCTTGAATTTTTCACTGTCTTACAGCTCAAGTGCATGCACTGCTGTCAATCTGAGTCCAAACCCCATTTCTCCTATTTGAATAAATGCTTCATGTAATTGCTTCTTCACACTATCTCCTGATTTCTGCAGCTAAGCCTCGCTGGTATGACTTTGTGTTGCAAGAGATTGTGCTAGAAAACCATTATCTGTGGTGATGCAGTTCTTCCATGATTTCTGATGGGAAACTAGTGCAAAATGTATTTCTTCTCCTGTCCTTCACTTCCCCAAATAACTATTATGTGTTTTCCTGCTGCTTTCTGTAAAGACGGAATTTTTTGAAAAAGCTGATCTTTTGTGAAAACAGAATTCCTTTTCTTTCTCTCCACAGGAGCTGTTACTGTAATGGGTTAAAAGACATGAGCAATCTGATTATGGCCAAAGTACTTTAGCAGACTTTCAAGTACTGTCATTTTAAAATGTTTTAAGTTGAAATTAAAGTTGTCTAAAAGCAGGCTGTTACATAGAGGTTGCATGTATGGTCCCTAAAAGTCCGGCCAAAGTCGATATCTTGTTGGGGATGTAGGAGACAACAGGGCTGAGTTGAGGGAAGTTGAAGCACGTAACATGCTACATTTATGATCACACTTGCCTTATGCTACAGTGCAGTTTTCTCTAATCTCTTTTTGGTTATTAAACAGAAAAAGACCTATCAGTGCATCAAGTGCCAGATGACCTTTGAGAATGAGAGAGAGATACAAATCCATGTCGCTAACCATATGATTGGTAAGACATCCTTTAAACTAGGCCACTCACGGGCTGCTTGTTTTTTGCTACTCTTTGAAATTCACTATTCTAATAACTTGTTAATATTCATGCTGTAATTTATTTTTTTTTATCTTTCAAGGAAAATGATTTTGATGTAATGATTCTTCACTTCAAAGCTTTTTAAATATGTGGTTGTAAAAGTGTTACTGCTGAGCTTTTTTCCTTATCCTTTTGAGTCCTTGTCTAGCATTTTCATTTATATTAAAATCAAACTTTTGACAGTATCTTCCATTTGATAGCATAAATTTCTCTCTATCCACGTAAAAAAGTACTTGCCAGTTGTCAACCACTTAGGAGCAATTATGTTTCAATTTTGTATGTCATGACATTGAATAGATTTAACTGCTAGCATTTTCCCAGCTAAATGTGGTGAATTCCTGAAGAACTCTGTCAAAACAGAAAGCTTACAGAGTTATTTCAGTGTTTTTTTTCTCTTTCCAACAATTCAGGACTTCAGAAAGTTCGACTTTTCAGACACAGAAGTGGTTTACAAAGCAGTGCCTGCTGCCTCTGTTACTGAAGTAGCGTTATTGTAATGTGATGGGTTGTATTTCAGCTGCAGCTGGATGATTTCTTTTCTGATGAATGCAAAGAAATGTGTGTACAGATGTTAGGAATATATGTGTTGGCCCAAGAGGTCAGTTTACTTTGATGCATAGACCACAGAGGAGTTCCTTACAGATGCCACTGTCGGTGTATGTTGTATGAGATCCTCCGTAGACCCTATAGCACACTTTGTGTGTCTAAGATGTTCATGTGCAGCATTTATCTCCCATAAGCATAGTGATTTTCCTTCAATAATTTTACATTTAGGAAACTGTTCTCCCATCAATGCATATATGTAACTCCTATTATCTTTGATTTGAACTATGCATAACTATCAGAGAGTGAGAGAGAGAGAGAGAGAGAGAGAGAGAGAGAGATGCAGACTGACACAGTATTCACCCCCCCTGCCCTCACATGAGAGATATATGTGTCAGTCACAATAATTTTCATTCCAAAGCCAGGCAGGAGTTTCAAGTCAATGTCAAGCAGGTTAAGATGAAGATATCTAAAAATGTTTGCTTTTGTAGCAGGTGTTAATGTAATCTCTTGTTTGCAAGCTTGAAGAGTGAGATCCTTGTTAATTGGACCACAGTGATTTCATACAGCTCCCCCCTAGAATTTTTTAGTAAAAGCCTGAAAGAAAGGAGTCCATGGGAAAGCTTATCGCTTCAGCCTGAGTTGTGATACAGTAAATGATCACTGATCTTTAAATTCATAGCTCATGAAATGTTGAATTAAGGTTCTACTTGATTTGAGAGAGGAATTCCTTCTCCTTCTGGAAAGAAGTGATTTCTTTACAGTGATTGATGTGTGAAGTTTATCTATTTATATCTCCAAATTACTGCTGTCTGGAATAATACATGATGATGTATATGTCATTAGAAGTTTCAGTATTGGAGAGCTATTGGGAAGCAACACTGCTGTAAGTCAAAGGAGGCTGAGAAAAGTGTGGTGCTGTGGTTTGTGAAAACTGTACTTGCTGTTTCCTTGAAGCTGTGCATAAGTTCTAACAGGTATTTCAAAAAAGCCTATATAAAAGCAAAGGTATACATGGACTCAGTTCCAATACCTAGGACATTGTAAGTGCCAGAATGGTAAGAGAACAACTGATCTTTATGCTTGGGGATCATGTCTTTGTGTCTTTTTACTGAGAGGTGGGCTGAGGACATTCATGCAGTCATCTCTTCTTATGGTGGAGTTTGCGGAAGAGGGAAGTATAGAAACCTCTGGTGAGGAGCCCTCTTCCTCCTGCTGTGGAGCAGCTCAGCCTGTTCACAGGTTCTTGGCCCTCTTTGGGACACGGGGCTGCCTCCAAAATCGTGGTGTCAGTGAGTCTCCTGTTGGCATTTGCTCTTTACTGGGGAATGCTGCATCTGGGCGGTGAGGCTAGGTGCCTTGGTTTATCCACCAATAAATCCTGTGAAGATTTTTGGTGATAATTTGCATAGTGCTGTCAGCAGAGTGATGGATTGCTTCCTGGGCTTGCTCCTGTGGCCTTTGTTCAAAGCCTGAGAGCCTTAATCCCTTTCACAGGCTGCAGGAGAGACAAGCACGTGCCTTGCTACCGCTCGGCTGCCTTATTGATGGTACAACATGGAGTGGAAGAGGTTTCCTTGGTGTTAGGCTGAGCTTTGTCAGACAGCAGTGAGAGAAAGAAGCCGATTCATCTGTTCTGTAGGTCTGTGTCACAGCAGTTGCTAATGTCACTGTCAGTGCAAGACCTACACCCAAGGATTTGTTTGTGTCACGATCCTGAAGTGAGCATTGAGGTGCACAGGGACTGGGGAGACCCTGCTCTTGGGTTGTGCCTGCTAAGGAGCTGCCATCTGGCTCACTGAGATGAACTTGTTCGTGTCTGCCTGAAATTAAGGTGTCTGCTTTAATATAGTCATTGAGGTGCCGTCTGGGGAAAATGAATGATTGATACCAATCTAAGATAAGAGTTTGAGTAGGATAAGCATTTCCAGGGAGAGGTTTTTATCTCATTTGAATCTGAAGTGAGTGAAGACAATGAAGTTAGCCTTGACATGTAGTTTTAGGTAATAAAAAACACACTTGGCTTTGATAATCCAAGACCTCTCTGCTGCACTTTCTTCTCATACTTTGCAAAACACAAAATCAATAGTTGACAGATGTCCTAAACGCTTGCTTACAGTTTCATTCTGCTCAAGTGACTGTCAACAAAGGAATCCCCGATCTGTAGGCGTGATGCCCCCTAAGTAGCAGTGTCCATACTGTTATTAAAGATTTCGGTTATTTCTTACATCATAGCTGTGGAGAGTGCCTCCAGTGGAGTTGGATGTCCCTCCTCCACCTCTCAGCTCTTCAGCTGGAGTCAGAGGCCCTGCTCATAATTCATGGATGTCGGGGGTTCTTTTTTTCAAAGCAATATGCAGGGAATTTCCAGTGCTACTCCCATGCACTGCTTTGAAAAATTACCCTTCTGCACTCTAGCCCTTCATATCCTGTGCACAAACACAGAGGCATATTGGGTCCTGTACAGGGTCCCTGGAGAAGGAGCGGGCTGGATCTATCCTTGAAGGAGGTAAATGGTGGATGTTACGTTTCATTTTACACTGGGGCCTGTAGGAGGGCTGGAAGCAGCAGAGCAGATCTCTTCAGCTGCAGTTAGACAAGATAGGATCTATTTAGAAATGTTTTCAGCCTGGGGTGGGGGAGGGCAAGGAGGGGACTTGGGGTGGAATTTGTAGAGAGTAGAGGTCTTTGAAACATTGCACTGATTGGGACTCCTTTGAAACTTGTCCACACGCATAGAGAGGGGATCCCCCTTTGAAACATTTACAGGCGCTGGGGAGTCCACTTGGGAGTATATCAAAAACTTTCAGTACTCCTTGCAGCCTCTGTACTTGCTTACCTCCTGTTGTGCTGACCTGGCAATGTTTAAAGCTTCTCCCCCTTATCTCCCCACCTTCTCCTGCCTCTGATGTGCATGCAGTCTCTGTTAGATGCAGGAAGATGGGCGTACGCAGCCGTGGGCTCTATGGGGGGCGGTGCGCAGCCATGGCAGCAGCCAGAAGCACAGAAATCTGTTAATGCAGCTTTTCTCTTGTGGTTTTGGGAGCTGAGGAATTGGAATTCCCTATCCTCTAGCCACTGCTAAGGCCCCAGCACATGTGGGCAAGGGTTGCCGAGGGACAGGGTCCAGCACCTACATCCCACAGCTTCTCGGGAGCTGGCAGAGGAAAAGCCTTACGGCTCAGAGTTTTGCTGATGATTTTACACGTGTCCCACAGCCGGGCAGGGTGCCCTAATTCTTGTGTCTCAGGCTGCATACAAAACCTCAGGCTCATTGCCCTCCAAGCATGTCTGGTGCCACAATGTCAAGAAGCAGAGCATTCAAATCTGTGCTGAGGCTCTGCCCTACATGAGGAGCAGCCGTGGACATAGCAGTACTTCTGTGCCGTTTTTAGAGGGAGTTGTTTTCTATTTTCTATTGTTTTCTAACGTTCAAAAAAGATGAATGACTCTTCCCACCTTTCTTTCTCCCTTTATCTGCAAAAGTCTCCTGGCAAACACACACAAGAAGCTCAATTGCGGCACGGTTAATGCCAGAACACAGAAACTAATTATTTCTGGCTGTGCTCTAACAGCAGAATGACTTCAGCATCCTCCTGCCCCACGCTGCAGAGGAGTACAAGCATCCGTGGGCTCGAGAGAGCCGCCCGCAGTCTGCCTGACCCTTCAGGCTCGGCTGCTCCTTCCAGCGCTGCTCCCGTCCCTACCCGTGTGCATGCTCTGGTCAGCCTTGCGGCGTGGATGTGGCAGGAGGAGTGGGCTGGCGGTGCGGATGGAGGAGGGGGCGCGGGCTGGCTGCGGTATGCGCGAGGCAGAGCGGGAGGCCCTGCTCCGTGCTGCGAGAGCCGCCTGGGAGCTGAGGGAGTGCTGCAGGGAAAGCTTCCAGGAGTCACACTGAAATTGTTCTGGGGTCTGGTTCCTGGACTGCTGTCCAAATAAATATCTCCTTGTTTGATGTGATGGGGACAGCCGTGTTAAACAACTGCGTTCGGAGGAACGGGGAGAATTTTCTAAGCGCTGCCCCAAGCTGTGGCGTGTTGTACACTGTGTGTAATGGAGGGCTGCAAGTATCTAAATTACCTTTCCTGCCCTTGGAGATCATGTTTCAAGCTCTGGAGTTGCTCTGCCAGAATTAAACACAAAACAGGGGGGTAACATCCATCCACAGTTGTTTTCTTTCAGATGCGTAGAAGTATTTAAGAAGAAAAAATTACCAAATACAGGATAGGTATATTGTTACTTGTAGGTTTGTTGCTCTTAAGAGCACCAGTAACTACAGAAGGATTTTTTCAAAAGAAGCAATTGAGAAAGCTGCTTTTATGTTCCGGTAATCAGTAGGTGATACCAAGCAAGACAGAACCAGCAGAGAAGGAGCTGAGGTAGTGTTCAAAAACAGACATAGACCAAGATGCACACAATTATGTTTTCTGTTTAAAAATTGAAGCGAGCAGTTTCCTTTTGATTTAAGAAATTGTTGTTTTCATTATTCAGATCATACCAGAGTTTCTAACGTATATGCTACTATTCAACAGAAAGTGGGACTACTTTTGGGTGTTTTTAACTCCTGCTTGTCACAGAACATTCTAAGTGCATGTGCATATGAAAAGGATGTACGTGAAAATGGTTTTTGCAGCTTCAGCATTATGCATGAGGAAATATTAACCCAGAGCATCCCTGATGAGGATGTGATGCATTTCCCATTGTAGGATCTGATCCTTTGGAGCGCTTTGTTCCCTTTCCTCATTGGTTTGGGTGCTGGGAAGGCTAATGCTTTTCAGAATCTTTCTCACTATAAAACATAATTTATATGCAGTATACGTAGTCAATAGAGAGAGAAGGGTGATTTTAATTCTTCTAAAATTCCCTTTTTTGTGTGGTGTTTGTTTGACAAGGCACATGAATTCCAATTGATTTAAAGTTTAAGGGTACTGTTGGGTAACACCTTCCCTTCCATTTAGATACTGTCAGGACATTGTGTCCTGAGACTGAGCTGTTTGATTCTTGAGGGAAACTCTTCAGATCGAGCACTCATGTTAGTTAAAGCGTCTGCGTGGTAGCAATGATGATGACATTGCAAAGCACTGCCTTGGTAGTAGCTTTCAGGCATTAAGGCAAATAGTAATGTGCCAGATTGTTTTTGAAGCATCAGATGCATATTATCAACAGGAACATATTTCTGGACTCGACAGCTGTATGTGTGAACTAATTATGGACACATTAGGAACTGAAAAATATATTTTTAACTTTGATGTTTGTAAAGCATATTCCTAGTAATTGCTCTTTTAATGCAGAAACGGAAGGTACAGCCTTCGTGTATTTACCCAGTGCTTGCTTAAATATCCAAGCCTATGTGGACCTGCTTTAATTAGCAGTATGTGCTAGAATTCCGTGTTGCAGGGGCTGGCTATTGCGAATGACCAATTTTAGGGAAAATGAGCTGTAGTGGTGAGCACAGCCTGCAGTCTGCACAGCTCTCCTGCACTGCCTGCCCGTGCCCTGGGCTGGCTGCAGCCTGCAGGGCCGCTCAGAGCGGGGCTGGGGCTGTGCCCGCTCCCAGACAAAGGCTGTGCTGCTGCCAGCAGGCCCATCCGTCCCTGCTCCAGCCCTGAGCCCAGGGCATTTTCATTCTTCTCACTGCCTTGAGCTGTAAGAGCTTGTGCGAGTACTTAAATAACATTGTAAGGAGTGTAGTGCGTAAAAGCTAGAAATGTTCCAACACAAACTTACTGTTTTTGAAGTGTAGTCACACCGAAAGCCAAATAACCGTTGTTAATGGGTGGAAGATGCTCTCTTTAGTACAAACAATATCGGCCCCTAAGATAATTCAGCACTTAATTGGTCTCTTACTTTGAAACTGGTTTAATAAATTGTGTTTTACTGTCGCTCCTTCCTGAGGCCTGGAAAATTCATTATCCAAAATCACAATAATTTTATCCAGTCACACTGTATAGATGTGGCCTCCTGCAATTGTTATCTATGCATATTTGTTCATAAAATTTACTCCATTTCATGAGAATGTGTTTTATTTCACTTGTTTATCTACACAGAAAGAAATAGCATTTCCCTTAATGTATTCATTCACATTTTCCTTTTGCATTTTTCATTTCATTTACAACTTGGTAATAGTAGTTCAGTTTTCACTGACATTTTTATAGCTGCTATGACAACATTCCTGTTTTGCATGATACATGCATAATCGGCTATGATCCCAGTTTCACATTGCTTTAATTCTTTCTTAACTGTGTTAAAATTCCTTGCAGCCTCCAAATTCAATTTTCATAGGCAGTTGTGATTACACCTGTTTAAACATTTTCCTGGTAGTTTCAAATGTATTCATAAAGGCAGCAGTTGATAAAACACCTTCTCTGCAATCAGTCAGAGCCTTAAGTGTGATTTTTCTTCAGAATAATCATTAGCAAACACTTCAATCTGTTCCCAGTCTTATCAATATCGTAATAGCTGGACAGCATGGCAAAAAATGCTGTCCTTCAGTAAACTCTGCCTTGTGTAGCAGCGATTGTCCTGAATGTGCAACTTGTTCTTCGTTTTTGTAGATGCCATTAACCTCGAAAACTGCTGTACTTGTGCATTTAATACTTTGCAGAGATGCTTCCTGCCTGTTTCTCAGATGTTTTGTGTGTGTGGCCATGTCTCTTCAAGTTCACAAATTTCTTAGTCCTTCTTTGCTAGTATTGAATGTGGAAAAAAAAAATGCAAGTTCTCACCATATGGGGTTTCGGTTCTCCCTGCAGATGGCAAAATGACTCCACTGCTTCCCAGCGGAGAGGTCAGCACCCCTCTGTGTCCTACTTTCCAGCAACAGCAACAAACACCAGAATATTTCTTGGGGGCTGGGGAGCGAACCCTCCCTCGTTTCTAGGTGTGGACTTCAGACTTGATAGGAATGATGCATTAAGGAAGTTCATCCAGTGTGAATTCTAGGTGTTAACATCTCTATCAGCTCTGTTGTAAGATCAAGGTGGTTAGGATCTGTTTGTGGGAGCTTTTTAACAAATAGCAGCCTTGTCTGGAGCAAGTAGGTATTACCCCCATTTCTTTCTTATCTGCCGTATAAATCTGTCGATTTGGAAACTTCAGGTGCCTTTCTGTGAAAGGTAGGTGTAAAATGAAAAATAAATGAGGAACAAAGGAATGAATGGAAAATCCATATTGGGTTAGCTAGGAGTTAGTGGCAGAGTTATAGAATATTCTTTTTACCTCTTTCGGGAAATCTTGACAAGATTCCAGACCATTTCCAGTCAGGAAAAAGGAAAAATAAAGTATATCGTATTAGTAAACTATAAGAAAATTCATTCTCTGCTAATAAAATCCTGGATTTCATTTTTTAAATACTTTGTTTGATATCCAGCACTTCTGAGCACCAAACCCAAAATGTTTATTTTTTCTTCTTCTGTTGATTTTAATAAAAGTCCCTGGTTTTGAATTGGGTACTGTTTACATATGCTGAACCCTAACTCTGCAGTTACTGGACTGAAATGGCTTGCCTGTATGTTAAGGTCCAGATTTGTTCCTCCTGTTACTTGGTTGACTTCAAAGAGAGACAGTTGGCCCATTGCCTTTAATTACAGTTCAAACTAAACAGCGCCCCTAACCTTGGGGAGGATTTAATCTGGTGTATTAGAACAAGAGATTACAACTGATATTTCTGTTTTTTCCTAGCTGGTAAACAAGTCAAATTGAACACAGACCTCCCTGTACACTCCTGCTTCTATGGGTACTCACATGGCTTTTTTTATTTTTTTTTCCCCCGCATTTGTAATTGGAAACTTTTCTATGCAGAGCGTCTTTGCAAATTACTTCCATGAAAGAAGCCTGTGTACGTTATTTAAGTGCTTTTACCTTTGTCAGTGTGTCGAGGCTCCCAGCACAGGTAAAGCCTTTGCACAAATTGCCTTTGCTGTTTGCACCAGCAGTGTTTGCTCGCTTGAATTATCACATTTTTGTCACGGACTCCTTCTGGTTCTATCTGTTAGTGAGTTTTGGTAGTTTGAGGCCTTTGGAAGTAACAGAGTTTTTTAACGGAACGTTTGAACTTTGCACTTTCATTGTGTGCCTTTTTTCAAAACAAATTCCTTTAATTAAAAAGTCAAGAAGTTGCCATTCTTGCAGGAGGAGCAGCTGCTGTGTGGCTGTGCGCTGAGCCTGAGGAGGGTGGTGGGAGCTTGGCCGTGTCCCACTTCCCCGCAGGAGTGTCGAGCTTTTGAGAACTGGCAGTGCTGTTGTCTGCCATGTTGAAACAACAAGAAGCTGAAGATACGCGTCTTTCTTTGTCAGTTGAAATATTGACCTTTTCCTGGTGAGAAATTATGATTTTAAAAACCAAAAAAACTTTTTTTTTTTTTGTCCTATTATAACAAAAAAAACACGCCACAACTGCTATGTAAGAGTACCACGGTCCTCAGAAGACTGAGCTCCACAGCAAGCCATAAAACCTTCCTGTTCATCCTGTTTGAACAATCATAGTTGGCTTCTCCTTGCCTCCTGCTTCCCTTGGGGACAGGTCCAGAATGGTTTGGCCACGTGCTTCCTTCATTTGCTCCTCCTGCACTGGTGAAGAGGAGCCGAGAAATGTCCCTGCAAAAAAGAAGTCCATAACACACCGCTGATGTGCATAAATCAGTCCATTGGCTAGTCACAGCCTGCTGCACTCCATTTAATGAGGAGTATATTTTATTCTGTATTCACAGGCCTGACTTTTAGTATGATTCGACCTAGGCAAATCCATTGGTTTCAAGTTTTGCGCCAGGTAGGGTTTGGGTGTTTTAAAATGACGATATCAGCTGGCACGGTTGGCTTGTCTTCTGTTGTGATGTTTTGCACACATCAGTTACATGTTGTTGTATGGACAAATATTTCCTAAACCCCATGACTGTGAGTTATATCCAGGAATAAATATTGGCAACAAAACTTAAATGATGAAACCTTATGGAATGAATGGTAACTGATTCAAGCTGGGCCGGATATAGATAGCAAAAGCTGAGGAAAGAAAGTACTCAAGTGACATCTTCTCCTTTTTTAATTTTCTAGTTAAGGATGTATTTAACTTTTGACCTTTTGGTTCAGTATTTATGCTTAAAATGTAGGATTTGTGAGAGAAAAAAAAGGCAAAACAACCGCTCTACCCGTCTAAAATCTTTTACAATCATTAATGAGCTTCAAAAAACAGGAAATATACATTCTGAGATTTGAGTTTCTAGATTAGTTTATACTTATGTATTTCTTTATACTTACATGTTTGAAAACCTGATGGGAGACAGCTGATATTTTAAGCTAAGCTTTTTCAAGTTATATGTCCTTTGATATAGTTTAGCAAAGAAAATTTAAAAACCTATGCTGAAAAAGCAAGCTATAGTTTTTCTCTCTTTTTTTTTTTTTTGTAATTACAATAATTGTAGTGATATGCTCTGAAATTTAAACACAGCCTTTTTAACTTTTTCTTTCATGTTTTAAAAAATTGCATAGTCATGCAGAAATCCAATGCTATGAAAATATGTAAGGTGCCAGAACAGTTACACGTGTTATTAGAGTATTACTAAAAGTAGAGATAGATTCTCCTTGTATTTTCATTGAAGCTCAAGGATTATTTTGATAGCTGTGTTAATTGTGTCAGTCTTCATGGATGTGATTGTTGAGGCATCCGACATCTGTGTGCCTGTGACAAGGGCATTTGGAGCTGTCGGAGTCCTTGGTTCTCAGAGATTTCTGCATGTAAGTGTTCAGCTTCGAGTGTCAGAACAGCCACATAGAATTGGTGGACGAGGGGAAACTTGCTAGGGATTTTCTGAACGGCCGGTCTGGAAACTGTAACTTGCAGTTGCTTGTAAATGCTTCATTGCTAAGCAGGCTCAAGATGGAGAAAGTTAGCAGTTCTGGAGCTCCATGCAGACATTGCTTGTAAACTGTCAACTAGTGCATGGTTTGTGTTTTGTGCACAAGTCATCCCTGCAATTTAAACACTGGTGTTCAGTTTTAAGGCAGATACACATTTGCCGTACAGTGTGGAGGGCCAGATTTATCTACATAGGTGTGGGTTGCTTACCTCTATAACTACAACTTCGTGGTTCTTTTCTTATTAATGACTGAAAATATTGGAGTTTGTTTTTCCTTTCATTGGAAACACCCACAAATCATAAATGTACAGGGTGTAATTATATCTATCTTTCATCTTTATTCTTGTTTGAATGTGGCTTACTGGTAAAGAATTCTCGAGACCCAAAGAATGGACACTAAATGGCCTAATCATAGTTGTTCCCCATTTTCCTAAGGCTTAATCTGGGGAAGTGGCTGCCATTTGCAGGCTAGCAAAACAGTAAAAGCACATCATTGTACACAGCATTTTTTTGGACAGCTGTATAAAAATGGCAACACACTGTGAAATCCATTAACAGCAAAACATGTTAAATTCAGCAAAATGCATCTCATGTGGAACACTGAATAAGAAATTATAGTCTGAGTTTTACTAGTTGGTTATCGGAGTCTGTCTTGAATGAAGAGAATCAAATTTTTTCCATGCGTCTGCCTATAATAACAGCAAATGCTGTACACTGGACTTTGAAACTAGTGTGCGCTGTAAGGCTTTGCCCCAGTACTTTTCTGCAAGGTTTTCACATACCTAATCTTCATGTCCACTGGGAGCCCTGGTGGCAGTCCTTGCTCAAAAAGCTCCTGTTTGCATGCTGGGGCTCACCTGTGCTCACTAGCATTGCTTGAACAGTTCAGGAACATTCGCACAAATAAGCTTAGTGGGATGTAGGAAGAAGAGCTCAAACTGGGAACGGATTGACTCATCTCCCTTAACTGACTGCCAGTGCCAGCAAGGACCTCTGTGTGGGCAACCATGAGTAGGTCCTTTGGCTTTTGTGGGATTCCCTGGGTGGATTTTGTTCTGCACGTTGTAAGATTTTTCAAGATTTCAAGATTTTTTCAGGATTTCAAGGTTTTTTTCAGTAATATCATTTTTCAGATAAGTGTTTAAAATTTCAAAAAATCTCTCGCAAAGTGTTCTGCATTTCCATTGTTCCTGTTTAACTACGAGATGTTGTTCATCAAGATAGGATGCCATTAAGTATTCTGGTACAGAAAGGAAAAATGAGTTTACTCTTGCTTGGTGGAAAATGAAATAGCCATGTTAACTTTAGCTCTTATCATGAGATTAAAAGTCTAATGGGGAATAGTGTCATTTTCAGTCTTCAAAGCCAGCATCAATGACCTTTTCAGAGTTTTAACTTCAACTGCCTAATGATTTCTCTCCTAGAAAAAGCAGAAAAAAGTCTTTTCCTTACCAAGGAAATGAACAAATGGATGGATAAAGTTAACTGTATGTTGGATCCAGCTAAACCGCTTTTGGTCATATTTAACGCCAGCAGATGGGAGGTGGCTTCCAGGCTGTATTGCCCACGTCCCCCCAGAGCACAAAGCCGAAGAGCCAGGGCAGGAGGGCAGCGTGGGGTCAGCCCCCTCCTCTGCCTGCACACCCCGGTGCTGGCGGCCCTGGGCAGTGGTTGTGGCTGCGGGCACTGGTGGCTCTGCGCGGTGCTGCTGGCCCTGGACAGCCCTGTCTGCGCATGCCGCTCGCCCCGGGCTGGCTCGGTGTCACTGGGGGCTCGTTTCCTGTGTAGGAACACTGGAATTTCTTGGTGCAGTTCCTGTTTGCGTTTGCAGGCTTGTGCTCTTGCTCTTTTGCCAAGCTGGCAGCGCACAAGGGTGACTTCCTGCGCAGGGATGTAGAAGTGATCCTGTGATTCTTCCTCTGCAGCCACTGGGAGATAAAAGCCAGGACATCGGGGACTGCAAAGAGGGAGCCAAATTATATTTATAATATTAAAGTGAGTGCATTTGTGGTTTTGCCGTTCTCTAGGGTTTTTCATAAGTAGAAAAACATGAATTAGCATTTTCCATTTCCATATATTGACTGGAAAAATAGCCTGCTCTCAATTAAGACCTATAGCTTTTGGGATGTATGCAACAATTTTATAAAATATTTACAGCAAAATTTGCATTTTACATGGCAATACAGTATTTCTTGTGTTTAGTGGAAAGGACTTAGCCTAACAGAGGAAATTCATCCAGCCTACCAAAAGGAAAATAAGTCTAAAATTGGTTGTTAGCATTGGCACTGAGGAGCGCCCAGTGCAGGCTGTTACCTCCAGCCATCACCCGGGGTCACTTTCCCCACAGCTGTCAGTCACACCGCTCCCTGTGCAGAGCCATCGCTGCCCCTTTAAATCTGCCTTTGGAAAAGGCTGTGGCTTTGTGCTAGACAGATAAGTAGAACATTTTTTTCCAAATGTAAATGCGCACTGTAAAGAACATAGCTATTTCCTGGATAATTTGCAGTTGTATATTTTATGTTAATTTCACCGAAAATATTGCACCCCTGCCAGGTTTAGTAGAGGCTCACTGTGATATGAATAATTTCTAGCGAATCATTTTTTTTCTTCATTTAAGATTTGGCACCTTTTTAAGATTTTAATAATAGCAACAAGGAGGAAGATTTAGAACAAGTGAAACATTAGAGCCAAAGAAATTCACATTGAGAGCTAATGTAAAATAGCAAGAATAATTACATGGAAAACAGTTGCCACAGATGTTTTTCCTTGTAATGTAATAACTATTTACTAAACTGTTTATTTTAGGCCCTTGGTTTACAATAAAATATTTATACATGCTCTGCTGTAATAAAAAAATATTGACAAAATACTATAGAGATTTTTAAAAGACAATTAGTATTCCTCTGTCTAATGGCAGCGTTGCAGCCACTGCCAGCCCTGCCCCTCTCTGTGGCAGCAGGGCAGCAGCATCCCGGGGGCTGAGCACTCACAGAGGCCGTGGGCTTGTGCAAACTGTGGGTAAATGGCTGGGGAACGTGAAATCTAATGCTGTAGGCTGAGGAAGCATGCTTTTCCTCTTTGTTTAAATAAGGAAAACCTGATTCCATCCTGAAATAGTATATAATTAAATTGTGTCTTGTCTGAGCAAAATGTGACTGCTTTAGGAGCAAGTTTGAAGTATCAGAATCCTGAATGTTGTTCCTAAAGCCAGTGTGGCATGGCGGCTGCTCTGAAGTAGTGCCTGTACCATCCCTAACCCTGCTGCTCGATTCTGCTAGAGCCACGCTTGTCAGGCACTTGGTAAATGAAGTTACGTGCCTGTGAAGTGCGTGCGTTGGTGCAGTGTGGGTATCAGATGTGTGGTGTGGCAGTGCCAGAGCCTACTGAGTAACTTCAGCAGCGTTGGAAGGCCTGCAGATGGTACTTTCCACAGGCAGCCTTAAAGTGTATGTTCTTGCCTTCATGCACGTATAGAAGAAGGTTTTATTTTCAGATGTCTACTGTGTTACGTTATAAGATCTTAACACAAAGTAGTATCGCATCAAGAAACTTATGTGCCTCTCTCTGCTGCCTGCTGCGTAATGACAGATTTTAGGTTTTTTCCAGAATCAATGTACATCTTTTAGGGTGACCTGTTCCTTTCACTGCGCTGCCAGCACACAGCAATTTTAAAAGAGGCCTTGAGGCAAAAGACAAAATATCTGTAGTTTTGTGAACACAGGCCCTGCTACCTGTTTGCGTTTGAGTAACAACCATGATAGAAGAACCCAAAGTCTGCAATGTGAACAAAGGCTGCACAGGTGGATCTGGATGCCCAGCACTGGGAAGTAGGAAGATTTCAGTACTTACCTCTGAATCCATATCTAGCAGTACAGGCTCTACTTTCAGGCACACAAGTCCCTTGAGTTTCCATGCTAGCGCATTGTGAGCTTTATCATTACAGAAGGAACAGGGTAGCAGGCTTGTGAAATGATTGGGAAAATGAATTTAAAATATATGTATGAACCTCTTTTCCTGATGAAACTCATAATTCTCACCTGTTTAACAACTGGTAGCGTTGACGATTTAGATTTTAGTCATGCTTGGTTACAACATTCAAAAAAGGGGTAGAGTGGAAAACTGCAAGCTTGAGAACTAAAACTGAACAAAAGAGGGAGCTAAGAAATCTAAAATGTTCAGGTTTAAGGCAGAATAATCGTGGTTACCAGATTCCTTTTGTTGGAAACAGACTTTCTGCAGGTTTGACTCATACACAGAGGCCAATGTGTGTGAGAGGTCCATGAGCCTTGTAGCATGCCATGCACAACCACTAAGTGCCTTTCCCAGGGTTTGCCCTTGAGGAATCTAGCTGCAGCAGCTTTTTTGATCATTAAAATTTGGCTGTTGCTATGAAAGTCTAACTTAATAGAAAGATAACTTGGTATCAAGCTTACAGTAAGAAAATAAACGGTGTAATACGTGCAGTATTTTCTGTAAATTAAACAAAGTTTGGGTCTGGGCTCATTGCCTCGTGCTGCCTTCCTGCCTGTGAAGTGTTGATACAGGCGCAGCGCTGCCAGGCCGTGCAGTTCCTTCAGTACAGCGCCTTTTGAGGCATCAGTAGGCTCCACAGCTAGCATTAAGGAAAACAACGGGATTTGCGCTTGGAAATCAGCAGTGCTCGGCACACACAGTATTTTTTTTCAAGGACTGTGTTATTGTGTAAGCTAATGATTTTGTTTTTAAGTTATATTCTCAGGGGCATGGATATCCAGAATAATCAAGGATGTACTTTTACTGCCGATCCTGTGCAGTTAGGTCTCTGGTGGAGAAACCGGGCCGATTGCAGCACTTGAGCTTCGAATTAACCCCTGCTTAGTAACTTGACTTCCTGGTGCTGAATAGATTTCTAGATTGATATGTGTTATCTATGTGTAAATTAATTTAAATGACATTAAATTAGTCAGTTCCTTTCCCTTGTGCCTTTAGAAGGCCATTTAGTGTTTGTCATAGTCAAAGCCATTATCTGTGCAAGCATTTTTGGAAACGAAGTACATCTGCTGTGGTTCTGCCCTCTCCAGACAAGCCTGGCTCACCTGGTGGCCCCCAGCTGTGGTAGAGCAGCAGCTTGTCCTGCCCTGGTGACATCGTTGCCCAGTGTCCCCGGGACCCAAGGAGAATCCTCTGTGGGTCTGTGCAGCACAAGGATGGGGTGGGATATCCAGTGCGTGGCTCTGAGAGGGAAGGAGAGCATGTGTCAAGAGTTTGCATTATTTTTTTGTTTGCGGAGAGGAGTTCAGAAATTTTCCACTAAAATTGGTACTTCTGCATAGAGGAGTAACATATTAGGAGAGGAAAATGAAGGAGCGGGACAAGACAGAGGAAGCCTATGAAAGGAGTTCTTTCTGCTCTTTTGAAATACACGTGGTGTGAGTTAGAGCACAAACCCTTTCAAATATTCTCAAAAAAGCTTCACCTAGTGTACCTACCATAGCTTTGCATATAAGGAAATGACTGTGGAGAGCGTTATTCTAATAACGTGTTGGCTGTCAGTGTCTCGTACTGGGTCGGGAAATGAGTTCAGAGGAGCAGATTTTGCTGAAGAATGTCTCCAATTTTCCCTTGGAACTACACTTCTAGGGTTTTTGAAGGTTTATGTATTTCACAGTTCAGATTTTCATTTTAGCTTTTCATTTGCTGCTTGGGATTTTTATTAATTTAGCAGC